>NC_060177.1:60585153-60922653 GCF_021184085.1 Oncorhynchus gorbuscha | reverse complement strand
TTATCTGTGCACAGTAAACATCTCCGGTATTCACATAACCAATACACACCACTGATCTATCTTCATTCTTCAGTGTTCACAGTTCCCCAGCTCAGGTGGACTCAATCATTGTGCCAGCGGGTCAATACATTAGAGTGGGCAGTAGCCAGACAGCCAGGTAGATGAGGCAGCTGCTGAGGGGAGCTAGGTAGGTATTCACTCACTGTTCTCTTTCTGAGCAGGAAGGACACAGTGTTCATCACATCAGCCCAGCCACAGGAGAGAAGAAGATAGGAGAGTAGAGCCTCCAGGTATGTGTGGAGAGCACTGAGCATGTGTGGATGATGTGTGAGTGAGGGGACAGGGGAGCCTAAGGCTGCATCTCAACACAGACGACCACAAGTGACCTAGAGAGTGACGTCACAACATCATTACCAGGCTGCCACTACATAGTCATAACACACCCACCACACATTCTAATTACAAGCCAGAATGACACACAATCACTCTCAGATCTCTCACCCATCTCTCACCCACATAAGTGTCCATGTTCTCCATTATTCAGCACATGTCGTGCAGGGGGACTCGGGGCACATATTTTCCATGGTCCTGCAGTGAGGTTGGCAGCCTCCCTCATTCTGTTCTGCAGACAGACCGTGTGTCTGGTCTGTCCCGTCATCTGAGTCCCTCTCTCTCATCACAGGCCCGTGGAGAGACTTAGAGAGAGGAAACATTACAAGCCCTGCCATGAACACATTCATTCACATCCAGGCCTGTTTGTCTGGCTGGACACTTGGCCTCTGCCCAGATAAGCTGATTATGACACAAAATATTACATGCTGTCCTATTTGTTCTGATCCAGTTTTATCACAATGTCTCTGGTAATGTAAAATCACTGACCCATCAAACCGGGAAGATAAGACCGTCTTAATTAACCTCACATTTACTAAGGTAGCTAACACAAATTCACAATCTTTATACAACGTAGTAGACTTTTCCACCCACTCACTATCTGTTTTGATCTGTTAATGCCTGTCTCACTCCAGCAGCAAACCTCTCTCTGTGATAGAACATTCTGTACTATTGAAATTCACATCACGAGAGCGGCAGCTAGCTTTTGAAGTGGAAAATGCTCTAACTAACGAATGCCTCTCCGCTGGTCTATCCTCATCCCCTTCCTCTGCCTCAGATGAAGGTCCGCTCCTCCGGATGAAACAGTTAAACACTAGCAAAGGCTAATTCACTGATGTCTCTCCCTGCATTCATTTGCTGTGTTTTCTTCCAGCCCGAGAGAGAGAGAGAGAGAGAGAGAGAGAGAGAGAGAGAGAGAGAGAGAGAGAGAGAGAGAGAGAGAGAGAGAGAGAGAGAGAGAGAGAGAGAGAGAGAGAGAGAATCAGTCATAGTGCCCATTGCCCTTTATGGTTGTGAGGTCTGGGGTCCGCTCACCAACCAAGACTTCACAAAATGGGACAAACACCAAATTGAGACTCTGCACGCAGAATTCTGCAAAAATAACCTCCGTGCACAATGTAGAACACCAAATAATGCATGCAGAGCAGAATTAGGCCAATACCCACTAATTATCAAAATCCAGAAAAGAGCCGTTAAATTCTATAACCACCTAAAAGGAAGCGATTCCCAAACCTTCCATAACTGTTATGCTGGTGAATGAGGACCCAAAAGCGACTTAACGAAAACAGAGTCTTTATTCCAGTTCTAGACAAAAGTGATAATCCTGGAAATTATCAAGGTGAAAACAAAACAGGAAAACTGAAATCCACTCGTCAGTAGAGAGGAATGACTGGAGACTCGACCACAGACTGCAGGTTGTTTCGGGAAGGCACCGGCCGTAGCTGACACTGACACCTGCTCACACGCAGCATCTGAAGAAGGTAAAACACGACAGGGCGTAACAAGGACACAGAACAGCGAACATCATACAAGGATCCGACAAGGACAGAAGCGGAAAACAGGGGGAGAAATAGGGGCTCTAATCAGAGGGCAAAATAGGGGACAGGTGTGAAAAGAGCAAATGAGGTAGTTAGGAGAATGAGGAACAGCTGGGAGCAGGAACGGAACGATAGAGAGAGAGAGCGAGAGAGGGAGAGAGGGAGGGGGAGAGAGAGGGATAGAAAGAGGGAAAGAACCTAATAAGACCAGCAGGGGGAAACGAACAGAAGGGAAAGCACAAGGACAAGACATGACAATATAAGACAAAACATGACAATAACAAAGTCATCACCTACAGAGAAATGAACCTGGAGAAGTGTCCCCTAAGAAAGCTGGTCCTGGTCCACATTGGACATTGGTCCACATTGGAAAGAATTAACAAAAAAACAGAGCAAACTAGAATGCTATTTGGCCCTAAACAGAGAGTACACAGCGGCAGAATACCTGACCACTGTGACTGACCCAAAATTAAGGAAAGCTTTGACTATGTACAGACTCAGAGCATAGCCTTGCTATTGAGAAAGGCCACCGTAGGCAGACATGGCTCTCAAGAGAAGACAGGCTATGTGCTCACTGCCCACAAAATGAGGTGGAAACTGAGCTGCACTTCCTAACCTCCTGCCCAATGTATGACTGTTATGCAGGTGAATGAGGACCCAAAAGCGACTTGGCGAAAACAGAGTCTTTAATCCAGTAAGATACTTAACAAAACAAAAGGCATAATACTACTCGTAAAGACGAGAACAGACTGGAGACTTGATCAAGAACTGCAGGTTGCCTCGGGAAGGCACTTGAACCTAGCAGACTCAGACACCTGCTCACCACGCAGCATCTGAGGGAAACACGACACGACAGGGCAAAACATAGACACAGCACGGTGAATATAGACAAGGATCCGACAGGGCAGGTACGGAAAACAAGGAGAGAAATAGGGACTCTAATCAGGGAAAAGGATCGGGAACAGGTGTGGGAAGACTAAATGATTGATTAGGGGAATAGGAACAGCTGGGAGCAGGAACGGAACGATAGAGAGAAGAGAGAGCGAGAGAGTGAGAGAGGGAGGGGGAGAGAGGGATAGAAAGAGGGAAAGAACCTAATAAGACCAGCAGAGGGAAACGAATAGAAGGGGAAGCACAGGGACAAGACATGATAATTAATGACAAAACATGACAGTACCCCCACTCACCGAGCGCCTCCTGGCGCACTCGAGGAGGAACCCTGGCGGCAACGGAGGAAATCATCAATAAGCGAACGGTCCAGCACGTCCCGAGACGGAACCCAACTCCTCTCCTCAGGACCGTAACCCTCCCAATCCACTAAGTATTGGTGACCCCGTCCCGAGAACGCATGTCCATGATCTTACGTACCTTGTAAATAGGTGCGCTCTCGACAAGGACGGGAGGGGGAGGGAAGACGAACGGGGTGCGAAGAAAAGGCTTGACACAGGAGACATGGAAGACAGGATGGACGCGACGAAGATGTCGCGGAAGAAGCAGTCGCACAGCGACAGGATTGACGACCTGGGAGACACGGAACGGACCAATGAACCGCGGAGTCAACTTACGAGAAGATGTCATAAGAGGAAGGTTGCGAGTGGAAAGCCACACTCTCTGGCCGCAACAATACCTTGGACTCTTAATCCTGCGTTTATTGGCGGCTCTAACAGTCTGTGCCCTGTAACGGCAAAGTGCAGACCTCACCCTCCTCCAGGTGCGCTCACAACGTTGGACAAACGCTTGAGCGGAGGGAACGCTGGACTCGGCAAGCTGGGATGAGAACAGAGGAGGCTGGTAACCCAGACTACTCTGAAACGGAGATAACCCGGTAGCAGACGAAGGAAGCGAGTTGTGAGCGTATTCTGCCCAGGGGAGCTGTTCTGCCCAAGACGCAGGGTTTCTGAAAGAAAGGCTGCGTAGTATGCGACCAATCGTCTGATTGGCCCTCTCTGCTTGACCGTTAGACTGGGGATGAAACCCGGAAGAGAGACTGACGGACGCACCAATCAAACGACAGAACTCCCTCCAAAACTGTGACGTGAATTGCGGACCTCTGTCTGAAACGGCGTCTAACGGGAGGCCATGAATTCTGAACACATTCTCGATGATGATTTGTGCCGTCTCCTTAGCGGAAGGAAGTTTAGCGAGGGAATGAAATGTGCCGCCTTAGAGAACCTATCGACAACCGTAAGAATCACAGTCTTCCCCGCAGACAAAGGCAGACCGGTAATGAAGTCTAGGGCGATGTGAGACCATGGTCGAGAAGGAATGGGGAGCGGTCTGAGACGACCGGCAGGAGGAGAGTTACCCGACTTAGTCTGCGCGCAGTCCGAACAAGCAGCCACGAAACGGCGCGTGTCACGCTCCTGAGTCGGCCACCAAAAGCGCTGGCGAATAGACGCAAGAGTGCCTCGAACACCGGGATGACCAGCTAACTTGGCAGAGTGAGCCCACTGAAGAACAGCCAGACGAGTGGAAACAGGAACGAAAAGGAGGTTACTAGGACAAGCGCGCGGCGACGCAGTGTGCGTGAGTGCTTGCTTAACCTGTCTTTCAATTCCCCAGACTGTTAACCCGACAACACGCCCATAAGGAAGAATCCCCTCGGGATCAGTAGAAGCCACAGAAGAACTAAACAGACGGGATAAGGCATCAGGCTTGGTGTTTTTGCTACCCGGACGGTAAGAAACGAGCAAAAAACAACGCCCAACGAGCTTGACGGGCATTAAGTCGTTTGGCAGAACGGATGTACTCAAGGTTCTTATGGTCTGTCCAAACGACAAAAGGAACGGTCGCCCCCTCCAACCACTGTCGCCATTCGCCTAGGGCTAAGCGGATGGCGAGCAGTTCACGGTTACCCACATCATAGTTGCGCTCAGATGGCGACAGGCGATGAGAAAAATAAGCGCAAGGATGAACCTTATCGTCAGACTGGAAGCGCTGGGAAAGAATGGCTCCCACGCCTACCTCTGAAGCGTCAACCTCGACAATGAATTGTCTAGTGACGTCAGGAGTAACGAGGATAGGAGCGGACGTAAAACGTTCTTTTAGAAGATCAAAAGCTCCCTGGGCGGAACCGGACCACTTAAAACACGTCTTGACAGAAGTAAGAGCTGTGAGAGGGGCAGCAACTTGACCGAAATTACGAATGAAACGCCGATAGAAATTAGCGAAACCTAAAAGCGCTGCAACTCGACACGTGACCTTGGAACGGGCCAATCACTGACAGCTTGGACCTTAGCGGAATCCATCTGAATGCCTTCAGCGGAAATAACGGAACCGAGAAAAGTAACGGAGGAGACATGAAAAGAGCACTTCTCAGCCTTTACGTAGAGACAATTCTCTAAAAGGCGCTGTAGAACACGTCGAACGTGCTGAACATGAATCTCGAGTGACGGTGAAAAAATCAGGATATCGTCAAGATAGACAAAAACAAAGATGTTCAGCATGTCTCTCAGAACATCATTAACTAATGCCTGAAAAACAGCTGGCGCATTGGCGAGACCAAACGGCAGAACCCGGTACTCAAAATGCCCTAACGGAGTGTTAAACGCCGTTTTCCACTCGTCCCCCTCTCTGATGCGCACGAGATGGTAAGCGTTACGAAGGTCCAACTTAGTAAAGCACCTGGCTCCCTGCAGAATCTCGAAGGCTGATGACATAAGGGGAAGCGGATAACGATTCTTAACCGTTATGTCATTCAGCCCTCGATAATCCACGCAGGGCGCAGAGTACCGTCCTTCTTCTTAACAAAAAGAACCCCGCCCCGGCCGGAGAGGAAGAAGGCACTATGGTACCGGCGTCAAGAGACACAGATAAATAATCCTCGAGAGCCTTACGTTCGGGAGCCGACAGAGAGTATAGTCTACCCCGAGGAGGAGTGGTCCCCGGAAGGAGATCAATACTACAATCATACGACCGGTGAGGAGGAAGGGAGTTGGCTCGGGACCGACTGAAGACCGTGCGCAGATCATGATATTCCTCCGGCACTCCTGTCAAATCGCCAGGTTCCTCCTGAGAAGTGGGGACAGAAGAAATGGGAGGGATGGCAGACATTAAGCACTTCACATGACAAGATACGTTCCAGGATAGGATAGAATTACAAGACCAATTAATAGAAGGATTATGACATACTAGCCAGGGATGACCCAAAACAACAGGTGTAAAAGGTGAACGAAAAATCAAAAAAGAAATAGTCTCACTGTGGTTACCAGATACTGTGAGAGTTAAAGGTAGTGTCTCAAATCTGATACTGGGAAGATGACTACCATCTAAGGCAAACATGGGCGTAGGCTTGTCTAACTGTCTGAAAGGAATGTTATGTTTCCGAACCCATGCTTCGTCCATGAAACAACCCTCAGCCCCAGAGTCAATCAAGGCACTGCATGTAGCACCCGAACCGGTCCAGCGTAGATGGACCGACATAGTAGTACAGGATCTAGATGAAGAGACCTGAGTAGTAGCGCTCACCAGTAGCCCTCCGCTTACTGATGAGCTCTGGCCTTTTACTGGACATGAATTGACAAAATGTCCATCAAATCCGCAATAGAGGCACAGGCGGTTGGTGATCCTCCGTTCCCTCTCCTTGGTCGAGATGCGAATACCTCCCAGCTGCATGGGCTCAGTCTCTGAGCCAGAGGAGGGAGATGGTTGCGATGCGGAGCAGGGAAACACCGTTGACGCGAGCTCTCTTCCACGAGCTTGGTGACGAAGATCTACCCGTCGTTCTATGCGGATGGCGAGAGCAATCAAAGAGTCCACACTGGAAGGAACCTCCCGAGAGAGAATCTCATCTTTGACCACTGTGTGGAGTCCCTCCAGAAAACGAGCGAACAGCACCGGCTCGTTCCAGTCACTAGAGGCAGCAAGAGTACGAAACTCTATAGAGTAATCCGTTACCTTGGCATAGGGAAGCCAGGGCCCTAGAAGCCTCCCCACCAAAAACTGAACGGTCAAAAACCCGAATCATCTCCTCTTTAAAGTTCTGGTAATTGTTAGAACAATCAGCCCTTGCCTCCCAGATAGCTGTGCCCCACTCTCGGGCCCGGCCAGTAAGGAGTGAAATGACGTAAGCAACCCGAGCTCTCTCGCTAGAGTATGTGTTGGGTTGGAGAGAGAACACAATATCACACTGGGTGAGAAAGGAGCGGCACTCCGTGGGCTGCCCGGAGTAGCAAGGTGGGTTATTAACCCTAGGTTCCGGAGGCTCGGCAGGCCAGGAAGTAACAGGTGGCACGAGACGAAGACTCTGGAACTGTCCAGAGAGGTCGGAAACCTGAGCGGCCAGGTTCTCCACGGCATGGCGAGCAGCAGACAATTCCTGCTCGTGTCTGCCGAGCATGGCTCCTTGGATCTTGACGGCAGTGTTACGAGCCTCTGTAGTCGCTGGGTCCATTCCTTGGTCGGATCCTTCTGTTATGCAGGTGAATGAGGACCCAAAAGCGACTTGGCGAAAACAGAGTCTTTAATCCAGTAAGATACTTAACAAAACAAAAGGCATAATACTACTCGTAAAGACGAGAACAGACTGGAGACTTGATCAAGAACTGCAGGTTGCCTCGGGAAGGCACTTGAACCTAGCAGACTCAGACACCTGCTCACCACGCAGCATCTGAGGGAAACACGACACGACAGGGCAAAACATAGACACAGCACGGTGAATATAGACAAGGATCCGACAGGGCAGGTACGGAAAACAAGGAGAGAAATAGGGACTCTAATCAGGGAAAAGGATCGGGAACAGGTGTGGGAAGACTAAATGATTGATTAGGGGAATAGGAACAGCTGGGAGCAGGAACGGAACGATAGAGAGAAGAGAGAGCGAGAGAGTGAGAGAGGGAGGGGGAGAGAGAGGGATAGAAAGAGGGAAAGAACCTAATAAGACCAGCAGAGGGAAACGAATAGAAGGGGAAGCACAGGGACAAGACATGATAATTAATGACAAAACATGACAATGACCATATTAGAGAGACATATTTCCCTCAGATTATACAGATCCACAAAGAATTTGAAAACAAATCCAATTTTGAAAAACTCCCATATCTACTGGGTGAAATTCCACAGTGTGCCATCACAGCAGCAAGATTTGTGACCTGTTGCCACGAGAAAAGGGCAACCAGTGAAGAACACACACCATTGTAAATACAACCCATATTTATGCTTATTTATTTTATCTTGTGTCCTTTACCATTTGTACATTGTTAAAACACTGTATATATATATAATATGACATTTGTAATGTCTTTATTGTTTTGAAACTTCTGTATGTGTAATGTTTACTGTTAATTTTTATTGTTTATTTCACTTTATATATTATCTATCTCACTTGCTTTGGCAATGTTAACACGTTTCCCATGCCAATAAAGACCTTGAATTGAATTGAATTCAGAGTGAGAGACAGAGACAGAGAGATAGAGAGACAGAGACAGAGAGAGTAGGGGCTCTTCCAGGCAGAGCGGAGGTACAGTACTGCGACTGCATGGAGGAGGTAGGCAGTGTCTCCCTTTGATCTTGATCCAGTTAGAGCTACAGACTTATGTTCTGCTGTTCAACTCTACAGGGAAGAGACTGATGTGAGGAAGAATATCCCATTTGAATATACCCAATTATACCCAATCCACTATTTGTTTATGGCTTATTAGAAAGGCACTCTGGAGAACGCTGAACAAACATCACATTGGACTACACTACACTACAGTACAGTACCCATCACCTGTTCAGACTTGCAGGGGCAGCTTCTTTCGTTTTCACATGGGTATTGTCATGAATCAACTAAGAAACTACAGTGCCAATGCCGGTATATTTCTTTGCAGATCATCGACTTGCAGCTTTGGGCAAACTGTCTCACAGTTTCACTAAAGGCATGAGTGAATAGTCAGAGGGAAGCCCCTGGCTGCGTCTATCCTGAGTCTCAGTTTTAGTGGCAGACAGGACAGGCCAGGCTAGGCTAGGACAGGCCAGGCTAGGCTAGGCTAGGACACGCCAGGCTAGGCTAGGACACGCCAGGCTAGGCTCGGACAGGCCAGGCATTCACATTCCTGCCTGCATCAACCCAATCGGCAGCCTGCCTGCCCCCTCACACTGTTCTCTATTAGTGGACCCATCAACAATGACCCACCAGAAAGAGACAGGGGGAGGGAGAGCGAGGAGGGGGGATTGAAGGGAAAGAGGGTGGAAGGGCCTGGAATATTTCCTTGACGATATGACCTGACCTGGGAAAACACTGGGTCCTACTTATAGTATAGTATCAGAGGAGATGGTAGTAGCTAGAAGCAGGCAGGGCCCGTTAATGGGTGCTGGGTGAGCGGTCTGGGTCTGGGAGGAGAGACCAGTCCATGTAGTAGTGGCCTGTAATGGGAAGCAGGTGGTGCTCAGAAGGACATAAATATCTACACTTTCACCCCTCTGGAGCCTGGCACAGGAGCAGGAGAAACAGACGCCACCAACCCCAGCCCATCTGAGCCTGGCCAGACTGAGATGCTCCCTCTCTCCACTCCCTGGCAATGCCAATTTACTACAGGACACGCCTTACTGGACAGATATTACCTGAGCAGAGGACAGTGAGTGCCCACAGCTTCCAGACTTCATTCAATTTTCAACTACTTAATCTGAGAGAGTCAGTCAGCCTGTATGCAATAATACAGATATCACAATATGCACTTTACAGAATGTTAAGTACATATGGCGTTATTAACCAACAAAACCCTGCGTGGGTGTATCATTTGAGTTCTTCAAAGGTGCTTCCAGTCATTTTCCTCATCAGTCCTCTTAACAAAAACTAAAAGAGAAAGGAGCTGGGCCAATTAAATGAATGGAGTGAAGCATACACAGAACATTGCACAAATGAAAGAGCAACACACAAACACACATGGTCACAAACACGCATCACACACACGGCAGAGTGGAACAACTGAGGAAGTGTCCCCGCTGAGGCTCAATTGAAAACAAATGACTTTATTTTCTACAACAGAGCCCTGTAACTCCAGGGTATTTGAGGACTGCATGTTTTCTCCGTAAGCCACAGGGAAACAACATTTGCAATCAAAAGACCTCGACTGGCAACTCAATTTAGCAGGTATTGTAACAAGCCTTCGGGATCTCACCGACATAGAAATGAGAATATGATTATCATGAGACCAGGGCTGTATTTTAATACATACAGCGGGATCTGTTAGCAGAAAAGTGTTTTATAAACAAAAAGGTAAACAAATATGTTTACAGAAGAATAAATACATGTATGCAGTTGTACAGCTAATGTCCTGCAATTCTACAAATGTAGTCATTAGCCATGTCAATATGATTGTGAGTGAAAATGACTAACAAAATCAATTGGGGCCCCTGGGCACGTGCCCTGCGCGCCCGGTAGGTAATTCGGCCATGATTACTACAAGTTTAGATAGATGGCTAGACAAATGAACTAATCAAAACACCTGTAACTGACATGGGCTAAGTGAGTGCGGTGAGTGACATATGACAAGAGGAAAATTGCTGATGCACAACCATTATTATTTTTTTTTAATTGCACCTTTGTGTATTCTACCTCTCAACAATAATAAATGATTATTCTTTATTTTTTTTTAAATTGGAGAAGAAAAAAGACAAATGTCCTGACCATGTTGTCCTCTTATGGAGCTACGGCCATGCATGAGTCAAATAAATGATGTCCGGCACATATAGGATCCTTAGTTGAGATTTACATAAAGAGGCAATGCTTTGTATGCCAGGCCAATAGGATAGCAAAGGCAGAGTCAGTCACGCAGGAGTCACAGTCCAACATTAGCATAAACTATACGCGTCAGTGAATGGCTGAATGGCTGCTGCGGTTGCTATTGCTAAGGACTCAATTGTCAATATGCTCTCTGGTCCTTATCCAAAGATCAGAGAGGGGCTGACGGAGCTTTGATTTCTGCACACCGGGAAGGGATAAACAATAGGAAAACATGACCACAAAACATGTCACTCACTCCAATACTGGCACCCTTCACAATAATATTTACATGCCACATCCAGTTTTGTGAACAGAAGAAGATTAACAAGAGGGCTGAGAAAGAACATTTGAATTGAGAAACAGGGTGGGAAATAGTGAGTGAGTGAGAGGGTAGAGGTAGTAAAATAAGGTCAGCAGGCGAGTGAGAATGTTGTCCTTTGCTAGATAAGGCTTTCTTCCCTGCCTCGTTGGATCCGAACAGGTGGTGAGACCAATTATATTGCAGTTATGTCCTTGACAGGAGAAAAAAACAACACATCTAAGATACATTTAAAAATGTGTTCCAACCTACTCTGTTTTCGCACTCTTTGTGCCTTGGTGAATGGTTTCTGTTTTAATGTTGACAGTTATAAAAAGGAGACAGTATATGTTTGTAGACCATGGGATCCAACGGACCTGGGTGATAGCAAGGGAACGTTCCTTATTGTATCATGCAGTGGATATTAGCGGATTACACCATAGCTAGTGTGTGTGTGTGTAAATGCATGTATGTTTTATTTAATTTAACTATGTGTGTATTCAGTGGGTGGGGACTTCAGGCCCAGAGCCAGCCAGACCTTCACTGACCAACCAGTATACAGACCCCAATATCATCAAAATAATGCTCCCACACAAGAAAAAACACTAAATCTGTTAGCAACCAATCCTTAGATTGTCAAAGCAGAGTCTCTGTGGGTGAACTCAGAGTCCAGAGACACAGTATCTCATTTAGCCTCACTGTGAGAGGATTGTTCTCAAAGTTGGTCCACAATGTGATGTGACTGTGTGGCCGGAACACAACCCCCATCCTCTGATCTGTCTGACTTTCCCTAGACCAGACACTCTGTACCAGAGACGCTGAGTGTGTGTCTCCCCACTGCTTCCGCTCTGAAGCCAAGCCCTTCACTTCGCATCGTCTTACCTCTGGAAGTAATGTCAGTAGATAAGATATTAAATCCTTCCCCACTAGAAAGGATAAATGATCAAATCAAACTGTATTTGTCACATGCACTGAATACAAAGTGTAGACTTTACCGTGAAATGCTGACTTACAAGCCCTTAACTCTTCTTGAACTGCACTGTTGGTTAAGAAAATATTTACCAAGTAGACTAAAATAAAAATAAATAATACAAAGTAACACAATAAGAATAAGAATAACAAGGCTATATACAGGGGCACCGGTACCGAGTCAGTGTGTGGGGGTACAGGTTAGTCGAGGTAATTTGTAGTTGGGGGTGAAGTGACTGCATAGAGTATAAACAGCGAGTAGCAGCAGTGTACAAAAGGAGGGGGGGGGGGGCAATGTAAATTGTCCAGTGGTGATTTCATTAATTGTTCAGCAGTCTTATGACTTGGGGTAGAAGCTGTTGAGGAGCCTTTTGGTCCTAGACTTGGTGCTTCGGTACCGCTTGCCGTGCAGTAGCAGAGAAAACAGTCTATAACTTGGGTGACTGGAGTCTGTTGACAATTTTATGAGATTTCCTCTGACACTGCCTTTAATATAGGTCCTGGATGGCAGGAAGCTTGGCCCCAGTGATGTACTGGGCCATTCGCACTACCCTCTGTAGCGCCTTACGGTCACATCCGGAGAAGTTGCCCTATCAGGCAGTGATGCAACCAGTGCACCATGCTCTCAATGGTGCAGCTGTAGAACCTTTTGAGGATCTGAGGACCATTGCCAAACCTTTTCAGGCTCCTGAGGTGGAAAAGGTTTTGTTGTGCCCTCTTCACGACTGTCTTGGTGTGTTTGGACCATGATAGTTAGTTGTGGATGTGGACACCAAGGAACTCCACTACAGCCCTGTCGATGTTAATAGGGGCCTGTTCAGCCTGCCTTTTCCTGTAGTCCACGACCAGCTCCTTTGTCTTGCTCACCTTGAGGGAGAGGTTGTTATCCTGGCACCACACTGCCAGTTCTCTGACCTCCTCCCTATAGGCCGTCTCATTGTTGTCGGTGATCAGGCTGTTGTGTCGTCATCACGCGCTGAGGTAGTGTGAGACGTCAAAAGAGGAATCTTCAGCACAATAATGTACAGTCAGTAGAATTTACTTAGAGAAGTCCCAAACCGAGCCTCCTGGTGTACTGTACCGTCCACTCTCTCTCACAGCAGTCAGTTCTCACTAAAGGCCTGAACGGATTGCGATCAATGAACAGCCACCAACAGCCTAGTGTTAGGCTCGTAGAAACTACTCAAATCGATGCATACATTGATATCCAAACAATTGTACTCTAAACCTGATTATCTAATTTCATGTCATGAAGATACCCGATAGACAGCACATTAGAACTTATGATTAATGCATTTCCTTTTAACCTGAACATTGCTGGCAATGACATGGCAGATGATGGGATTAGCTGAGGAGAGGAGTGCCCATTATGGCCGAGCTGCAGAGATCTAACTGGACATCCATGATACTGCTGGACACTGGACCTGCCCAGTCCTCACTGGGAGGAGAAAGTACATCATTTAGAGAACAGATAAATGCATTCCTCCCCTCCCATCATCATCTGCTGGCCACAATAACCCAGGTCTGGGTGGCAGGTAGCCAATCATTTAGAGCGTTGGGCCAGTAACCAAAAGGTTGCTGGTTCAAATACGTGAGCCGACAAGGTGAAAAACGCTGTCGATGTGCCCTTGAGCAAGGCTCTTCAAACTAATTTGCTCCAGGGGTGTTGGAATACTACCTGAGTAATGCAGCGGTCTAAGGCACTGCATCTCAGTGCTAGAGGCGTCACTACAGAACCTGGTTCGATACCAGGCTGTATCACAACTGGACGTGATTGGGAGTCCCATAGTCCGGCGCACAATTGGCCCAGCGTCGTCCAGGTTTAGCCGGGGTAGGCCGTTATTGTAAATTAGAATTTGTTCTTAACTGACTTGTCTAGTTAAAGGTTAAATTTTAAAAATACTATGGCTGACCCTGTAAAACAACACATTCCACTGCACCTATCTGATGTACAGAGCATTCAGAAAGTATTCAGAGCCTTTGACTTTATCCACATTTTGTTACGTTACAGCCTTATTCTAAAATGCAATAAAGAAAATAATTTCCTCATCAATCTACACACAATACCCCATAATGACAAAGTGAAAACGGCTTTTTAGAAATATTCACACAAGTATTCAGACCATTTGGCATTAGATCGAAATTGAGCTCAGGTGCAAACTGTTTCCATTGATCATCCTTGAGGTGTTTCTACAACTTGATTGGAGTCCACCTGTGGTACATTAAATTGATTGGACATGATATAGAAAGGCACGCACCTGTCTATATAACGTCCCACAGTTGACAGTGTATGTCAGAGCAAATACCAAGCCATGAGGTCAAAGGAATTGTGTTGATGCACAGATCTGGGGAAAGTTAACAAAACATTTCTGCAGCATTGAAGGTCCCCAAGAACACAGTGGCCTCCATCATTCTTAAATGGAAGAAGTTTGGAACCACCAAGACTCTTCCTAGAGCTGGTCAGGGAGTTGACCAAGAACCCGATGGTCACTCTGACAGAGCTCCTCTGTGGAGATGGGAGAACCTCCCAGAAGGACTACCATCTCTGCAGCACTCCACCAATCAGGCCTTTATGTTAGAGTGGCCAGACGGAAGACATTCTTCAGTAAAAGGCACACAATAGCCCACTTGGAGTTTGCTAAAAGGCACCTAAAGGACTCTCACACCAAGAGAAACAAGATTGGTCTGGTCTGGTGAAACCAAGATCGAACTCTTTGGCCTGAATGCCAAGTGTCACATCTGGAGGAAACCTTGCACCATCTCTATGGTGAAGCATGGTGGTGGCAGCATCATGCTGTGGGGATGATTTTCAGCGGCAGGAACTGGGAGACTAGTCAGGATTGAAGGAAAGGGGAACAGAGCAAAGTACAGAGAGATCCTTGATGAAAACCTCCTCCAGAGTGCTCAGGACCTCCGACTGGGGAGAAGGTTCACCTTCCAACTGGACACAGCAAGACAACGTAGGAGTGACATCTGGACAAGTCTCTGAATATCCTTGAGTGGCCCAGCAAGAACCCGGACTTGAACCCGATCGAACATCTCTGGAGAGACATCTCTGTCCAGCGACGCTCCCCATCCAACCTGATAGAGCTTGAGAGCATCTACAGAGAAGAATTTGGCACATCAAATACAGGTGTGCCAAGCTTGTAGCGTCATACCCAAGAAGACTCAAGGTTGTAATCGCTGCCAAACGTGCTTCAACAAAGTACTGAGTAAAGGGTCTGAATACTTTTGCAAAAATGTCTAAAAACCTGTTTTTGATTTGTCATCATTGGGTATTGTGTGTATATAGAGGGGAAAAAAACATTTCATCCATTTTAGAATAAGGCTGTAACGTAACAAAATGTGGAAAAAGTCAAAGGGACTGAGTACTTTGTGACAATAAAACATTTATATTTTTGGGGTACTGGATGTAGTCAGAGTACTGCGGCAGGTAGCCGCAGTTAGAGCGTTGGCGCCAGGAACCGAAAGGTTGCTGGATCGAATCCCTAAGCTGACAAGGTAAAAGGTAAACATCTGTCGTTCAGCCCCTGAGCAAGGTAGTTAACCCGCGCCGAAGACGGGGTGTCGATTAAGGCAGCCCACCCCCCCCCGCACCTCTCTGATTGAGAGGGGTTGGGTTAAATGCCGAATACACATTTCAGTTGACCGCATTCAGTATGTAGTAAATGCAGGCTGGTTCCTTCAGCACTCTGGTTGAATGACCAGAATTAGTGCGATTTGTCTGGCAGTCAAGGTGTGTTTTCCAATCAACGCAACATGGAAGAAGAAAAGACAAACACTGTCTGTCAATATAATCCTAAAGACTAGCTGCACATGAACAGTACCTAAGAGGGAAAGAGAGAGGATATTAAGATGCAGAGAGGGAGAGAAAGAAAGAGAATGTGAGAGTGAGAAGAGTGGGACTGTAGCTACCATTCTGGCCCTGCAGCCCTGTGGCTGAATGCACACACAGGGTTGCGTAATGGGCCTGCTCACATCCTTGTGTGAAACCCAGCCAGGGCTAGTGCACATGTAGCTGAAGAGACCACTCAAAGCCTTGAGGGGAAGATAGGGACGTGGAGTTATTTCAGAGGGCATGCACAGGATGAGACTGCCTTGTTGTGACACAACGTACTAAAAATAGCCCTATCTTAATAGAAAAAAAACAAAGTACCAGTCAAATCCTAACTGGCATGAGGAGGGGGGGAGAAGGAGGAGCTGGAGGAGGCAGCAGAGGAGCAGGTGGGGGGAGCAGGAGGAGCAGGTGGGGGAGGAGCAGGAGGAGGAGAAGGAAGAAGAGGAAACTAAGTATTTCAGTTAAAGAGAGAAGACAGTGAGGGCGCAGTGAACAACTGGGAGGATGTACAAGCCACAGTGCCAGAACAGACCAGGCACAAATCAACACTATATCAAAGGCAGTGCTTTCCCCTGACATGTCAGCTGCATTAAAACCATGATGAAATGTGTGAAATACATGAAGTAAGCCAGAAGGTATCAGGATGATTTAAGTCAGATATATTATGCTATATAATATAATGTAAAGCCTGTGGGGTCTGACTATGCTGTGTCGTAGGGTAGGGAAATTGTGGCCTGGCCAGGCCTGGTAGTGTGTTTTCTGCTGCACATACAGTATGACCATTAATCACCCTCAGCTACTTTTCTCTATCTATTTCCAGAAAGAGAGGCAGTGCAGAAGCCAGAGGACAGACAATCCACAATAGCACTACACTAGAGCACGTGTGGACCGTGTGGCCGGCTGCGGCAGCTAGCAGTCACTGTGAATGTCACACTGTGTTAGGTTAGCTAGCCCACTGGAGGGAGGGGACCCTACAGTGACAACTGTGGGGATGGGATCAGTGTAATGGCAATCCAGAGGACACTACTGTACGCATTGTATCTTCACATGTGATGCTGGTTAATTATTTGAATTGACACAGAACTTTCTATGGCAGAGAATTAGCCTTATGTCTCAATTGCATTTACTTAACTCTTCCTTCTCATAAGCACTAAATGTACCTGATTAAATGTTCATACATTTGTAAGGTGCTCCACTGCAGATAAGAGCATCTGCTAACTGAATGAGAGAATGGATGTAAATGTACTGGGGTTTATAGTAGAAAAACACCAGCTGCATTCCAGCCCTGGAGGAAGTCATAGGGAACGTGTGTGTGTGTGTGTGTGTGTGTGTGTGTGTGTGTGTGTGTGTGTGTGTGTGTGTGTGTGTGTGTGTGTGTGTGTGTGTGTGTGTGTGTGTGTGTGTGTGTGTGTGTGTGTGTGTGTGTGTGTGTGTGTGTGTGTGTTCTGTTAGACAGGTAGACACACACAGAGGGAGCAGGTAGAAAAGAGCATGTTTCATGTAAGATATCCTGTGTCAGAAGAAAGAAAACACGTTTATCTCCCTCTATCTCCCCCTTTCTCTGGGGCACTGGAGTAGAGATTTCTGCAAGGGTGTGTAGAGTGTGAGTCATCAGCAGTGCAGAGGGGAGAGAAAGAGAGAGATGTATTCTTCAAGTCCAAGAGGGAGCTCAGAGTAGCAATGCAGCAAGGAAACACCCAAAATCCCAATCTAAAAGACCAATACAGTCTTATCAAGCGACTGTAGCCAGATACAGTAATAATGGAGGCCTGAAGGTGAGAATATGTGCAAGCTCAGAGTTATTTTACAGCAAAGGGCACCATAGATCCATGGCTTGGGTGATCAGAGCATCATTAGACACCACTGGGCAGGGCAGAATGAGACTGATGCCTGTGCTCAGATTACTGTAATGAAGATTGCCCTGGTGAGTCACCACCACACGGTACATACTGCTTAGGGTACAAGTACTGTACTACAAACTAGCCCTTTGTGTTGTGATTTCTCTGGGAGCACAATTCTTTTACAACATGAGGCAATCACATAATGGGTTATGTGAAATATTGTGAAGAATGGATTGGCAACCATTTTTTTCATGAAAAATATTCCCAGTCTAAAATTCTTAATGACTTCTCTGAAAGGGAGTGTGAAGTTTAATGTACGTTTATGACTGTTAGTCACTCCATTCTCCCTCTCCTCTTTTATACATCATATATCCCTCCTACCGCTCCTTATCCATCATCAGTAGGGTTGCAAAAAACTTTCAATGAATTCCCTTGTTTTCCAGCATTCCTGGTTGAATTTATTGACATTTTCCCAGAATATTACAACCCTAACCATTACACACACTTAATGATCTACCTAGTTTTCGTCCCAAATCAGCCCTTTCCCCTTACCTTCACCCATACACATATAGTGCAGGACTGGAAGACTAGTTCTCCTCAGATACAGTAGGCCAGGTTGCTACAGCACAGCAGGACTGTCTCCCAAGGGCTGTCTGTCAGTGGCCAGAGCATAGAGGAGATGGAGAGGAAAAACTGTAGCTGTCTGTACACCCCTGTTCACGTCAGCTTGAAACCAACGAAACCAACAGAGGTCTGTAACGTAATCCTGGAGATCAAATGAAGTCCTCCATGTTGCCATCAAATCAAATCACATTTTATTGGTCACATACACATGGTTAGCAGATGTTAATGCGAGTGTAGCGAAATGCTTGTGCTTCTAGTTCCGACCATGCATCAACATCAAACAAGTAATCTAACAATTTCACAACAACTACCTTATACACACAAGTGTAAAGGAATGAATAAGAATATGTACATACAAATATATGAATGAGCGATGGCCGAACGGCATAGGCAAGATGCAGTAGATGGTATAGAGTACAGTATATACATATGAGATGAGTAATGTAGGGTATTAAACATTATAGAAAGTGGCATTGTTTAGTAATACTAGTAATACATTTATTACATCCAATTTTTAATTATTAAAGTGGCTAGAGATTTGAGTCAGTATGTTGGCAGCAGCCACTCAATGTTAGTGATGGCTGTTTAACAGTCTGATGGCCTTGAGATAGAAGCTGTTTTTGAGCCCATTGATTAAATTATTGCATGATGCCTGCTGTCCAGACATCCCACAATACACCAGAGTCCTACCAGTGTACATGCCCTACCCGATGAAGACTGTTTGACACAGCAAATTAATTTGGATGTCTGAGTGGTGAAGTGCACTCTTTCCTAGGGAATGTATTGAGATCTCAAGAGTTATCGCATGGTCCATAGAGTAACTTTCAGAGCTGGACATACAGTTGAAGTCAGAAGTTTACATACACTTAGGTTGAAGTCATTAAAACTCATTTTTCAACCACTACACACATTTCTTGTTAACAAACTATAGTTTTGGCAAGTCGGTTAGGACATCTACTTTGTGCATGATTACAAGTCATTTTTCCAACAATTGTTTGCAGACAGATTATTTCACTTAATCACAATTCCAGTGGGTCAGAAGTCTACATAGTGTCACGACTTCCACCGAAGGTGGCACCTCTTCCTGTTCGGGTGGTGCTCGGCGGTCGTCGTCACCGGTCTACTAGCTGCCACTGATCCCTTTTTCCTTTTCTGTTGGTTTTGTCTTATTGGTTACACCTGTTTCTTTTTGGGGGTTGGTTAGGGCAATATAAGCCGGTAATGTCCGCCCGGCTTGTTTCTCTGTTCAGTTTTGTGGATGTGTTATTTTTGTATTTCTCCGGACTGTTTGTGTCCTGTGTTTGGGCCGGTCATTTTATGCACCTGGTGTTTTGGAGTGACCCTTCTTTCACCGGAATAAATACGGCTGTCCTTAAACCTCTGCTCTCTGCGCCTGACTCTGCCCCCACTACTCTTAATCACGTAACACATACACTAAGTTGACTGTGCCTTTAAACATTTTCAGAAAATTATGGCATGGCTTTAGAAGCTTCTGATACACATAATTTGTGGATATATTGAATCAACATCTCAAGACATCAGTCAGAAAGTTAAAGCTTACTGACAAATGGGTCTTCCAAATGGACAATGACTCCAAACATACTTCCAAGTTGTGGCAAAATGGCTTAAGGACAACAAAGTCAAGGTATTGGAGTGGCCATCACCAAGCCCTGACCTCAATCCCATTGAAGATCTGTGGGCAGAACTGAAAAAGCGTGTGCGAGCAAGTAGGCCTACAAACCTGACACAGTTACACCAGCTCTGTCAGGGGGAATGGGCCAAAATTTACCCAACTTATTGTGGGAAGCTTGTAGAAGGCTCCCCGAAACGTTTGACCCAAGTTAAATTTAAAGGCAATGCTATGTAAACTTGTAAACATGTAAACTTCTGAGCCACTGGGAATGTTGCTGAAATAAATAATTCTCTCTACTATTATTCTGACATTTCACATTCTTAAAATAAAGTTGTGATCCTAACTGACCTAAGACAGGGAATTGTTACTCGGATTAAATGTCAGGAATTGTGAAAAACTTAGTTTAAATGCATTTGGCTGAGGTGTATGTACATTTCTGACTTCAACTGCATAAGGCTACAAATAACTTTCCTCCTCATCTAATATGAGCTAACTTCAATGATGAGGTCTTATTGAAGGGGTTCCCAAACTTTTTTAGTCCACGACACCATTTTGATATGGTGGGTGGGGGGGGGGGGGCTATGGCAGTCAATTGCAAACATTCTAACAGTATTTGTGACTGTCTTCTCAGCTCATGATCACATACTTTTAATGTGGGGCTATGACAGTCAATTGCAAATTAGTCTGACATGTCTCTAATGCTGCGTTCAAAATGATTGGGAACTCAGAAATCTCAGACTTCCGACCGTTTTGAATGGTCACCCAACTCAGAATTCCAAGTCGGGAATTCTGGCCTCATTCTAAAGCTCTGACTTTCCGACCTTAAGATCACTGGTGCCATGATTGGACCTTGTTTTCTTTCCGATTTCCCAGTTGCCTTGAAAGCACCATTATCTCACCACCACTAATGAGATGGGTGTGATTGATGCATGTCGCATCAGAGCTTCTCAAAGTCAGAGGGCGTGGTCAACAGTGCGCACCTCATCTCTGCTGTCATATCCAACCTGGATCGATATTTGGTTTGAATGCAGACGAGAGCGCTGCTGAATCCAGCTACACACAGATATGACCTGGCGAAGGGTACCATGACTTTTAATATGGAGGGAGACGGCCGGGTATTCCCTTTGAGTCAGGAACAAAAACTCCTCCGAAGTGACCCATGAATGCATTGTCTGCAACATTTTGGTCACATGACAGCTGACTCAAAGGGAATACCCTGATTTCTTGATTCAAGCGAAATGGTCAAGTGCTGCCTTTTCCCACGATATAAGTGTACTCTGTTGTTGATTTTAAATTTTAAAAAACATTGATTCAAATTTTTAGGTTGACCACATTACACTTATTTTGAGATACAAAAAACATTTATTATTTATAATCATTTTTGGGAGGATTTTGGAAATTCTCCCACGACACCATTTTGGGAACCTCTGCCTTATTGTATCACTGCGACAGGAAGATCATCATATAATAAACTGGAAGATAATGGGTCAAAAGTGTGTTGCAACCTTCTGGTCAAAAGTGTGTTTCAACCTTCGGGTCAAAAGGGTGTTTCAACCTTCGGGTCAAAAGGGTGTTTCAACCTTCGGGTCAAAAGTGTGTTTCAACCTTCGGGTCAAAAGTGTGTTTCAACCTTCGGGTCAAAAGGGTGTTTCAACCTTCGGGTCAAAAGGGTGTTTCAACCTTCGGGTCAAAAGGGTGTTTCAACCTTCGGGTCAAAAGGGTGTTTCAACCTTCGGGTCAAAAGGGTGTTTCAACCTTCTGGTCAAAAAGGTGTTTCAACCTTCTGGTCAAAAAGGTGTTTCAATCTTCTGGTCAAAAAGGTGTTTCAATCTTCTGGTCAAAAAGGTGTTTCAACCTGGTGTTTCAACCTTCTGGTCAAAAAGGTGTTTCAACCTTCTGGTCAAAAAGGCGTTTTGAACTATCCTTTTGTCTTGCTACTGCATGTCTTTTCTCGAACTCCACATTGTCACACAAAGCTAGAGCCTGGCCTCTCAAACAGCAGTTCGATTTAGAGTCACTCATAGTGGTCCTTCTGTAGCTCAGTTGGTAGAGCATGGCGCTTGTAACGCCAGGGTAGTGGGTTTGATTCCCGGGACCACCCATATGTAGAATGTATGCACACATGACTGTAAGTCGCTTTGGATAAAAGCGTCTGCTAAATGGCATTTAATAATATTTAATAATCCCTCTGTGTTTCAGAGAGAGAAAGAAATAACAAAAATACAAGCAAACACAATTCCTGGCTCTGCAAGTTTGTCATGCTATTTCACTTAGTTCTCTTACTGCTCAGCTCTGTGTTGTGCCGACTGAGACACTGTTCTGAGAAAAAGCATGATTGTTTCTTTGACTTTTCTTTTGAATGCAGATTTACATGGTCATTCACTCTATAACTTGCACATCGAAGCAAATGACCAAGAAAACAATATTTTCTTGGTGAATTCCTGGGACGAAAAGATATCAGCACTCCGAGTCATCCTGAGTCTACCTGTCAGGATCACTCGGTCTTCACGCTCTTCCTCTGCAGTCTCCAAAGAGCAAACGTCACAAAGGAAAACATCCAGAACCCATTGCTGTCTAGAAACTGCAGAGAGAAAAGCCTCACTGTCACAACTTCAAGAGTTTAGGAAGAAAAACAATGGGCCAGCTCCCCACAACCTCTCTGAAACAACAGTACAATAATCAAGCCAAGTAGAGCAGTAAGACTGTTACCAGTCAGGTAAACGGTTCATATGAAAGGCTCTGAATGAATGGCTTGGTGAGCCACACACTGGAACAAAAGTCAACTCTTCAACCTTTCTCACAGTCTGTGAGCAGAGCCACAGTCAGTACAACACCTCTGATACCTGGAGTGACTATTCTTATAGTCAGCTCCTCTCTCTCCCAAGGAGAAACGCTAGCAGCCATCTTCACCCTTTCCCTCCACCCAGACAGCAATCTAATTAAGGAACGCTAGATTGAACCCATCCCACCTTCTGATGGCGTTAAATTAGATGTTACAGATTTGGAAAAGCAATCTAATTGTGACGTTGTGTTCTGTCTGCTGGCGATAGAGAATTGTGTAGGGTGTCTCGAGTAAGGGAGGGGTGTGTGAGAGAGAGTGAGTGTATAGTGACGCTACACTACATGTATGTGCATACATAAGGAGAGAAAAGGTTACATGTTGAGAACTTGGCATAGGAAAACCAAGGGAAATATATTTCAGTCATCGCTGTATTTTAAAGCCATCGATCCAGCTTGGGGACCACCATCAAACACACACAAAAAAATCAATCGGCGTCACTTAATGGGAATTACCTATTTTGCTGCTACAGAAGCCCATTTAGGTTACCAACAGCATTCTCATTTCATACCAGAAGTTGTTTTTATGAGGTGCCTGCTGTGGCTCCTACTTTGTTCTGTCTTAAGAAAATCCAGTACACTTTCACATCTATGTCTTAATATACTTGAGGACTTTTTGGGGACCAACAATTGATTCCCATTCAAAATCCTATTTTCCCGAACCCTTAAACCTAAACCTAAACCAAACCCCTAACCCCTAAGACGAAAATATCCTTTTTACAAGTGGGCACGCAAAATGTACTCACTTCTCTGAATTTGAGTTTGTTTACTATTGTTGTGAGGACTTCTGGTACCCACAAGTAAAATTAAATGTGTACACACACACAGTGTCAGATCTTCTTTGAGAGAGCAAGTATCAATATTTATGTACTGACTGAGTCCATAAATCTTAGTGACTGGTCCAAAAATCAATGCACACCTGCTACATATTTGAATCTGCTTATGAAGGTCACATTACTCCAGCAGAGGCTGGGAGAACGAGGCTGGGAGGACGAGGCTGGGAGGACGAGGCATGCAGTAGGCTAAATCACCCAGGAGCGCTTTTATTTATCCTGCCCCTACATTGGCCCAGCCCCAGCTCCATTCAACCCACACTGATGCTCTACCACCAATCTAAATGTGTAAAAACCAGCCACAAATAGACTTTACCTAACATGATGGGCCCTCTTGCCATGCTTAAGCAAAATTTTTCAGGGTTGATCCCTGTGTAACACATGTGCATTATACACTGACTGAACAAAAATCTAAATGGAACATGTAAAGTGTTGGTCCCATGTTTAATGAGCTGAAATAAAAAAAAATCCCCAAAATTTGACATACGCACAAAAAGTTTATTTCTGTCAAGTTTTGTGCACAAATTTGTTTACATCCCTGTAGTGAGCATTTCTCCTTTGCCAAGACAATCCATCCCCCTGACAAGTGTGGCATATCAAGAAGCTGATTAAACAGCATGATAATTACACAGGTGCACCTTGTCCTGGGGACAATAAAAGGCCACTTAAAAAATGTGCAGTTTTGTCACAACACAATGCCACAGATGTGTCAAGTTGAGGGAGCATGGCTGACTGTAGGAATGTCCACCAGAGCTATTGCCAGAGAATGTAATGTTAATTTCTCTACTGTGTAACCATGCCAACCCAGGACCTCCACATCCGGTTTCTTCACCTGCTGAAACGTCTGAGGAAGGGGTGGGGTGCTGAGAAGTATTTATGTCAGTAATCAAGCCCTTTAGTGGGGAAAAACTCATTCTGATTGGCTGGGCCTGGCTCCCAAGCCCACCTATGGCTGCACCCCTGCCCAGGCATGTGAAAGTATAATATGTTTAAAAATCTTTTCAATTGTTGCATGTCGCGTGGATATTTTCGTTCAGTATAGATGAGGCAGAGGAGAGGGGGAGAGTTCAGTGGAATGCTATCAGTGAAGCCTGATCATAATCTTGATGTGATTGGCCTGACTGAAACATGGCTTAAGCCTGATGAATTTACTGTGTTAAATGAGGCCTCACCTCCTAGTTACATGAGTGACCATATCCCCCATGCATCCCGCAAAGGCGGAGGAAATTTCAATTTACAAAAAAAAGAAGACGTATTCATCTTTTGAGCTTCTAGTCATGAAATCTATGCAGCCTACACAATCACTTTTTATAGCTACTGTTTACAGGCCTCCTGGGCCATATACAGCCTTCCTCATTGAGTTCCCTGAATTCCTATCGGACCTTGTAGTCATAGCAGATAATATTATAATTTTTGGTGACTTTAATATTCACATGGAAAAGTCCACAGACCCACTCAAAAGGCTGTCGGAGCCATCATCTACTCTGGGTCTTGTCCAACATGTCTCCAGACCTACTGCCACAGTCATACTCTGGACCTAGTTTTGTCCTGTGGAATAAATGTTGTGGATCTTAATGTTTTTCCTCACAATCCTGGACTATCGGACCACCATTTTATTACGTTTGCAATTGCAACAAATAATCTGCTCAGACCCCAACCACTGGTTTTTCACCATTTGAGCTATTGTTTTCCCACAGGCTCAGGGGATTGTTAGATGTGACAAAGGAGAACTGGGAACAACAGACCAGTCCCCAACACCTTGGACATGAACACCATACCTTAGTCCATCAGGATTTCTAGGGGTACCTGGGAGAGCATCTGTAGCAGCTCTCTGGCGAGGCTCTTGGTGTTAGCACTGCGCAGGGGAATGGCCTCGGGATACCTAGTGGCATAATGTACCACAACCAATATATGTTGAAAGCCTTTCGCAGACTGTGGTAATGGTCCAATTAAATCCATAGCAATTCTATCGAATGGCATGTCTATCACTGGCAACGGGATTAATGGATTTCAGGAAGGGATGAGGTTCTCTGGCAGTCAGGACACCCCTGGCAATACCTTACCAAAACTGCATACCCGCATAAAACTGTACCCCCAGCCAGAATAAACATTTTAACACCTATTGTGTTTTTTCTCTCCGTATATGTCCTCCCAACAAATGGCTATGGGCCCGGCTCAGCACTGTTTGCCGAAACAGAGTTGGAACCAACAGCTGCTCCACTGTCATGTCATTCAACTTCGTGACCTGGTCAATTTTTTATCTTGGAAAAATGAGGAAAGGTGACTATATTAGCAGGACTTACCATCTACATTCTGTCTTGCGTTCTGTAGTGTGGGCTCTTTCAGCTGAGCAGTACCAAACTTTCCCATATACTGTTAACTCAGGAGGAATTTCCAGGCCCCTTGCCCTGCTCTTCCTGTTCCTCCTCTTCCATTTATCTCTTCTGGGTTTCCTGTCTCTTTGTCATTTCCTTCCCCTTCTTCTCCCAGGAGAACTCGAATGTCGGCTACGGAAGTTGGGCAGGTATGTACCAATTTGTTAATTTTCCTTTCATAGGACAGGGAGTTCTTTGGTAGCGGTTTCATTTTCTTATCACTAGAAAATGTAAATGGTGCCTGGCATGTCCTATTACTGGCACAGCCATCTCCTTTTGTCCTGTAAGTCTTTTCCACAATTCTTGAAAATATGGACAGTCGTGACCCACTTGCACGGCAGATTTTCAATCAACCCTACAGTAGGTTACCTCTCTACATCTGCAGTTGGACACGTTTCGGTGCCCCTATGTACACAGGTGATGTCCATGGTTGGAGCGGCACTCTTTCCTCAGCTTGGTTAGTAGTGAAGGCATGATGAGGGAGACCATGCTCCCGGAGTCTAAAAGAGCATCTACTTCTTTCCCTTGGACCTGTACCCAACAGGTGCGGTGGGTGGCGGTGGGCTTGGACATGGGCAGAAATTACATGGCAGGGGTGTATATTGGAAATGTCGAACCTTCATGGGTTCCTCCTTCTTGGGACAGTTCCATGCGATGTGTCTTATTTCACCACAGCGGTAGCACTCCCGGGTGTCAATATCAACCCCTCTATTTCTAATCTATGCTTCAGGTTGGAAAACATGGTCCGGGCGTCCACGTTCCCCCTCCGCCCTTTGGGTTCTTTCTTTCCAAACCTGGGGAGTCTGTAGTTGGGATGTCTTTCTTCCTCCTTCTTTGAGGCTTCCCTTTTCCTGGGTGATTCTGTCCAGGCGGCTGGGTTTGAGCAGTTCCTCAGTTGCTCGACATCTCTCAACGAGGTCCACCACTCCATCCACTGTGGTGGGACTGCCCTGGCTGACAACCTTCTTTAGCTTGTAAGGTAAGCACCGGATGTAGTGGTCAATCACTATTCTTTCCACGATGGCCCCAGTACTGAGGGTCGCAGGCTCCAGACATTGTTTTTGCTAGGTGGACCAGGTCAAACATCTGTGACCTGGGTGCCTTCTCGGGTTTATACTTCCAAGTATGGAACCACTGTGCCCTCAAAGAGACAGTGACTCCCAACCGTGCTCATATTTCTTTCTTCAGTGTGTCATAGTCATTGGCTTCTATTGCTGCCAGATCAGACCACACCTGTTGTGCTTCCTCACAAAGAAATGGAGCCAGTTTTCCTACCCACTTTATCTGTGGCCATGCCGCTCATTCTGCCGTGCGCTCTCAACGTCATCATTTGGCATAATTCTCTGCAGATACCGAGTGGCCATGATTGGTAAACCAGCGGTCTGTTGAGCAATTTTCACCACAGTGATTTCAGCATGTCCATATTCATCTGCAGTTGACACTCCCTTTGTTTCTTCAATAAAAAGCGATTGGTTTCCGCTTGTTACAAAAAAAAAAATGGTGCGTGATTATCCTCACTGCCTTGCCCACATTCTCCACCAATGTAGGGTTTTCAGTACCGGGTTCTTTGTAAGGCAGGTTTTACACATACAGCCACACAACACCAGTCTGAGTAAAGGGTTAAACCTGTTTATTATTATTATCATCATTATCAGGCTTTGGCAGCATTCCTGATATATCAGTTTGGCTAGAAGTTTCCCCTGAGCTGTCCGTGGTCCTGCCTCTGGGGAATACTTCGCATTGCTGTCCGTGGTCCTGGCAACCAAAAACAAAGAAACCTCGCAGGCACATATCCACAACGCAACCCCTGAAACCGCTACAGTATGTACAGTACAACTCTCCAGCCTCCATAGGGGCTTCTCACTCTTACTCATTGCTCTTCTCTGTGGAAGTGTGGCACCGTAATAGCCTCGGATGCCATGGCATGAATTCGTCACTGGGCTAACAGGCTTATGAAAGTTAGATGAACGTTATACGATCTTGTTAAAACCAGTTACATTATTAAAAGGGCACATTCATTCTGAGAAGGCAAGAAAGGGAGCCTCCAGCAGATTGGAATTTTAATAACCTCAATACAGTGATTGAGAAACTTAGCAGAGCTTTAACTCTACCACCCAGTTATATGAGCACTGTGGTGTCTTTGTCCACTCTCTCTAGAACTAATACACACACAAGGCAAATAAAAGCCAAAGATTTTTTACATGAACCGTTGATACGTCCACTGATTTTACCACATAGATAGTATTGTACGTTTTATCAGATAGCTAATGATTCAGGTATGGTCATGACAGCGTTGTAGTATGAGCAGGCTGGAATTAACTCAAATGTATTTATAAAGCCATTTTTACATCAGCAGTTGTCACAAAGTGCTTATACAGAAACCCGGCCTAAAACCACAAAGAGCAAAGAGCAATGTAAATGCATGGTGGCTAGGAAAACACCCTAGAAAGGCAGGAACCTAGGAAGAAATCTAGAGAGGAACCAGGCTCTGAGGGGTAGTCCTCTTCTAGCTGTGCCGGGTTGAGATTATAAGACTACATGGCCATTTAAGGCCAGATCGTTCTTCAAGATGTTCAAATGTTCATAGAAGATCAGCAGGGTTAAATAATAACCACAGTGGTTGTAGAGGGTGCAACAGTTCAGCACCTCAGGAGTAAATGTCAGTTGGCTTTCACAGCCGAACTGAACCTGATCCTGGGGGAGTGTTATCTCAGCATCTTCACTGTAATCAGGTAAAGGCTCTTGCACTAGCTGTGTGTGTGTGTTTGAGTGTGTGTGTGTGTTTGAGTGTGTGTGTGTGTGTGTGTGTGTACATGTGTGTTTTCTTTATCTGGCTCAACTCCAACCTCTCCTTTTATCTCCCTGTACAGTACAAGTATGGCACACATGTCAACTCCTGCAATGCACTTAACCTGTTACAACACAAGAATGGGCCTTGTTCCAACCAAAGTCATAAAGTACCAGCTAATACTGCCCAGTACAGCACAAAGCATTAATGAATACAAGGGCAGTTCTGAATACAAAGCAGTCGCTATTCTGAACATTCTAGAGTGAAAAAGAATGTTGTGAATGTAAAGGTTCTAGAGTCAGTGAGGAGTACTAAGGAGTGAATGGTGTGTTTATCTTCAGACACAGAGCAGCAGTATAGTCCTGGGTCCCGGGTTGGCTGGGTTTGGCCGGCTGCTCCAGAGCGTTAATAAGACGGCTAATTGAATTACGGCAGCGGTGGAGGCCTGTAGTGTCGGCTCCACGCCGCTCTAATTTCATTACTACTCAAGTAAACATGGGCATGGGGAAGCAGCCCCCAGTACAGCAGCCTGCCCTGCTGCATCACACACACAGTTTTTGTGAGGATTGTGTAGCATCATCACCCTACCCCCCATTCTGAATATTCCTGTGTGTGTTTGTTCGAGTTCTGATGCCGCAATAAAGAGAGATCAGAGGGAATAAATGCAGAGGAGCGTGGAACAGGAAGAGCAGAAACACACACACTTTCAGGCTGAGTCACTGCTTGAGTGGAGTAGTGGTGTCAGCGCTTTCACCATCCCCTGTTCTCCTGTTCTAAAACACAACCACTGTAGACAACAGGGTGCCTTTCAGACAGGAATCCTCCTTCCTTTGCATTCCTAACTGTTGCTTTATCATGGGGAGTTATTCAGAGGTTGATGATGGACATGATTGTGAGCAGTAGTAGTAGTGTGATTACTGTGAGACTGACATGCTCTTATGCCTTGTTCACAATGCCAGTTGTGACTCAAATCCAATTTGTGGTATATCCGATTCAAATCAGATCTTTCAAGCCACATTTCCAGCCACCTTTGTAGGTGGTTTGAAGTCAGGTACAAATCTGATTCCTGGCCATGCGACTTGTCTGAACGGTCAAATCTGATTTATTTATCCTGAAGTGGTTTTTAACCATTATTTGGTATATCTTGTTGTTTGCCAGCTACTCTGTTGACAGTTTGTCAAGAACATTTGGTAGCTAACTACCTAGTTAACTGTTTACAAAACAAATGAGTGAATATGCTTGAAAGCCAAACAGCTACCTAGCTAGCTAGTTCAGGGTTTCCCAAATGTGGTCCTTTGACCACGTTTTAGTTAGTTTTCTTTCATTCATCTCTTTTATTCATCTCTCCTAGGTCATCCTGCTTCTTCTTCATCTGTGGATTTTATATGGCAGTTGGCAACCAACTTTAACGTGCATTACTGCCACCAACTGGACTGGAGTGTGAACTTTGTTCATCTTTCAATCACCCATGTGGGTTAGTATGCTCATAAAAACCAATGAGCGCTTACAGCACGTCAAGCGTCTAAAATAGAAAACCCAATGCCCCCCTTGTTAAAAATATTTTGTGAATACTCTCTTATCTCAGGATATAAAATGAATGTGATGGCAATGGGAAGAACACAAATAACTCATGATCTACAACAGGGGTGCCAACCTCATACCATGGAGGGCTTAGCGTCCGCAGGTTTTATTTATTATTTATCTTTACCTTTCAATTAAGACTTAGACAACCAGGTGAGGGGAGTTCCTTAGTAATTAGTGACTTTAATTCCTCAATCAAGTACAAGGGTGGAGCGAAAACCCACAGCCACTTGGCCTCCGTGGAATGAGTTTGACACTTGATCTACAGCAATCCTTTAAGTGGACCACAAAAAAAGATGAAATACACAGGATGCTTAATAAGTGACAAACATGTTAAGATAACTTTCTCCCATTACTCAACAACATGAAAGCAGATCTAACAAAATGAAACAATCTCCCCATAAATCTTCCAGGTAGAATACATCTCTTTAGAATGAAATGGCTCCCAAATGTTTATTTTTGTAAATACCAATTACCCCACCAAAGACATTCTTTAATCTGTCTATTTCCAGACATGGCAATGGGTTGGACAATATTAAAGAAGCTATTACTTAAATACTGGAAGTTAAACGTTGGAGTGGAGAATGGAAGAATCAAATGCTTAATTTAAATATTGAAAAAAAAATCATATGGGGCAGTCTTACAAGCATTAAAAATAACATTGGGTGTGAATACGGTGGGAACATGTGGGTGTAAGCAAGTGTGATGTCATTCATGTTGCTGGAAATGTATGTATGTAAATGTCTATTGTTTTTGTCTATGTAATAAATAAATATAAATAAATAATAAATATAAATATAAATATACAATTTAAAAATATATATATATAAAAATAATATATATACACAAGACATCCTTCCTTATCGAGCTAGCATTAAACATGACAGGAATGTTTTGTGGTGGTCACATGTTAATGTCAGCAGACAGCCATGTACATGAAAAGTGGTACCTTTGCTAACATGTCTGTGGCTTTGCTGATTGTATCTCCATTAGAAGATAACAGAGTTGGAGGCTAATGGGGCTTGCTACTGAAGTACCTCACGCTCTGTTAGTTTTTCATTACCACTTCACTCAGTCTTCCATGGGAGCATCCAGTATCAGTAATTACCGATGCCACGACAATCATTTCAGAAACCATAATCTGCAGTTCTCTCTCTTCAGGGGACTAACATCCCTCCCCTTGTCTCTTTCCTGTTCCTCCCATCCCATTTCTCTGTTGACTGAGAAATGCAAAACAGGTTCATTAAATTATAGGATGTAAGTTGACTTCAGAAGCACTCGTTTCATAGAAACTTCCAGGTAGAGGGGGCTTGGGTTTGTGTGACCAGAGCTCGTCTAACCATGTCACCGAAACAGGACAATCACAGAACAAATTAAGACAACACCTGGCTGGCGGCTAATAGCCTGCTGGACAGCTTTCTCTAGCGCTATATATTGTGGGTAAAAGTCATGTTTTGACCAAATTTACATTGCTCGTTAGAAGCTCTAGGAGAATGAGGTTTCAACTGAATATTACATGAGTCTTGGGCCAAGAATGTGTTCAAAATAATTGAGTTTGATTCGGCAGTGGGATTAAATAGCTGACAGAAGAATGGTGAAACGGCAGACTATTTCTTTGAAGGCTAAGTATCACATAGCTGAGAATTGAAAAATACAATTTAACACCTTCTTATCTTTGCAAACAACACACAGAACCACCGACCTCACACCCTTAGACTGTAGCTGCCACAACAATATCTCATTATATCTCAACACTATTCAAGTTTGTGAATAACCTTGAAAGCTGTTTAGACCTTTTCTCTATTTCCATTCAGCACACGCAATTGGTGGAATCTTACAAACAGAGAAATCAAACTGATAGTACAAACATCCACTGACAAGAAACGGTTATACACCAATCTAGCTATCGTTCAAGATTTCAAAGTAACAGTACAGCCAATTATAAAATCACACACACGTGCACACACACACAGCTAATTCCCATCCCCTCAACACAAGCAGTGCCCTGAGAGCTAATCGATGTAGCTCATTCATATTAAACAACATGAAGACATCAGGGGAAGCCTGGGGAATTACAAGCAGTCTCCGCTGTGAAGACACAGCTTGGGATCAGCCTGAGGACATATAACATGCCTGCCCCCCTCCAACAACCTGTTTAGTCCCAATGCCATTGTCCTGCTGCATACCAGGCCAGTAGCATGGCTAGCGTAGTCAGCTACTGCAGCTCCCACTTGTCAGGGCTGGAAACTGTTGGCTAAATAAGGAGAGTAGTAGACTGTGGCTTCCAAACAGATCTTTAGCCTTCACTTTCTTGAGACTAGTTTTTGCCTAGAGGATTTTTATTCGGCTTCAGAGGTTGGGTCTGGAGCCACAACATCTTAAAGCTGTGTCCATCAGCAGCAGTGACATCACCAGTAACTATTCAAACAGTCCCCAATTCATCCATCAGCCTACTACTCCAAACAGACAACTGAACAGACAGTCAACTTATTTCAATCTTTAGCAGTCTAGCTGTAGAAACAATTATTTATGGTTCACAGTCCAGAGCAGGGAAACAAAAGGGGGAAAATACAGCTTCTGACGGCCTTACCTTTCCAAGAAGACTCCAGCCTCTTGCCACTGAAAATAATATCCACCACTACAGCCTCAGATAGATCGAGATAGAGAGTCAATGACTCACCAGCAGTATATGTTGTAGCTTGTGTTGGTTGAAAGCCCCAGGCTTCAGTTTCAGGGCTCTATTGTTGTCCTCTAGAAGACGTAGTCTCTCCCCCCGCTGACACTGGGCCGCTACGTCTGGGAAGTGGAGGGGCACAACTTCCTTTCTCAACTGTGGAGTAAACACGAGATAAATTTTAAAAAATGCTTTCATGGTAATCTGAATTATTTCAGCGAGTCATTATCAATGACCTGAAATGGTTATGACTAGCTGAGGAACGCTCAACTCCATTCTCTTACTTTGAGACAAAGTTTTAATATGAATAATATTTTATATTAACTGGTCGCGCGATTTACTAGCAACAACATTTAGTCACCATCAGTTGATACTTGTAAAAATAATAATAATAATCCGAAACCGCTAACCTGTCCCTTTGTAACTGCGGTCCTTCCACAGGGTGTTCCACAAACCTTTTTCAAATACTACTGACTTTTTCCTCATTTGTGTTGCTCAACTCAGCGCAAATGCGCTTGTACCAATTGAATCTCAGTTTACATATTGTAGAACACAGCTGTCAAACTCATTCCACGGAGTGTCTGCAGGTTTTAGCTCCTCACTTGTACTTTATTGATGAATTAAGGTCACTAATTAGTAAGTAACTCCACACACCTGGTTGTCTAGGGCTTAGTTAAAAGTTCAAAACAAAAACTTGCAGACACTAGGCCCTCCATGGAAGGAGTTTCCCCCCTGCTGTAGAACGTCTCCAGTTGAGCAACAAAATTAGGAAAAAGTTTGTGGTTGTATTCTATACATTTTATTAAAAGTATGAATTTCAGAGCCCTGTGGAAGGCCCAGAGATGTACAGGACAAACATATGTACTGGTAAAAGTTTTCAGAATTGACATTTTTATCGACTGATGGTGATTCAATGTTGTTGGTAGCAAATTGTGCGGCCAGTTATCAATACTCACCCCCACCTTAATTAATAAAAGGTAACGGAGTTGAGCGTTCCTCAGCTAGGTTATGACCTGCCTATAAGCATCTATTCAACTTACATTTACATTTACATTTAAGTCATTTAGCAGACGCTCTTATCCAGAGTGACTTACACACAAAACGTTGCTAATGTTTAAGGTGTCCAGTCAAAAACACATCTATTGACCAATAGGGTAGATAGATAACACCCGAAGAAAACCAATGGTCCAAACCTAATGTCTTTATCATAATCTGTTCAAAATGTATTGTCGTTTTTACCCTATTTTAGTATAGCCTATGTAACAGTATAACGTTAGACCGTCCCCTCGCCCATACCCGGGCGCGAACCAGGGACCCTCTGCACACATCAACAACAGTCACCTTCGAAGCATCCACAAAAGCCGCGGCTCTTGCAGAGCAAGGGGAACTACTACTTCAAGGTCTCAGAGCAAGTGACGTCACCAATTGAAATGCTATTAAGCGTGCACCGCTAACTAAGCTAGCCGTTTCACATCCGCTACACCTACACTGTTCATATTCATGCCAAGTTCCTGTTCTTTTTCTAAGATGTTACAGTCGAGTGTTGCTGACATATAGCTACACTATTCACCATGTTAGTTTCCCTGTGTCCGCCCAGTGGGTTATAGAGTAACTCAGAACAGGACTAGCAGGTGGTCTGAGTGGAAAAAACAACCTGTCCTGCTGCTGATGCTGGGTTAATTATGAGCACTTTTTCCCCTGATGCTCCAGTAAGGCTCCAGTTACAGGATACAAAGGGTTGAGTGTAGACTAGACCAGCTGCACATCTGTTGCCTTGAGCAAACATACAGCTCTAAAGAGATCGGACTATACATGCTAACACACACACACACACACACACACACACACACACACACACACACACACACACACACACACACACACACACACACACACACACACACACACACACACACACACACACACACACACAGAGACAAGCAAAAGCTCACTAAAGGAGAAATAGCAAGCAATTATCCAGGAAGTCATAATCTACATAGATGTAAGTCTACTGCAGGCTAAGAAAAAAATCATATTTGTTGATCATGGATAATACTAGGTCATGTCTGTAACATGCTTGGAACATCATGCAGATATTGTCCATGAAACATAAACTGAAACATACTGTACAATACTGAGCTCAGGGACAGAGATATGAAGGTAGGAAAGCAAACACACAGATGGCCCAAGACTGTTGACATACAATTCCTTCCATTCCAACACCAGGCAAAGGAAACATCTATATATCTAGGTAACAAAGCACCGCAACACTCACTCAACCTAATTCTTACAAACCCACACAAGTATAAGTTGCCAACGACGTGGTAAAATAACATCCTCTCTCCATGTTGGACCACTTAGCAGGCGGTGATGATAGCAGTAGCTAAACTACTTATTATTGCCAAGCCAGTGAAGCTAGCTCAAAATAATAATGCCCTCTTGAATAATTCATGATTTCAGTCAGGTGGAACCAGATGCTGCTTCTGTGTCATAGACTAGAGAAAGAGCTGTAACTCGACTCAGCCAGGGCAGGCCAGCCGGGGAAGGCCATCTCTGCATGGGAGAGGGGGAAATGCCTGCATCATGGGAACACAGCCTGGCTTTAGCTAGCTGGGGACAGAAACACAACACTACCGTGTCATGACACCAGCAGCTTTGCTGTTTATATGTGACATTCCCTCCCAGTGTTTAGAGGACGATGGTTCAGTAGGCCAGTCCATATGGAGCAGCTCACCCTAAGGGGTTTCTGGCAAGTTACCGGCCCCAGTGTTGGTGTCGCTCCCTCCTCTGCCCTGACATTTGTGGAAATGGCCGGAAGAGGTCTGTGCTGGTGCCATCCTCTGGCACAGCAAACAAATGCAATGGTGCTGTATGCCTGCCTGCCGCTCATGGGTATGGAACAGGCAGGGATATGTTTACCACTCGTCCCCAGCTGCACATCTCCAATCAGAGGCCAACGGGCAATTAGTGTTGGTTTCTTTTGGCAGGAGGCAGCTCGCCTACCTCCGTAACACAAACGGACATCTGGACCCAGGTTGTTCTTACCCCGCCGCATGCCCCTGTCCAATAGCCTTGAGATGAAATATTTCTGCTCTATAAATGCTCCATACATTTGAGCAACACAGACTTGTGTTTTTTCATCAGATACTTACGCTTGACAGTAGCCACATTCACGGAAATCTTTTGGGTCGTTGTCTTGTTGGAAGACCCATTTTCATCCCCAGCTTTAGCTCCTTGACTTACGGCCTGACGTTCTGTTCAAGAAGCACCTGGTGTACCTCAGAATGTATGGTTCCCTTAATGATGTGGAGTCGTCCAGGTCCAGAGGAGGAAAAGCAGCCCCAGATCTTGTCATTTCCATCACCATGCTTGACTGTTGGGAAAAGGTTATTATGGTGGTAGGCAGTGCTGGGTTTTCGCCAAAAATAGCAGTGTTGATTGTGATCAAAAAGGTCATTATTGGACTACAGAGAATAGACTTCCACAAACCTTCAGGTTTGTCCAGGTGGTCTCTCGCAAAGTTAAGATGGGCAGTTTGGTTCTTCTTTGACAGCAGAGGCTTCTTCCTAGCAACCCTCACATGAATGGCATTTCGATTCAGTGTTGTTATTGTTGTTGAAGCATGCACACTTACCTGAGGTACAGCAAGGGAGGACTGCAAATCTCTAGATGTTATGTTTGGGTTGGCTTTTACCTGAATTATTTTTGCTCTTGTGGTTCTTGGGGATATTTTGGAAGGGCGTCCACTTCCAGGCCAAGTTGCTGTCATGTTAAATGTAAATGATTTGCCTCACAGTGGACTGATGGAGATTAAATCCTTTTGAGATTATTGTATAGCCTCCCCAGACTGATGTGCTCTCACTACTGGTGTGCTCTCACTACTGGTGTGCTGTCCTGATGTCCCCTGAGATCTCCTTTCCTCTCAGCATGGTGTGCTTTGTATTCACATGGATGGGTCACACCAAACTAACCAGGTTTCTTATCTCTATTTATCAGAGTCCCGCCCAAACACTTTCCTAACGATCTCTCCTTTGATTGGTTCATTTGGTACCCAATTATTTACCCACCTGATTCTACCTACCTACTTGATTTAACCAACGCAACTTGGGGTTCACTTATTTTTGCACCTGCACTAACTCCTTTATTTATTTTACTACAAACATGATTATACTTAATTATACTACAAACACGATTTCCTCTATACCAACATGGTATTAGTAAATATAAACCTGTTATGTCAGATCAAAAAGACTGGTTCTGATTAGATGAAGATTTCATGGTAAAAACGTTTAAAAATTCTACTTTAACGCAGCACTGTATATGCATTTCTGGCTCAGGCAGGCTCAATCAAATTCTCCATTTGATTTCCAGTGGAGGACCATTTGTACAGAGCTCAACCTGGACTGTGGCCCAGGGTTAGTAAATATTTACTTGTTGAAATAGGAACACGTCATATTTAGCTCGAGTTCAGCAGGTATAATGACTCAATTTAGGAGTCTGTATATCATGTCTATCTTTAATTCATTTTAGCCAGAACAAGGCTGATTCAATCCATCTTATTAGAGATTCTTTATGAAATTACCCTGTGCCCCTGCTCATTGTGACTTGTGCATGGAGACTGGAGACAGGAGAGGAGGCTTATACCCAACCCATAGACTCCACATTACAGACACTGCATCCCTGAAGAGAGCCTACCAAACAAATGGTTAAAGTAACTGTCCAGTGTTTACAGATTTCTATGACTTGTAATTAATGACAATATGAGTGAAGGGTTGGAAGGGTGTGGTTTGTACCCATGTGTTTGTTGTTTTGTATGCAGTTAGTTTTATACAGTATATTAAACTGCTCCGGCTATTCACCAAGTCCTGCTCTCCTGCGTTTGACTTCCCTGCCACCAGTTACGCACCCCTTACAGAATTCCCGACCACTTATGGAGTCAGCAGGAACAGGTGCCCCTGGTATAGGGGTCGAGGAGGGCATCCAGAAGCAAGCGAAATTAATCCACCATCTCGGCGCCATCATGGATCAAGTTATCCAGAACCTGGACCGTTGGGAGAGACGGGGAGGTCCTCCAGCGCCTTCAACAACGCAACCCGAACCTCCACTACTCACTCCTCCTGCAACCGGTCCCAGTGGGATGCGTCTTGCCCTTCCCGGGGAGTATGATGGGAATTTTATTGACAGAGCGCTCGCTCTTAGTTTAGCCATCCCCATTATTCCTGTGGTTAGACCTTTCCCCGTACATGCTCTGGATAGTCGACCATTGGGGTCCGGGCTAATCAGGGAAGTCACTAACTCCCTGGCCATGGTGATGCAGGGGAGTCACGAGGAGAGAATCTGTTTCTTTCTCATTGACTCTCCTGCGTTTCCCATGGTCCTGGGCCTTCCCTGGTTGGCTCGTTATGACCCCACCATTTCATGGCAACAGAGGGCTCTCACGGGGTGGTCGCGAGAGTGCTCGTGGAGGTGTGTAGGGGTTTTAGTTTGTGCTACTACGGTGGAAAGTCCAGACCAGGTCTCCACTGTGCGCATCCCCTGAATATGCAGATTTTGCTCGTCTACTGTAAAAAGAAGGCGACTCAATTACCACCGTCGATAAATCTCCTGGAAGACCCTGCACTTCCCAGGAGTCATGTGTATCCCGTCGCAAGCGAAGACGGTGGCTATGGAGACATATGTCTCAGAAACCCTGCGTCAGGGGTACATTCGGTCCTCCACTTTACCCGTCTCTTAGAGTTTCTTTTTTGTGAAGAAGAAGGATGGAGGTCTGCGCCCGTGCATTAATTGTCAAGGTCTCAATCAAATCACAGTGAGGTAGAGTTATCCGCTACCTCTTATCGCCACGCCGATTGAGTCAATGCACTGGGCGCGCTTCTTCACAAAACTGGGTCTCATGAGCGCATACCACCTGGTGCGTATCCGGGAGGGAGACGAGTGGAAGATGCCGTTTAGTACCACCTCAGGGCATTATGAGTACCTCGTCATGCCGTATGGGTTGATGAATGCTCCATCAGTCTTCCAATCAGTCTTCCAGGAGTTGGCGGATGCTTTAGTCCAGAGATTTTTTGTCAGGAAGACCTGCATGGGCAGGGTGTAGTGGTGTATATCGATGACATTCTGATATACTCCGCTACACGCGCCGAGCATGTGTCTTTGGTGTGCAGGGTGCTTGGATGACTGTTGGAGCATGACCTGTACGTCAAGGCTGAGAAATGCCTGTTCTTTCAGCAGGCCGTCTCCTTCCTAGGGTATCGTATTTCCATATCAGGGGTGGAGATGGAGAGTGACCGCATTTAAGCCGTACGTAATTGGCTGACTCCCACCACGGTAAAGGAGGTGCAGCGATTTTTAGGGTTTGCCAATTACTACCGGGGATTTATCCTGGGTTTTGGTCAGGTGGCTGCTCCCATTACCTCACTGCTGAAGGGGGGTCCTGTATGTCTGCAGTGGTCAGTTGAGGCGGACAGGGCTTTTGGGCAACTAAGGGCTCTGTTTATCTCGGCGCCCGTGCTGGCCCATCCGGATCCCTCTTTGGTGTTGATAGTGGAGGTGGACGGGAGCTGTTGGCTGTAGTCAAGGCCTTGAAGGCGTGGAGACATTGGCTTGAGGGGGCGAAACACCCTTTTCTCATCTGGACTGACCACCACAATCTTGAGTACATCCAGGCAGCGAGGAGACTGAACCCTCGCCAGGCAAGGTGGGCCATGTTTTTCACCATTTTTGTTTTCACCCTTTCGTACAGACCAGGTTCCCAGAATGTTAAGGCAGACGCACTGTCCCGGCAGTATGACAGAGGAGCGGCCCATGGATCCCACTCCCATACTCCCCGCCTCTTGCTTGGTGGCGCCGGTAGTGTGGGAGCTGGACGCGGACATTGAGCGGGCGTCACGTGCAGAACCCGCTCACCCTCAGTGTCCAGCTGGGCGTCTGTACATTCCGTCTGCGACTGGCTGATCTATTGGGCCCACATGTCACCCTCCTCTGGTCATCCTGGGATCGGTCGGACGGTGCGCTGTCTTAGTGGAAAGTACTGGTGGCCCACTTTGGCTAAGGATGTGAGGGTTTATGTTTCCTCCTGCTCTGTGTGCGTCCAGTTTAAGGCTCCTAGGCACCTGCTCAGAGGTAAGTTACATACAACCCTTACCCGTTCCACAACGGCCGTGGTCGCACCTGTCGGTGGATTTCATAACCAACCTGCACAGGGTAACACCCCGATCCTGGTTGTTGTGGATAGTTTTTCTAAGTCCTGTCGTCTCCTCCCTTTGCCGGGTCTCCCTACGGCCCTACAGACTGCGGAGGCCCTGTTTACTCACGTCTTCTGGCACTATGGGGTGCCTGAGGATATAGTGTCTGATCGGGGTCCCAAGTTCACGTCAAGGGTCTGGAGGGCGATCATGGAACATCTGTGGGTCTCGGTCAGCCTTAACTCAGGTTTTCACCCCGAGAGAAATGGGCAGGTGGACAGAGTTAACCAGAATGTGGGTAGGTTTCTGAGGTCTTATTGCCAGGACCGGCTGGGGGAGTGGGCAGCGTTTGTGCCCTGATCAGAGATGGCCCAGAACTCGCTCTGCCACTCCGCCACTCCTCTACTCCTCCACTAACCTCTCTCCTTTCCAGTGTGTATTGGGGTATCAGCTGGTTCTGGCTCATTGGCATCAGAGTCAGACCGAGGCTCCTGCGGTGGATGACTGGTTCCGGCGCGTGGAGGAAACATTGGAAGCCGCCCATGTCCATGGACACCGCCCATGTACATCAGAAAGTTGGCGCAGACCGTCACCGCAGCAAGGTCCCGGTGTTCGCACCGGGGGACCGGGTATGGCTCTCGACCCGAAAGCTGCCCCTCCGCCTGCCCTGTCGGAAGCTGGGTCTGCGGTTTGTGGGGCCATTTAAAGTCCTGAGGAGAGTGAACGAGGTATGTTATAGGTTACAGCTTCCCCCGCGATTACCGCATTAACCGCTCGTTCCATGCGTCTCTCCTCAGGCCGGTGGTGGCTGGCCCGCTCCAGGAATTTGAGGTGCGGGATGTTCCTCCACCCCCTCTGGACATCGAGGGGGCCCCGGCATATTCCGTTCGATCCATCCTGGATTCGAGACGTCGGGCGAGGGGCCTTCAGTACCTGGTGGACTGGGAGGGGTACGGTACGGAGGGGAGATGCTGGGTTCTAGATGAGGACGTGTTGGACCCTCCTATGCTGCGGGATTTCCACCGTCTCCATCAGGATCGCCCTGCACCTCGCCCTCCGGGTCGCCCCCGAGGCCGGTGTCGGCGCGCTGCTGGAGCCTTGCATCAAGGGGTGGGTACTGTCACGACTTCTGCCGAAGTCGGTTCCTCTCCTTGTTCGGGCGGTCGATGTCACCGGTCTTCTAGCCATCGCCAATCCATTTTTCATGTTCCATTTGTTTTGTCTTGTTTTCACACACACCTGGTTTCAAATCCCTAATTACATATTGTATATTTTCCCTCTGTTTCCCCCATGTCCTTGTCGGGAATTGTTTATTTTGTATGTACTCGTGCCATGTGTTACTGGTGCGCTACGGGTTTTGTACCCATGTGTTTGTTGTTTTGTATGCCGTTAGTTTTATACACTGCTCAAAAACATGAAGGGAACACTTAAACAACACAATGTAACTCCAAGTCAATCACACTGTGAAATCAAACTGTCGACTTAGGAAGCAACACTGATTGACAATAAATTTCACATGCTGTTGTGCAAATGGAATAGACAACAGGTGGAAATTATAGGCAATTAGCAAGACACCCCCAATAAAGGAGTGGTTCTGCAGGTGGTCACCACAGACCACTTCTCAGTTCCTATGCTTCCTGGCTGATGTTTTGGTCACTTTTGAATGCAGGAGGTGCTTTCACTCTAGTGGTAGCATGAAACAGAGTCTACAACCCACACAAGTGGCTCAGGTAGTGCAGCTCATCCAGGATGGCACATCAATGCGAGCTGTGGCAAGAAGGTTTGCTGTGTCTGTCAGCGTAGTGTCCAGAGCATGGAGGCGCTACCAGGAGACAGGCCAGTACATCAGGAGACGTGGAGGAGGCCATAGGAGGGCAACAACCCAGCAGCAGGACCGCTACCTCCGCCTTTGTGCAAGGAGGAGCAGGAGGAGCACTGCCAGAGCCCTGCAAAATGACCTCCAGCAGGCCACAAATGTGCATGTGTCTCATCAAACGGTCAGAAACAGACTCCATGAGGGTGGTATGAGGGCCCGACGTCCACAGGTGGGGGTTGTGCTTACAGCCCAACACCGTGCAGGATGTTTGGCATTTGCCAGAGAACACCAAGATCGGCAAATTCGCCACTGGCGCCCTGTGCTCTTCACAGGTGAAAGCATGTTCACACTGAGCACATGTGACAGACGTGACAGTCTGGAGACGCCGTGGAGAACGTTCTGCTGCCTGCAACATCCTCCAGGTGGGTGTCATGGTGTGGTGTGGCATTTCTTTGGGGGGCCGCACAGCCCTCCATGTGCTCGCCAGAGGTAGCCTGACTGCCATTAGGTACCGAGATGAGATCCTCAGACCCCTTGTGAGACCATATGCTGGTGCGGTTGGCCTTGGGTTCCTCCTAATGCAAAACAATGCTAGACCTCATGTGGCTGGAGTATGTCAGCAGTTCCTGCAAGAGGAAGGCATTGATGCTATGGACTGGCCCGCCCGTTCCCCAGACCTGAATCCAATTGAGCACATCTGGGACATCATGTCTCGCTCCATCCACCAACGCCACGTTGCACCACAGACTGTCCAGGAGTTGGCGGATGCTTTAGTCCAGGATGCTTTAGTCGGATGCTTTTGTCTGAGCCTCATTTTGACTTGTTTTAAGGACATTACATCAAAGTTGGATCAGCTTGTAGTGTGGTTTTCCACTTTAAATTTTGAGTGACTCCAAATCCAGACCTCCATGGGTTGATAAATTTGATTTCCATTGATCATTTTTGTGTGATTTTGTTGTCAGCATATTCAACTATGTAAAGAAAAAAGTATTTAATAAGAATATTTCATTTATTCAGATCTAGGATGTGTTATTTTAGTGTTCCCTTTATTTTTTTGAGCAGTGTATATTAAACTGCTCCGGCTATTCACCAAATCCTGCTCTCCTGCGTTTGACTTCCCTGCCACCAGTTACGCACCCCTTACAATGGTGTGGTCGTATACCGCTCATTAAAAATATTCATACGAGTAGACTTCTAATTGGCCAGCTCATCCTAATGACATCATCCTCTATGAGGAAATAGCAAGCATTTTTGCAATGGTCTCTTTTAGACACAAGTTTGAGGTGTCTTTTTGTGTGTTTTTCCTACAAGTTATGTTTTTATCCACGAGTATATCAAGAGTGAACAACATTATTTGGGTGAGTTAATATAATATGTACTTTTAAAAGGGAGATTTTGACTGGACAGTTACTTTAAGATGAATCCCTAAGAAATGAGAATGATCATAGTGAGGGAAAAAAGCTATTCCTCGTAATGTGTGAAACTCCACTTGATCAGGGCCTACGAAGTAATTCCCCCACACAAACACAAAGCATTTAACACCACTGCACATTAGCAATCCATTAATTCTAGTCAGAATTTTAAAATGCTGTGGAACCAGCCAGACAGCCAGCGTGCCATGAGCAGCAGACTGGCAGTGTGTGTCTGCTCTGCTTCCCGCCAATACCATGCTGTAATCAGCGGCCAGTTACTCCCATTAACCTCAGACAGACAGGGGAGGGTGGACAGCGTACACTGAGAGGAGCTGCAGCATGTCACTATGGACAGAAGAACTATAGCACACACTGGATCCTATGTCTCTCACGTCACACATGTCCTTACTTGCTCTAGTCTAGTGTATCATGTTCTTGTGGGTTTCCATTGGAAGCAGACAGTGGTATATCAATCGATTCCACTGGCCAATCTTACAGTCTCGTACCGCAGGTATTAGAAGAAGGATCTGAGAGATTCTTTCTGAATTCAGACCCCTGCAAAAATAAATTGGAAGCACCTGTCTGGTGGATGTGTAGATAACTGTACGCATATGAAACTAAGCATATGGAAGCAACATCCAACAAGACATTGTTATACAGGATGCATATCAGAAAGGCCTAGGAAAACATGCCAAGCTAACTTGACGCTGTTAGAAATGCAGATCCACTTCATTCATAGTTGCTCTAACACAGTACACCATAGCAGAGGGTGATCAGATCAGGGAGAATATACACCAAACCGAGCTGGCCGGGGACAGAGATAGAGATTGAACCTGCAGAGATAAGCTTTTTCATTACAATGCAAATCCTGGCTCTAATCGCCGATGCCTCCGCTGGATTTTTGCCAGACCCTAGAGACCAACGTAATCATGCACCTCCCCTGATCTGGACTGGAGTGATGTGCCATCTCTAGTGAACACTGACAGGCTGCCCAAACTAAGGCTGTCCCATTCATCCTGTATGTTGTGACTGGAGACCTGGACAGACATACCGGACCAGCAGATAGACCCGACTTCTCCAACCAGTGACAATCTTCACTAATCTGTTGAAAGTTAAGGGCACTGACACTGCAGCCGACACTGCAGACTGAGAGAAGCTCTTTGGAACTGAACCCCAACCTTTAAACAAAAAAGATCACCTGCACTTTGACAAGCACCAACGAAGCTGGTGCTATTACCAAAATGTTGGTTTGTAGTCACCCTATCTTCAATTTAAATTTGATTTTCATATACTGTATATCTTACTAATGCTGCCTGTGCTTTCCCTCTGACTGAACCCTTGTTCACCACAGTGGTCCCTTGCATCCATTACACAGCCTTGCCTCAGGAGCCCTCTCCTTCCCAGGAAGTCTCTTCTCCACCCATCTCCTCATTCATTTAAAATGTTTTCTTTTTATTTAACTAGGCAAGTCAGTTAAGAACAAAGTCTTATTTACAATGACGGCCTAGGAACGGTGGGTTAACTGCCTTGTTCAGGGGCAGAACAACAGATTTTTACTTTTTTTTACCAGCTCGGGGACTCGATCCAGCAACCTTTCAGTTACTGGCCCAACGCTCTAACCACTAGGCTACCTGCCACCCCAAATTAAGACAATCAATTACCTGACAATCAATTACCTGACAATTAGGACATAGTGCCAGCGATAGAGCAGCATCAGTAGCAGCCTCTGTGTGCAGCCAAACCACACCACCACAGACCAGCCCAAACAATTCAACCCAATACTGACTTTGTAGAAGACATGAGTGATATGCATTTGATTGTCTTTTTCTATCACACTGGTCTGTTAACCTTTTTTTAGTATATGCATCTAAACACATTCTAGCAATACAATAATGATGTTATTTGACTTATTCCAGACCAGGTTTGATTGAATAGGACCCCTGATTACTGGGTAAAGTAACACAAATGACCCTCCACGTGAAGTTTACAGAGCATCCATCAGATTGTCTGTCCCAACAGCACAATCAGTGTAGCCCTCTGACTGAGTGGATACCCCCAGATTAACTCCAAACGAATCCATTATGAATGGGCTCAGGCCAAATCCCTGAGGTAGTTTACTAGCGGCTCTCCCCGCCTCTCCTCGAGCCTGCAGCAAACACACAAACACACACACACACAAACCCAGCAGCCCTGTGGCTACAACGACCTACAGCTGGCACAACATTTCCACTGACATTCCATTTACATGATGGATCCTGAGTGGCGTCACTACCGACTCGGGTTCGATCCTGGTCTGGATCACAACCGGCCGTGATCGGGAGTCCCATAGGGCGGTGCACAATTGGCCCAGTATTGTCCGGGTTAGGGGAGGGTTTGGCCGGGGTAGGCCGTCATTGTAAATAAGAGTTTGTTCTTAACTGACTTGCCTAGTTAAATAAAGGTTCGATAAAAATGAATAATACACACGCTGTATGCTCGGGGGAGCTAGAGCATAACGCAAATGTGTGTGTGCACTGTGATATGTAAATGTACAAACAGACACACTTGTGTATCTGGAAGCTTAGGATCGAGTGTGTAGAGAGGAATTACAAATTATGGATGAACTGGGTTTGCAAATATATGGTACAACTAAATCTGCTCGCATACTTTGGAAAAGCCCTGTAACACATCGCTTTTCAGCAGCAGGCGGAAGGGAAGAGAAGAATCACATGCTTGTCTTATGCACCGGACAGGCTCACGGCAACAATGACGGGGGTGATGATGACGCACTGTCACTGGGCCGTCTACTACTGGCATCTTTACAGACCTGCCTTCCCAGGCAGAGAAGATGCTGTTGCGTAATCCTGGACACAGACCCTGCTGTTCATATCACTGATACCTCCCACCGTGGTAGCTAGCGCTGGTCACGTGCTGCAGCCAGTACAGGCCAGCCCCTCACAGCAGCAGCAGTAATAGAAGGATCCAGCTGTTACTACAGCCTCAGCTCTGTCACGAGAGTGAGCATTTAGTGCATAGGGCCACGCTCCGCTCCTCTTGCATAACCCATCCTTTCTCCTCTACTGAGGGGCCAGTCCTGACCCATGCCTCCGCATCAGTCTCAGCCTCACTCAGCACTGCTCCAGCTGTTACTACCGCACACCACACCACCACCGCATCCTCGTCAGTGCAGGAGGAGCACTGACCCGCTTACATAATGCATCTACCGCTAAGAAGGAAGCAGGACAAAACCTCTACACGTACTGCTGTACCACTGCTGGCTTCACCGGCTGCATTAGGCTGCATGATATAGGTCTGGCACGGTCAATCATTTTATTTCAGTCAGCTTGGAAGCACCACCGTGCCTCTAGCGATGCAGTCATTTCAACACTGAAAGAGGGGCATATTAAACATTTTAATATGATTGAAGCTAGGAAAACCCTTCCCACAAAATGATCATTGAATCAATGTCATGTTGTTGGCATAAATTCTCATTTGTTGTGAACGGAACTGGAAAATTCTATTTGAGTCTATTTGTAAATCACAAGTCCTTTCTGTCATTTACATTCAGAGACTTGTCCCGAAGCCACTCCTGCATTGTCTTGGCTGTGTGCTTAGGGTTGTTGGCCTGTTGGAAGGTGAACCTTTGCCCCAGTCTGAGGTCCTGAGCACTCTGGAGTAAATTTTCATCAAGGATCTCTCTGTACTTACCTTTCCAAATCATGTCCAATCAATTGAATGTACCACAGGTGGACTCCAATTAAGTTGTAGAAACATCTCAAGGATGATTTATGGAAACAGGATGCACCCGAGCTCAATTTTGAGTCTCACACCAAAGTTTCTGAATACTTATGTAAATAAGGTATTTCTGTTTAAATATTTTATATTTCACTTTGTCCTTATGGGGTATTGTGTGTAAATTGATGAGAAATAAATATTATTTAATCAATTTCAGAATAAGGCTGTAATGTAACAAAATGTAGAAAAGTCAAGGGGTCTGAATACTTTCTGAATGCACTGTGATGAAAACAAGCTTGATAGCATTTTAGGGACAGTAACTGAGATGATAAATGATCATGTTTCCTTGTCAAAGTGGGCAGGTGGAGCTGTGAATGAGGCTGAGGGGTGGAGGACTACTCTCTCACACCCCAGGTGATTGGTGGAGAGTGACATCCCTAATTATGGGACCTCTTCAGAGAAGCGACCTTGGGAGGCAGACAGAACTCATTCACACAAACACGCACATTCTCTCTATCGCACACACACTAAAATACAGTTGTTCTTTTCTTTTTCTCTCATCTCTGCTATCGCTCAAAAAAAAAGTGCTGCTCGACGCTGAATGAATCCCTGAGAAGACACACCCCACATCTATTCCACGTTGGCTCAACATAAATTCATTGAAATTACGTGTGTGCCCAGTGGGACCAATGCCAGCCACAGTGCCACCCCATTAAAGCTATGTCCCCTAAAAATCAACTTACCAACCAAACGAGGTTGTACCCTAATTCAGTAAGTACAAATGAAACACTGACATCATACCCCTTAATTATTCGCAGGGTGGTATTTATTGTCATGAATATTGTTCTGGAGGCATCTCTGCAGAGTGTTCACTAGCTGGCACAGCCACAATTTTAAACCTTATCCTAACCTTAACCACACTGCTAACCTTAAATTAAGACCAAAATATACCTTTTCCTTTTCATTCATATTTGCACCCGGAACATGTAGCGGGAATCGCCCACTTCTGCAGCCTCCAGGGAAAGATTCATGACAAACGTCAAACCGCTAATTATTCAACCCCTTTACCACAAACTGTAATACCAGGAGTCCTCTAATTTCTCACAAGTGATGAACACTAACACATTGACCACTAATAAAACAAGCATTTCTAAATCCACTAAAACTGACCAATAGGCTTTCCTCTAATTGTCACTTAGACTGTTTCCCATTCATATCATCCCCTACAAAAAAAACACATCTAATACACACAGTCTCCTAATCAACTTCCCCAGCACACGAACACAATGTGTCTTCCCTTGCATATTAGCACCAAACACTACTAGCACGAACACTACAGTCCCTAAAGTCTTCACTACCACACTACACAAACACTAGTGTCCTCCAATCATTTCAACTCCAGAGCACAGGAATCGTATAGAACATCCCTCCAGATCCTCTCCGAACATGCTAAAGCTAGTCTACAGTACATCCTCTGACTGCTAGCATTCTATTTGGTCCTGCTGGAATACTCTGCATCCTTCTTCTTGGGTCTAGATATAGCAGAGATCCATGTAGAGCACTGCAGAGCAGCTGAGCCGTGACACAGAGGCATGTTATGATCATCATTCCCCCAGCAGCACAGTGCTTCTGCAGCAACATCAGCAGCAGTAGAAAAAACGCCAGTACAGTGCAGCCTGTAGAGAAAAACAGAGGGGGCTTGACAGTACCTCACGAGCTGCAGTCCTGTCGCTTTATTGGCCTGTTGTAGGAGCAGAGGCAGCAGTGTCCTACTGTGTCAGACCATCAGCAGGTGGTAGAACCAAGACGATGGCCGTGGCAGGGAAGCGGGTGGTTGGTCAGGCTGTGTGTGTCCGCTGCAGCTTAAAATGTTTCATCAGCGCTGCGCGGCAGCAGAGAGCGGCACAGCCAGGCAGCATGGAGAGAGACAGCCAGAGAGCATCATTCGGCTCACACTACCGTGGCTGTGCAGCAGAGCACACACATCTACACGCCCCCCCCCCCTCGCTCCCTCTCTCCTCTTGCTCTCTCACACACACACGCTTACTCACACAGACACAGGCACGCAGGGGTGCAGAGGCAGTGCAGTACACAGCAGGACTCTCTCTAGGATGGCTCTCAGTCGCTGCCTTGAATCACTGTCATTTCTCTCTCTTCCTCTTTACTCTCTCCAATTACAGAGAGTGGATATGTCCATATGTCCTTTTAGCACCCCCCCCCACAGCCAGCCAATCTCCCCACAGCTGATGAGAAGCCATGATTGAAGGTGACAAGGTCAAATGAGGTTCTGTTTGGCTGTGGCCTCCCCCTGCTCATTCCTCCCTGCTCTGTTGCCGTCTTTCTCCATAATTTGTTTTGTAAACTGACACTGAGACTCTGCCCAGGCACAGACTCTGCCCAGGCACCTCATGGGTCATTATTCTAAAGAGGATACCCCAAGCCCCAACCAGGCAAACACTCTCTCACTGCACAGCGGACACGACCAATCGGCTACCCCAAACAACAGCAAGAACATTACCATCCAATCCCAGATGGGGAAATCAAGCGCAGGAGGGTATTAAAGGAGATTATTTGTGCCGTCCTGGGTTCTTCCCCTATTGGGAGAAAGAGGGAAGAGGAGGAGAAAACACATGCTGAAGCTGCCACCTCTGGCTGACTATGGTACTGCGCACTAGAGGGGAAGGGAGGGAATGAACAGAGCCCAAAACAGATAGATATGCTCTCTCTCTCCTCTGCTCGGCTGCCTAGCAACCACAGCAGCTCTTTTTCTCTGTTTAGTGCCCTCCCACCCTTCCTCTAGCAGGACCCTCTCTGCATTCCCAATTGACAGTCTCCATTGCACAACTGCTGCTTAACGCTCTGGCACTATGACCTCACACATGAACGAATCAAATTTCATTGGTCACATACACGTGATTAGCAGATGTTATTTCGGGTGTAGCAAAATGCTTCTAGCTCCGACAGTGCAGTAATATCTAACAAGTCATATCTAACAAATGACACAACAAAGTAGGAATGAATTAAGACTATATACTGTACATATGGATGAGCGATGTCAGAGCGGAACAGACTAAGATACAGTAGAATAGTATAGAAAAACAGTATATATCATTTGAAATGAGTAATGCAAGATATGTAAGCATTATTAAGTGAATGAGATACCATAGAATAGTATAGAAAACAGTATATATAATATACTATAAGTATATATAACAGTATATATATGGGGCAGCAGATAGCCTAGCTGTTAAGAGTGTTGGACTAGTAACCAAAAGGTTGCAAGATCGAATCTCCGAGCTGACGTTCTGCCCCTGAACAGGCAGTTAACCCACTGTTCCTAGGCCGTCATTGAAAATAAGAATTTGTTCTTAACTGACTTGCCTAGTAAAATAAAGGTTCACATTTGTTTATAATACACATGAGATGAGTAATGCCAGATGTAAACATTAAGTGACTAAGATACCGTAGAATAGTATACAGTATATACATATGAGATGAGTTATGCCAGATATGGAAACATTATTAAAGTGACTAGTGTCCCATTCCTTAGTGTCGAGTGATTCCTAGTCTATGCCTATTGGCAGTAGCCTCTAACGTGTTAGTGATGGCTGTTTAACAGTCTGATGTCCTTGACATAGAAGCTGTTTTTCAGTCTCTCGGTCCCTCCTTTGATCCTGTTGGGCTGTCTCACCGCCTGGTACGGCAACTGCACCGCACTCAACCGCAAGGCTCTACAGAGGGTGGTGCGGTCTGCACAAAGCATCACCGGGGGCAAACTACCTGCCCTCCATGACACCTACAGCACCCGATGTCACAGGAAAGCCAAAAATTATTGGCAGAAAACAGTGGGACCCTGGACTCAACTATGCACGAAAACACAGGAATTGGGGTTCAGAAAAATGGCAGCAAGTGCTCTGGCTGATGAGTCAAAATTTGAAATATTTGCCTGTAGCAGAAGTCAGTTTGTTCACCGAAGGGCTGGAGAGCGGTACACAAATGAGTGTCTGCAGGCACAGTGAAGCATGGTGGAAGTTCCTTGCAAGTTTGGGGCTGCATTTCTGCAAATAGAGCAGAATTATTGGTCTCCTCAATGCTGAGAAGTACAGGCAGATACTTATCCATCGTGCAATACCATCAGGGAGGCATCTGATTGGCCCCAAATGTATTCTGCAGCATGACAATGACCCCAAACATACAATGAAAGTCATTAGGAAAAATCTCTGAAACTGGAAACACTTATCTCCCTCACTAGCTTTAAGCACCAGCTGTCAGAGCAGCTCACAGATTACTGCACCTGTACATAAGCCCACCTATAATTTAGCCCAAACAACTACCTCTTTCCCTACTGTATTTATTTTATTTTATTTATTTATTTATTTATTTATTTATTTAGCTAGCTCCTTTGCACCCCATTATTTTTATTTCTACTTTGCACATTCTTCCACTGCAAATCTACCATTCCAGTGTTTTACTTGCTATATTGTATTTACTTTGCCACCATGGCCTTTTTTTTGCCTTTACCTCCCTTATCTAACCTCATTTGCTCACATCATATATAGACTTGTTTCTACTGTATTATTGACTGTATGTTTGTTTTACTCCATGTGTAACTCTGTGTTGTTGTATGTGTCGAACCGCTTTGCTTTATCTTGGCCAGGTCGCAATTGTAAATGAGAACTTGTTCTCAACTTGCCTACCTGGTTAAATAAAGGTGATTTTTTATTTGTTTTATTTAAAGGAACTAAATTCAGCGTAAAGAAGAACAAGGAGTCCTGGGAGTGATGGTACGGCCCCCACAGAGCCCTGATCTCAACATCATCGAGTCTGTTTAGGATTACATGAAGAGAGAGAAGCTTCTGAGGCTGCCTAAATCCAAAGAAGAACGGTGATTAGTTCTCCAAGATGTTTGGGCCAACATACGTGCCGAGTTCCTTCAAAAACTGTGTGCAAGTGAACCTCGCAGAATTGATGCTGCTTTGAAGGCAAAGGGTGGTCACACCAAATATTGATTTGATGTAGACTTTGCATTTTATTAATTGATAAATCCAAACTATTAACATGTATATTTTCAAAATAATTCTTACTTTACAGCATTTTTTCACACCTGCCTAAAACTTTTGCACAATACTGTACGTCTCTGAGCCGTTGAATTGCGACTCCAATTTATCTTCTCTATAGTGACGTTTAGCTAGTTTGATTGCCTTGCGAAGTGAATAACTACACTGTTTATATTCTGCCATATTACCAGTCGCCTTGCCATTCTTAAATGCGGTGGTTCTTTCAGTTTCGCACGAATGCTACCATCTATCCACAGTTTCTGGTTAGGGTAGGTTTTAATAGTTACAGTGGGTACTACATCTCCTATACACTTCCTGATAAACTCAGTCACAGTATCCATGTATGCGTCTAGATTATTTTCGACCACTCTACCAAGAACATATCTCAGTCCATGTGATCAAAACAATCCTGAAGCGTGGATTCCGATTGGTCAGACCAGCGTTGAATAGTACGAAGCTCGGGCACTTCCTGTTTGAGTTTCTGCCTATAGGACCGGAGGAGCAAGATGAAATCGTGGTCAGATTTTCCGAAAGGAGGGCGGGGGAGGGCCTTGTAAGCATCCCAGAAGTTTGAATAGCAATGGTCGAGAGTCATAGTAGCGCGAGTGGAACAGTCAATATGTTGATAGAATTTCGGCAGCCTAGTCCTCAGATTTGCTTTGTTAAAATCCCCAGCTACAATAAATGCACCCTCAGGATGTGTGGTTTCCAGTTTGCATAAAGTCCAGTGAAGTTCTTTGAGGGCCGTCGAGGTTTCGGGTTGAGGTTGGATGTAAACGGCCGTGGCGATGACGGAGAAGAATTGATTGAGCTGCAGGCAGACTCACACCTGGTCATTACAATGCACATTACAGGCCACCTCCAATCTGACTTTTAAGTATTTTCCCTCATTACAATCCAGATTGTTATCTGAAACGTACCTTATGACTTGTCATATTGAAATGCCCAGTGCTTTCTGGTCTCATCTTCAGTTGCATATAGTCATAGGTCAGGTGCATTTGGTTTCTTCCAGTTGCTGTTCTGCTCCTCCTGGCACAATGGCCTTCTGCATTATGTAACTTTCCCCTTTGGCTATTGCCATTAAATTCTGAATGTTGTGTTTCTCATGTTCACCCTCTTCAATCCTTGGCAAGAAAAACATCAGAAAAAGGCACAATAAAGGCACAATAAAGAAACCATTAAGTTTCTCAACAGCACGGACACTGTCACATCCTGACCAGAGAGTCCTTATTTTCTATGTCAGGGTGACTGGGGGGTTAGTCTAGTTTATATTTTCTATGTGGGGTTCTAGTTTTGTTTTCTATGTTGGTATTAGGTATGATTCCCAATTAGAGGCAACTGGCTATCGTTGTCTCTAATTGGGGATCATATTTAAGTAGCATATTTCCACCTGTGTTTTGTGGGATATTGTTTATAGGTAGTTATATGTCAGCACTCCATTGTCGTCACGTTTCGTTCTTGCTTTATTGTTTTGTGCATTCCACTAAATAAAGATGTGGAACCCAGATCATTATTCCAGCGAACGTAACAGAATATCCCATCAAACCAGGACCAAGCAGCGTGCCTAAAGAGGGAAGGACATGGGAAGAAGTGATGGGGAGATGTGAAACCCTTCCTTGGCAACAGACGGAAGGAGATAATGGAGGAGAGCGACGATAACAGGGTTCGCGGCTACAGAAAGCCCAAGGACAACCCCAAGTTCTTTTGGGGGAGGCACATGGAGCTGGCGGATGAGCAGAGGGAAGAGCCAGAGACTGTCAGAGAGACAATGGCGAAGTTGGGAGAGAGTAAGATTAGAGAGATGTTGTTCAAGTGTGTTCTGCTCATCATCCGTACGTTATGTGCCTGCTCCTCGCACTCTCCCTGAAGTGCGTGTCCCCAGTCCGGTACGTCCTGTGCCTGCTCCTCGCACTCTCCCTCAAGTGTGCCTTCCCAGTCCGGTACGTCCTGTGCCTGCTCCTCGCACTCGCTCTGAGGTGCGTGTCACCAGTCCGGTGCCACCTGTGCCGGCCCCACGCATTAGGCCTCCAGTGCGCTTCCCCAGTCCAGAGCTTCAGGCGACGATCCCCAGTCCAGAGCTTCAGGCGACGGCCCCCAGTCCAGAGCTTCAGGCGACGGTCCCCAGTCCAGAGCTTCCGGCGACGGTCCCCAGTCCAGAGCTTCCGGCGACGGTCCCCAGTCCAGAGCTTCAGGCGACGGTCCCCAGTCCAGAGCTTCCGGCGACGGTCCTCAGTCCAGAGCTTCCGGCGACGGTCCCCAGTCTAGAGCTTCCGGCGACGGTCTCCAGTCCAGAGCTTCCGGCGACGGTCCCCAGTCCAGAGCTTCCGGCGACGGTCCCCAGTCCAGAGCTTCCGGCGACGGTCCCCAGTCTAGAGCTTCCGGCGACGGTCCCCAGTCTAGAGCTTCCGGCGACGGTCCCCAGTCCAGAGCTTCCGGCGACGGTCCCCAGTCCAGAGCTTCCGGCGACGGTCTCCAGTCCAGAGCTTCCTGAGACAGTCCACGGTCCGGAATCTCCTGCGACGGTCCACTGTCTGTAACCTCCTGCGACAGTCCACGGTCCAGAACCTCCAGCTCTAGGTCAGGAGACTTCCTCTGCGCCGATGCCCAGTCCAAGCACGGCGTCCAGTCCCGCTCCATGGCAGGAGTCTTCCTCTGCATCGATGTCCAGGCCAGAGCCGGTGTCCAGTCCCGCTCCATGGCAGGAACCTTCCTCGGTCCAGTCCACGCACAGTGTTCAGCCTGGGTCCATGGCTGGATCCGCATGGTGAGCGGGTTCTTCGGCCCGCACCAGAGCCACCCCCGATGCTGCCGGATCCGCAGGATGAGAGGGTTCTTCGTCCTGCAAAAGAGCCGCCACCGACACTAGACACCACCCCTAACCCTCCCTTTTGGTTTCAGGTTTTGCGGTCGGGGTCCGCACCTTTGGGGATATTGTTTATGGGTAGTTATATGTCAGCACTTCATTGTCGTCACGTTTCGTTCTTGCTTTATTGTTTTGTGCGTTTCACTGAATAAAGATGTGGAACCCAGATCATACTGCACGTTGGTCCGATCATTATTCCAGCAAACGTGACAGACACATTCACATTCTCCTTGTCTAGCATACGAAGGCCCTTGTGCAAGTCTCTGCACCTTCCCCGACTTTGTCACAGGTAGTTGAATTGCTCTTGGTGAGTTCAATATTTGTTTCATTATTTCATCGCAATTCCACATGAACAGAGAGCAGGTATGAGGGGATGGCAAAATACAATATTCTACCCAATAAGCATCTTTGAGTAAGTGAGATGTGGCAACTAAGTGTTTAGTTTTCTGAACACAAGAAAAGTATGATTCAGATTGTTCCTGTACCAAAGGACATCTACAAGGTGCAGTCTAACGAATCTGATTGACATACTGTGAATGTAAAAAAATAGATGGTCAAACAGACCATCTTTAGAGTTCATAAGATCACTTCTCATTTCAATAAACTGGCAACCACATCTGGTGTATGGCATTTGTATACTTTAGCTTGTGTAGAAGTTCAATGACATTTGGCTTTGGTTCCACCTCTGAAGTTTCCCTTTACCCATTTAAAAGTATAAACCCTCTGGGGACCTGCCTCCACTAATCCTGTTTGCCTGATGACACAAAAGTCAAGCACTTTGTGCAGACTGCTCATTAAGCCAGAAGTAAACATCACATCCTTTTCTCTCCATTTTCTCTTCAGCAATTTGCATTTTCAACAGTTTTTGTTTCCTCCGTAAATGGAAAATAAACAAGTTCCATAATAGAAACACAGTTTTTCATAATCGAGGGCAGGTTATAAATCCAATAGGGTAATGGTATTTGGTTTAAATATCATAGCATAAAATCCCTTGGATTATACACAATTTTCCATGGGCAGAGATATAATTCTACAGTATTAAAGTTAATTCCACACTTTTTTCCATGGCTTTTGCCGGGTTCTTATTGTATCTGAATGACTCAAACATGGGGGCCCCATGCCATGACACTTGGGGAATTTTAGATAGTCAGGGACAGTCTAGTTTTTATTCTAGTGATTGTTAGTTCTCAAAGCTGATCTTATTTGAAAAAGATATAGCTACATTACCTTTATATTTGGTTTTAGTTGTTTAGGTTGGCCTTGAAAACATTTTACCATCCCAAAGATTATTTTCAAAAATATATACGCTACCGTTCAGAATTTTGGGGTCACTTACAATTGTCCTTGTTTTTGAAAGAAAAGCAAAAACAATTGCCCCTTAAAATAACAACAAATTGATCAGAAATACAGTGTAGACATTGTTAATGTTGTAAATGACTATTGTAGCTGGAAACTACCATTTTTTTATGGAATATCTACATAGGCGTACAGAGGCCCATTATCAGCAACCGTCACTCCTACATTCCAATGGCACGTTGTGTTAGCTAATCCAAGTTTATTATTTTAAAAGGCTAATTGATCATTAGAAAACCCTTTTCCAATTATGTTAGCAAAGCTGAAAACTGTTGCTCTGAAGCAATAAAACTGGCCTTCTTTAGACTAGTTGAGTATCTGGATCATCAGCATTTGTGGGTTCGATTACAGGCTCAAAATGGCCAGAAATAAAGACTTTCTTCTGAAACTCGTCAATCTATTCTTGTTCTGAGAAATGAAGGCTATTTCATGTGAAAACCTGACAAGAAACTGAAGATCTCGTACACCCCTGTGTATTACTCCCTTCACAAAACAGAGCAAACTGGCTCTAACCAGAATAGAAAGAGTGTGAGGACCCGGTGTACAACTGAGCAAGAGGATAAGTACATTAGAGTGTCTAGTTTGAGAAACAGACACCTCACAAGTCCTCAACTGGCAGCTTCATTAAATAGTACCCGCAAATCACCAGTCTCAACGTCAACAGTGAAGAGGCAACTCCGGGATGCTGGCCTTCATTTGAAAAAAAAATACACTCCAGGACTATTCACAGTTCTAAAAGAAACAGTACTGCCATATAGGAGAAATGCCTTTCAACATATATTTTCCAAGAGAATCTTAGCTAGAACACATCATTTCTCAAGATATCAACAATTGCTTCAATAAAAGTCCAAAGAATACATCAGAAAACAAGATAGCTAAGAAGCTAAGTTATGATACATCACTATCCATCACATCCACAACCGTTATGGATATTAGAGATATAACGCTGAAAAAAGGACACTGACAAAAAGAGAGAAACCAATTATAGACAATATAAAACCTTGATGAAATTGTACTTTACAGAGAAAGTTTCAAGATGATCTGATGTAAAGGTGCAATTTCTACCCCCCCCAAATGTAAAACCTTATGGATGTTACATTGCCTGTCACAGTCACCCCCTATCTTTACAAGACTGTAGAACATGCAAACAAAACTCAAGACACTTCAATTTGGTCTGTAATTCTTCAATAACATTCTCATCTTCATAACTAATACTGAGAGACAGCAGTGAGTGGAAAAACAAGCTCTGTGAGCCCTTTCTAAAAGCCATGAAATATGAAAAGCCTTTTTTGAGAAATGCCCACCTACTCTGTAATGGTCAAAATCCATGCAATTTCCTACTTCCTACTTATTCATCCTCTCCAGAACTACCCCAACATCAACATACAGTATGTGAAAACGGCACGTTTCTATGTTTTGTAGTAAAAACAAATTGTGGAAGATAAGTGTTTCCAATGTCATCATCAACCAATTAGTAGTAGGCAATTAGTGCTTACTTGGGAAACTGACCCATTACTGTGATTCAACATCAACTAGGCTTGGGCAGTATTGTCGCGCTGGTATAAAGGATTTGGAGACAGGCGCAGGGATTTTGAATGAACCCAAAACAAACACATATACAAAAACACTGGTTTGTACACAAACAAAAGAGCGAGGGTAAACCTTGTTGAACGACACGGGACGATACCCGTAATACACAATATATAAAGCACGCCGCATAACAGCTGCACCAACGCATAGGTACTCACACCACCAACGGACATGGGAACAATAACCGACAGAGGGAACAGAGGGCACATATATAACATACTAATCAGGGGAAATGGGAACCAGGTGTGTGTAATCAGACAAGACCGGGGTTGATGATAATGAATCCCGTTCAGTGAAGCCTAGAAAGCCGGTGACGTAGACCTCCGGAACTGGTGAACAGAATGAGCAGCAGTACCGGGGGGGATCCGTGACAAGTATACCGTATATACCTGGGATGGTTTTTTAATACCGTCAAAACTATTTATTAAAAGTTTTTCAATAAATTTGAATATTTGTTGCTACTTTTTAAGCTAACACCTGCAGTCAACTTGTGCAATACGTTAGGATATAAAGAAGATTGCGTTCTTCATATCACCTGTCACATTATTTTACATGATGAAGTTTCCGTAGTTCCCCAGTACAGTTGAGCCAGCCATGTGTTTGTTTATAAATAGCACAACGGGAGAAAGCGGGAGCTGGTGAGTCCATAGCATTCTATATCAATCGGCGAGTCTCTGTTGTGCAGAGCACATGAGGTGATGAAGTTAAACTTGTATGCAATTCACTACTAAATGTTTGCCATCAGATATCTTAGAATTACTTTCTGCCAGAAGTCAAATGCCTCTGGAAGAGCTCATTTTATCCCTGTGCTTCCTTCTAGTTTTTGTTCTCATTATTCTGCTACACATGCTGCTCTTCCTTCAGAAAAGCATTCATCACAACTTTGTTTATTTGCACAATTTATAACTTTATGAGCCAGATTTGCCTGTCTTTGCAATTAGTTTGTTAGCACAGTGTCATTGTGATTTTGCTATTAGTTTGTGCTAATTGTGTTAGCATTCTGGTAATACAGGTCCAATAGGCCTTTCTTGCATTTTTAGCAAATCCTTGTGTGCTATGCCTGTAATACCGTAAATGCCAGGATAAGAGAAGGACGGTATGATAATATTAAAATCTGGATACTGCCCAAGCCTAACATCAACTTCTATCAAGTACAGTACCTCATTGTGTTAAAAAAAGTAAATGAAAGGTGTTGAATGTGATGTTGATGAAATTTACAGAAGCAGTTACCTCAGACAGATAGCAGGACAGGACTCATACAGGGGATTGGTTAGTCCAACAGACAGCCCAACGATTAGTGCAATGACAGTGTGCAGTATCAATAGAACAAAGCCAAAGATGAAGAGTTTCTGCCAAGGACAGAAACAAAGTGGTTAGATTAGGTTGATAGTGCATGACCCAAAACACTACACTGATTTTAGTGAAAACAATATTCTGTCAATGCCTGTGGATTTGGGACATGGAGACATTTTGACATTCAATTTAGACATTAGATATTAGTGATGGGGGGAAAAAATTGATAGTTACATATCAGGGTATTATTACGTGTATATAGTGAGCAATAAAATCATAGTATTGAATCACAAATTGTCACGAATATTACCGAAGGTGGCTCCCCGTCCCGTTCAGGTGGCGCTCGGCAGTCATCGTTGCCGGTCTACTAGCTGCTACCGATCCCTTTTCCTTGGTCTAATTGGTTTCACCTGTTCCTTGTTTGCGGTTTTGGGCTGGGGTTATTTAAATTCAGTTAGCCCGCCTGTGTTCGTGCGTGTTTGGGCTTTTGGGTTGAGGTTATTTAAGTTCAGTTAGCCTGCCTGTGTTCGGGCTTGTTTGGGGTTTTGGGTTGGGGTTATTTAAGTTCAGTTAGCCTGTCTGTGTTCGGGCTTGTTTGCTGTCTTTGGTCCAGGAGTGTTCCTGTCTTTTGGATTTTCCGCTGTACAGCGTATGTACCACATTTTGGAGTGTTTTACGCCTGTGTTCGGCGTCACCCTCTTTGTGCACTGTGATTGTACGGAATAAAGTGTTTTTTCCGAATCCTCTGCTCTCTGCGCCTGACTCCACACCCATCACTCTTCCAAGCCTGACACAAATATCATATCGGCACCTAAGTATCAAGATAATATCGTCACATCGTGAGGTCCTTGGCAATTCCCAGCCCTAGTAAATATGGCATGTATAACCAATGCATTAAATCTTATCAGTATATAATACTGAAATAATATTATTCTTCTGACCAAACCATTCAGAGCTATTGCATTGGTTAAAAGAGTCTTAACTTGATCACTATTATATAGTATTATTACAAGATACACCATGTGACCTTCCGTTTGGGGAAATGGAGACTTACCCTCTGGGATTTTTTCTAGTATCTCACAGCTTTTTTGGTCTCCTCTTTGGCACGGCCTATGTACTCGGCTGCGTTGGAGACATTCTTCTCTTGTTGTTGACCATATCCCCCTTTTAGACACCACATGAGTTCCATATAGTTTTGACAAAAAACAGAACGAATAATATTCTGGAAAGCTTTACAGTACTACGCTACAATACCTGATTCTCCACCAGCATGGCCATGTCCATGAACATGGTATGGAGCTCCCTGATGCTGGACTCCAGGTTGATGATACCCTGGTGCCGTGACTCAATCTCATTCTCGGCCTGCCGCGTGATCTGAGAGTCCAAAATAATCTGAGGGAGGGGTTGGGAGACAGGACGACAGCATAATTCATTCAAATACATACATATGGGATGATTGGTGTTGCATTTACATAGAATATTATTTGTTTTGGAATACGTTCAAACCACCACCTGAGTTATCTTGGTATACTAGATAGTGTTGGTAGTTGTCTGATTTGTCCTAAGAAAATAATGGAAATGAGGAAGTAGCACCCAACAAAAGCTGGAGATTGAGGTTCCTCCTCCAGATTGAGTTTCCACTCTCCAGCATGTTGTCCAGTTCCTCATTGCTAGTCCCTCTCCCAGCTAGATCCAGGAAAGAAAATACTTTCACCAGACAGGTGCTAAAGCATCAGCAGAAAACAAAAAAACATATTCTCTCTTTTCAATGGGGAGAATAGTCTCTGTAGTCATAACCACTGTGTTATGACCATGGCGGCTATTCCTCAGAGGGAATCAACCCTCACTGCCTAACATGGTCAACCCCACAGTGGCTTACAAACAACCCGGGATCATGTAAGCCCTTCCACCCCAGTGAATACACTATGTATATAACCTATGATCAATGATTACTATAAATCACAGCCATGAGCCCACCACCGGCCATGTGAGCAGATTCTCTATAGACAGGTGTAGAGACAACACTAACACACTTCTCTTCCATCTGGAGTCTGCAGTAGTAGAGATTTTCATTAGGAGTATCCTAAGGGACTGGAGAGGTTATCTATTTTTGTCATCATCAATTATTCTCATTCAAGACAAATACTCCATATGAACAATACATATGTTTCTGCCATGGTTTCTTTACAGCTAGTCTCTTTAGCATCTCAAGCCAAATCCTTGACTATCATCCTATATTTTATGTGGCCGTAGTCTGATTGGTCTAATGGCCTCATTATCCATACCATGACAATAAACAATAACATAGAGTGGAACCGGAATCGTTGTGCTATCTGACGATAGGCAATAGGCAATCATATGATAGTTTGATTGGAATTGTGAACACTGTAGCCGATGTGTTATTATTCGTGGGGAAGAAAGCTGCTTGGTGTGATCGGGTTTCCTTTCCGTGTTCCTGTCTGCCCTGCTGCTGGCCCAGTTTGTGACTCACTTATCTCCAGCTGTCTCTGGATCCTTCAATTGTTTCTCGTTGTACTGAGTCATGACATCCACAAACTTCCTGGAGAGCACCGTGTGCTGTGGGGTTAGAGGGGGTAAGGTAAGGAGAGGATAGAGGAAAGAGAGCTTCAACCACTAGCAACAGTAAAGCGGATAAAGGCTCAAACTTTTGAAAGGGTGAGCTGTCAAACAGCCATGTCAAAATATGGTGGCAGATAGGGCTGGGCGATATGGTCAAACTCTCATATACATATACAGTTGAAGTCGGAAGTTTTACAATCACTTAGGTTGGAGTGATTAACACTCCTTTTTCAAACACTCCACAAATTCCTTGTTAACAAACTGTAGTTTTGGCAAGTCGGTTAGGACATCTACTTTGTGCATGACACAAGTCATTTTTCCAACAATTGTTTAGTTCATTTATAATTCACAATTCCAGTGGGTCAGAAGTTTACTGACTATTCTAAACAGCTTGGAAAATTCCAGAAAATGATGTCATGTCTTTAGAAGCTTCTGATAGGCTAATTGACATCATTTGAGTCAATTGGAGGTGTACCTGTGGATGTATTTCAAGGCCTACCTTCAAACTCAGTGCATCTTTGCTTGACATCATGGGAAAATTAAAAGAAATCAGCCAAGACCTCAGAAGAAAAATTGTAGACCTCCACAGGTCTGGTTCTTCCTTGGGAGCAATTTCCAAATGCCTGAAGGTACCACTTTCATCTGTACAAACAATAGTATGCAAGTATAAACACCATGGTACCACGCAGCCGTCATACCGCTCAGGAAGGAAACGCGTTCTGTCTCCTAGAGATGAACATACTTTGGTGAAAAAAGTGCAAATCAATCCCAGAACAACAGCAAAGGACCTTGTGAAGATGCTGGAGGAAACAGGTACAAAAGTATCTATCTACGAGTCCTATGTCGACATAACCTGAAAGGAAGAAGCCACTGCAAAAACCGCCATAAAAAAGCCAGACTACGGTTTGCAACTGCACATGGGGACAAAGATCGTACTTTTTGGAGAAATGTCCTCTGGTCTGATGAAACAAAAATAGAATTGTTTGGCCATAATGACCATCGTTATGTTTGGAGGAAAAAGGGGGAGGCTGGCAAGCCGAAGAACACCATCCCAACCGTGGAGCACGGGGGTGGCAGCATCATGTTGTGGGGGTGCTTTTCTGCAGCAGGGACTGGTGCACTTCACAAAATAGATGGCATCATAAGGTAGGAAAATTATGTGGATATATTGAAGACATCAGGCAGGAAGTTAAAGCTTGGTCGCAAATGGGTCTTCCAAATGGACATTGACCCCACGCATACTTCCAAAGATGTGGCAATATGGCTTAAGGACATCAAAGTCAAGGTATTGGAGTGGCCATCACAAAGCCCTGACCTCAATCCCATAGAACATTTGTGGGCAGAACTGAAAAAGCGTGTGCAAGCAAGGAGGCCTACAAACCTGACTCAGTTACACCAACTCTGTCAGGGGGAATGGGCCAAAATTCACACAACTTATTGTGGTATGCTTGTGGAAAGATCCCCGAAACATTTGACCCATGTTAAACTATTTAAAGGCAATGCTACCAAATACTAATTGAGTGTATGTAAACCTCTGTCCCACTGGGAATGTGATGAAAGAAATAAAAGCTTAAATAAATCATTCTCTCTACTATTATATTCTGACATTTCACATTCTTAAAATAAAGTGGTGATCCTAACTGACCTAAGACAGGGAACTTTACTAGGATTAAATGTCAGGAATTGTGAAAAACTGAGTTAAATGTATTTGGCTAAGGTGTATGTAAACTTCCGACTTCAAATGTAGGTCATTTCACTTCACGATAACGTGAACGTATCACGATATACACATTTTCTGTAAATTCAATGAATAAATAGTTTACATAAAATGACCACATGTAAAGGCCTATTTTTTATTACATTTTGAATTATACTCAACAAATTGCCATTTGGTACCTTGGTTCGAGTGTTGGCACCAACTCACAAAACCCCTGTTTCTCAACCGTGTAAATTGGGGCCATGTCTTTGTCTTTGCAGATGTAAGTTGTAACTGCAGCTGTTATCTCTTCCATCTTCCTGATTCTTTGCCATATGCTGTGTCGCGGGCAAAAGCCTCTTGCAACGTCTGAGTCGTGGGTTTGTTTTGAGCTCTCGACTGTACTGTATTGGGTCTCATCATCTGATGACCAGGTGGCGAATCGCATCTCTGCATGTCTGGCAGACATATCAGTGTGGATGTGTGTGGATGACGGATCACCACCTCAAGCTGAACCTCGGCAAGACGGAGCTGCTCTTCCTCCCGGGGAAGGACTGCCCGTTCCATGATCTCGCCATCACGGTTGACAACTCCATTGTGTCCTCCTCCCAGAGCGCCAAGAACCTTGGCGTGATCCTGGACAACACCCTGTCGTTCTCAACTAACATCAAGGCGGTGGCCCGTTCCTGTAGGTTCATGCTCTACAACATCCGCAGAGTACGACCCTGCCTCACACAGGAAGCGGCGCAGGTCCTAATCCAGGCACTTGTCATCTCCCGTCTGGATTACTGCAACTCGCTGTTGGCTGGGCTCCCTGCCTGTGCCATTAAACCCCTTCAACTCATCCAGAACGCCGCAGCCCGTCTGGTGTTCAACCTTCCCAAGTTCTCTCACGTCACCCCGCTCCTCCGTTCTCTCCACTGGCTTCCAGTTGAAGCTCGCATCCGCTACAAGACCATGGTGCTTGCCTACGGAGCTGTGAGGGGAACGGCACCTCAGTACCTCCAGGCTCTGATCAGGCCCTACACCCAAACAAGGGCACTGCGTTCATCCACCTCTGGCCTGCTCGCCTCCCTACCACTGAGGAAGTACAGCTCCCGCTCAGCCCAGTCAAAACTGTTCGCTGCCCTGGCCCCCCAATGGTGGAACAAACTCCCTCACGACGCCAGGACAGCGGAGTCAATCACCACCTTCCGGAGACACCTGAAACCCCACCTCTTTAAGGAATACCTAGGATAGGTTAAGTAATCCCTCTCACCCCACCCCCCCCCTAAGTTTTAGATGCACTATTGTAAGTGACTGTCCCACTGGATGTCATAAGGTGAATGCACCAATTTGTAAGTCGCTCTGGATAAGAGCGTCTGCTAAATGACTTAAATGTAAATGTAAATGTCATCCGTAGACTCTCTCTGTAATGTTTTACATGATTCTTGCGTAGGTGGTAAAAGAGGTTAGTGGTGTTTGAGCCTGTTGTCAGGACCGGCTTGCGGCATTTTTTGCAGATGTCTGTGTCAGAATTTTTCATACCCAAACCACGTCCATGCGACCGAAGTAGCCCCTATTTTAGGTACGGTCTCTGTGCTCTGTGTCATGTTCACTCTCCTCCATGTTTGTTTGTGTTGCAAATGTCCTTCCACACGGCACGTGTGAACGCAAAGCGACATCCAATTGACAAAAAATATTGCCATAAATAGTGTGATTTGTGACACAACGAAATAAAGAATAAAGCATAATATCAAACAATATATTTACATGATATATATCGACATATCGCCCAGCCCTAGTGGCAGACATGGTATACAGGTACGTTAGCCTCCAAGAATCTCTCTGCCCTTAATCACAACCTTTTAGAATTCGCAAAAATGTGAAGAATGAGTCTCAGGAAGACTGTTTCCTGACCTGGGTTTTTTGAATGCGGAAATCAACTGAGGCCCTGTTAGAAACATCATCCTTGGGCAGGCTCTGCTCCATAGCAGCAGAGAAGAGAAAGAACAGTGATTACAGTAGCTATAACAACACCTCAGACAAATCTCCCACATCTACCTTTCTAAATCTAAAAATCAAAAAATATGTGTTTAAATGTGCTGTACGTGGTGGTGGTTTTATTTTAGATTAACTCTCACAGAGTTGGCATTGCTCGTGATCTCATTGGTCAACCGGTCAAGTTCATCTTTCTTCTCTTTAGGAAATATCAGCGACAGAAAATAAATGCATTATTGCACATTTCCAAAATTGTCCTGGAAAAATATTAGCATTAATCATATCACCTGGCAACGCTTCTATAACAATAGTAACCTATTCTTCATATTTATATGGATAAGAAAGACTACACCTACCACCCACTGGGCAGAAGTCAATTCCAATGACTGTTCCATGTTGGTTCAACATAATTACATTGAAATGACTAACATTCCCAGTCAGTATTATTGTGTAGCAGATGGTTGATACTGTTTTACTCTGCTGGTAATACTGATGCTGCTGTGTTGCATTATAGAGTCAACTGAGGGCCTTTGTCCATGCAGACCTTGATTAGCTCCTCATGCCTATTCAGTCTCCACAGTGGATCAACTCTGAACAAGCACAGCGTAACTTGTCCAAGCCCTCAGTAAAATGGCCCTGCTGCTGCTAGAGAGGTCAGCCAAAGCCCACCCACAGATTGGTCTACGAAGGCTGGGCCATGGCATTGATTTCTATACAGGCTTCCAGACACCGAGCCATCTATTTGTATTGAGTCACGTGTTTCTTCCGGAAGGAGGGCAATGATGTTAGAGGAAGTAAGAACGTTTGTTTATTTTTGTTATTATGACTTTAGAAGTCACCATGCAAATACCAAGGCCTATATTTTGTCATGCAAAAGTTTTGAATTCAACACTTTAAATTGCATACTTTAGTAGTACAGAGAAAATAAATGTTGAAAACAAATAGGGGAGGAGCAACAACATAGCTAGATCTCAAACCCTCTTCACTTTGGGAACGTGGCGGAATAGCCTAATACACTTTATTTATTTAATGGTATCCAATTGACCTCATCACTGCTACTCACGTACGGACTCAGGAGAGGCGAAGGTCGAGAGCCGTGCCTCCTCCGAAACACAACCCAACCAATCCGCAGTGCTTCTTGACACAATGCCCACTTAACCCGGTTGCCAGCTGCACCAATGTGTCGGAGGAAACACCATACACCTGGCGACCGGAGGAAACACCATACACCTGGCGACCGGAGGAAACACCATACACCTGGCGACCGGAGGAAACACCATACACCTGGCGACCGGAGGAAACACCATACACCTGGCGACCGGAGGAAACACCATACACCTGGCGACCGTGTCACCATGCACTCCGCCCAGTCTGCCACAGGAGTTATTAGTGCGCGATGGGACAAGGACATCCCTGCCGCCAAACTCTCCACTAACCCACACAACGCTGGGCCAATTGTGCGCCCCCCATGGGTCTCCCGGTCACGGCCTGGCTGCGACAGAGCCTGGACTCGAACCCAGAATCTCTAGTGGCACACCACTGCGCCACTCAGCAGGCCTGTCTGACAGAGGGTTTTAATTGATGATCATCTTACTCTGATCTGGATTGGGTGCAGACAGGATCATGCTGTGCCTCTTCCTCACCTCATCCACTTCAGAATATATCTTATCAATCTGCCCCCTAACCTCTTCCACCTGAGTCATGCACATACAGTATTTTCAGCCTTATTTCAATGTACAGACACTTGCAATATTTTACAGTAATCGTCTAGCTCATCTGAAAACAAACAGCACTGACTTGCCCTTCTGAATGACATCCTCCTCTGCTTGTGTTCTGCTCTGTCAAGACAAAAGTGTGAAAACACAGTCCATTGTTAGGGAGTAAAGCCTCTTGCAAACTGCCCATAAATGTGAGGCAAGTAAGTTGACAAGATATTGAAGACAATGATATTATAATGACATGGCATATTATTAGCCTGGCTGACGCGACTCACGTGATGTCAACCAGGGTTGCATTCCCTAGACCGAGAGAATATAAAATAATACAATAGAAGGCTACATTAATGCCTGATTAGATCAGTGACATCATATTAGTAGGCTACATGTACTTATTGCGGTTAATTCACCCAACCGGCCCTTCATCGCTATGTTCGATGCGTTTTTGACTGGCCGACGTTAGTTAAGTAATGCAAGCACTTATCAACTCCATCGTATCTTGCTCTGGTACAAGTGGCTAGCTAACGTTGCTTGCTTGGTCTGAGTTCAACAAACATCCATTTCGATTTGGCATGACATGGGGAAAGTTTATTCTCTTTCAATCATTAGCTAAGGAAACGTAGTCCACGTTTGCTAGCTAACTATTCTGGTTGTGGCAGACAACATAATTCGCATGATGCTCCTACAAGCTTGTCGGAATGGGAAACGCCTCTCCTCTCCCAGAGGAGGCTCGCACCCAGCACTACTCCTGTGACTGCAGTTGTTGTTCAAGTTATTGGCCACACAGTGGCGATGTTTAATAACATACTGTATAGTGTAAGGTTATCTCCTTTCCTTTTCCCGCCATGATTCATCTGGACGCAGATGATTCCAAATCTACCGGCCAATTTCCAACATGTAAGAATAGTTTATTTTAGACTAGGTTGTAGTTGTAGTAATTACATTTCTATGTTCAGGCCATTAGTCTACAATAGGCCCAGAGGATAAAGAACATGAAACAGGAGTCACAATTAGATGAAGGCATCCTGCATCCTACAGCGATGGATTTGAATTCAGGTATGAGTACAGTAGATAGGCCTGCCAGTAAGTTACTAGACTAATTCACGTCGATTTTCCTGAGAATGTCTACTTTCAATTCACTCAATCCAATTGAGGTATATCTAAGGAATTCGATTGGGCTTCATACCTGCTTACATCAGTGCACCTGAATATGTGCCTGTTCTATTCCCTTCATAAAGGTGACAGTCCAAATAAATAGCCTAAAACACAGTCGGCATCCATCCATGTCCATCAGCATCACTGTCCGTTATGTTCTGCCAAGTCAAAAGGACACAGCTCTGTAATTTTGTAGATTAAATCTGTATTGGTTTTTATATGTTTTTTTTAAAATAGATTTTGGACAGTAGGCCTATGCGCACTCCATTATCTCTAATTAGGCTACGCACTTGATATTTGCTATTTACTCACACTAGGCCCCACCTTGGGTTCCAATGCTCTAAAAAATGACATCACGTTTTGTATTCCCACATCCAATCGAACAGCCCGGAGAATTCCTCCACTCAGTGCAAACCTAGTATAGACAGACAGCAGAGCGCATCAAGCAACAAGTACCCAAATCCGTCGCTGAAATAGTGCAATATTTCTTATTCGGTATTGAGAGACATGGAATACCAACTTTTGGGGAAATTGTGAATGGACACGCACTTTATAATTATGATGTCCACCGCTTAGTTTTATTGCAGTTTTACAAAATGTTAAGTTTTGGGAGAAAGTTTTCTTTATTGGAGACGTGGACTAATAAATACCCAGAGAAGAAGATTGCTTTTTTCCCCAGCATCTTGGAATAATGATTTATGCTTTCTGGATCGATCGTTCATTGGGGATTTAAACAACAATAATCATTATATATATATGTATATATATAAAATCTTGTTGTAGTTGTAATCAAGCCATGGAACTATTATTCGAAATTCTGTTTGTAACTACTTTTGTCACGTTGATTCGGGTAATTTAAACAGTTTTTTTAATGTCCTTCACCATTATGTGTAGGAAGACTACTGCAATGTTGCAATGTTGAGTTCATTTGATTTATTTACAGGTTAATGGTGAAGTAAAGCCAAATCCATCCAAGCATCCAGGTAAATCGAATTATACTTCATGTTAAATGTGGATTCCCTTAGCTTGATGTTCTATATTGTGTCTGAAATTAACCTACAGCATATGATGAGTATTATTGGTAATTTAGCTGAATATATATAATGTTGGGATGATTAATTATTGGTTATGGTTTACCATAAGTGTAACTTATGGTAATGGTGGTTTATTAAGCCATACAAAATGGGTTTATTGAATGAGATACCCAAACATCAACAGTTGAGCTGTATCGTTTATCTTTTTAATCCTAAAAGACACACTGAGCAACGCCAGGAACATAACTAATTGAAATAGCATGATTAGGGAGAAGTCCCATCTGGAGCTTTGTTCACCCATGAACTCTCCATCCAGGCCTGCAGGTCTTGGCCACGGCCTCACACTATTGGCCGCTGGATTCGGTGGACGGGATCCATGGACTGTGGGACCAGATTGGAAACAGACCAGGTCATGTTAATGGAAGTGATATAAGTATGTGCATAGTCCTATACTTAGGAGTAGAATACCCAGTCTTGTATGTTCTTTGTCTGCATGGTCTACAGCTGTTATTCACTCCTACTTTCAATTCACCTTTTTGTCTGTCTTGCAGCCACCAAGTCCTTGCTTTAAAAGGTGCAGCTGTGTGCAGTGCTCAAATTTGATTACAGTCACATTTGCAAAAACAAATGAACAAAGTAGAGAGTGAAGAGAAGAAGTCTGAAGGCTACCTTACACCTCTGTTAACCCTTGCTAATGTACATCAAAGCACTCTGGTGTTATAATAAACCAAATGGGATAAAAAGCCTTCACCCCCAGGTATATTTGATGCAGACTTTCCAGATTAATGCTAAGACTATTAAATGAACTGTCTTGTTTGCTAAACTGATTTCCAAAAACCTTACTGTATTATTTTAACTATGAAAGCACCAATAACATTCCTAAATGGGACAATAATTGTGAAGCATCAGGTCTAGAACGGTTTTGGAATATTTCCACACAAAATGTGCTTTGATCCTAAAAAAAAGGGGGGAATGATTGATCTGTTCCTCCTTGAGCACTGTTTACTGAGCCCAACATCACACTTAATCTCATCCCTGCTCACGCACCACATCCCTCACAATGCCTAGTGTCTGCGTTTGACTCTCACTGGTCTGGTGTGTCCTCTGGTTGTTTTGTGTTATTCATGTGTATGTATGTGAATCACCTTTTTCTCCCTTGTCTGTTTGTTTTCTATGTTTCATCCAGCTCTCCAAATCCACAAGCACACTGTGCTCCCTTCCTCCCATAACTCTTCCTCTGTGTATACCAATGACTCTGCCTACACTAACATTTCTGCAACAGTAGGTGAGGAAAATCACTGCTCACTGAAATTAATTTGTGTGTATAGTCAGTCACCCTGTTCTGTTGGTGTTACTGTAGTGCTATCTATCATGTTAAGGTTATTCAGTGGCCATTGTTCTGTAAATTGTGTACCAGCCCAATAGTTGCCATGAGTGTGCCACACACTGCTAGTGTGTGTGTGTGTGTGTGTGTGTGTGTGTGTGTGTGTGTGTGTGTGTGTGTGTGTGTGTGTGTGTGTGTGTGTGTGTGTGTGTGTGTGTGTGTGTGTGTGTGTGTGTGTGTGTGTGTGTGTGTGTGTGTGTGTGTGTGTGTGTGTGTGTGTGTGTGTGTGTAAGACGGTGTGTGTAGTCAGGGAGAGACAGTTGTTTTCTTCACTGGAAAAAGAGCAGAGACTGCAGTGTGTAAATCGTGATTAGACAAGCTTTGAGTATGGAGGTTATCAGATCTGTTTCTAGAGTGCTGTAAAGTTGAGCTTGACTTTTGAACCTCAATACATCAGGACAATTTCATTTTGTCTGATAACACAATTTAAGGCAGGAGAACATCAAAGATAAATCCTTGGGTCGTATCTGGCTACCATTCAGAAATGGTAGATCATTATGCAGTGGAAACACCCAACATTTGGTGCAATTCAGAGAATCTGTTCATAAATCGATGATACTGGTTTGCCTAATTGTTTGCCTATAAAAAGCCTACTTCAGAGACAAATCTACCTCTTTTTCTCATCAGGCAAAATAATGTTGTTATTTCATCCTCCTGTAGACATAGTTGAAGGGATGGTCAACAAGGGCATCTATCTGAATGGAGATAATGGCGGCACCTTTCTCCACTTTGGGAACTACCAGAACTCCTGCATTAGTGACCCCACTCTGTGTGGTCCTGAGGGTGAGTTCTGCCTCCCTCGATCTCATCTACACAACATTCTACACAGTAGATATACAGTAATATTTTCACAAATCATAAGTGACTATCTAATGGGGTAACTCACATAAATCTAATTTATGGCATTTAATGTAGATCTAAATGTATTATAATTAGCATGATTTGTGGTCTGAAACAATTTCCCCTATTTTTAAATCTTTAATAAATCTATGTTCATGTTTTTCAGGGATTACATTTTCCTTCTTTTGGAAGAACCAGGAGGCAGAGTCACGTTTTGCAATAGCCTCTGGAGGGAAAGTCATCTCCAATGGCTTCTCTGTCTATGCCAATGCCTACGCTGGATACGTAGAGTTCTACACACGAGGCAACTCGAAGAGGTGGAGGGCTAACATCAATATACCAGGTATTTAAAGGGATACTTTGGGATTTTGGTAAAGAGGCCCTTTATCTACTTCCACAGAGTCAGATGAACTCATGGATTCCATTTTTATGTCTGCTTTCAGTTGTTAGCTTGCTTTAGCACCTCCAGTCATTGCGCTAATGCTAACAGATACCCATAGACTTCCAGCCATTGCGCTAACGCTTGTTAGCATTGGCTCTTGAAACTACCTCTAACTACCTTCATACTGGACACAGAAACATACAAATGGTATCCACAAATTCATCTGACTCTGGGTAAGGAGATAAACGGCTTCACTGCCAAAATCCCAAAGTATCCCTTTAAAAAAAGAAAAACCATTAAGGTGAAAAAGTTGATCAAATTCATTATGATACTAAACAATAATTAAAACCTTTTTTATATAGACTTCCTGGCCTCCGATGTGGGTGGTGGGAGGAAAAATGAAAAAAATATATATATTTTGGGGGATTTTTATACATATTCTTATATGAATGCATGAGGAATGTATTGTGATTTTCAATAATGTTTTCATTTTTAACCATAAATGTAAATGTTTTGGTTGATTGTATGTAGATGGAGCTACAATCATCAGCAGATACTGTTGGTCCCAGAGAGATTTTATGGATTCAATAATGGATTCAATAATGGACTCAATTAATTCTTTATCTAAAACTACATTTACATTTTATAAATGTGTTACTTTTTACTGGCAAGCCTGTTTCCATATTGTTGTGTAACTACAGTAAATACTGAACAGCATTCTAAATACTGCATATGTACACTATATATACAAAAGTATGTCGACACCCCTTCAAATGAGTGGATTCGGCTGTTTCAGCCACACCCGTTGCTGGCAGGTGTATAAAATTGAGCACACAGCCATGCAAACTTTATAGACAAACATTGGCAGTAGAATGGCCTTACTGAGTGACTTTAAATGTGGCACCGTCATAGGATGCCACCTTTCCAACAAGTCAGATCGTCAAATTTCTGCCATGCTAGAGCTGCCCCGGTCAAGTGTAAATGCTGTTATCGTGAAGTAGAAACGTCTAGGAACAACAACGGCTCAGCCACCAAGAGGTAGGCCACACAAGCTCACAGAAGGGGCCCATCGAGTGCTGAAGCGTGTAGTGCGAAAAGTTGTCTGTCCTCGGTTGCACTCACCACTGAGTTTAAAACTGCCTCTGGATGCAACGTCAGCACAATAACTGTTCTTTGGGAGCTTCATGAAATGGGGATCCATGGCCGAGCAGCCGCACACAAGCCTTAGATCACTATGCGCAATGCCAAGCGTCGGCTGGAGTTGTGTAAAGCTCGCCGCCATTGGACTCTGGAGCAGTGGAAACGCGTTCCCTGGAGGGATGAATCACACTTCACCACACTTCACCATTTGTTACGTTACAGCCTTGTTCTATAATAGATTCATTCATTTTTTTTCCCTCATCAATTTACACACATAATGCCAAAGCAAAAACAGGTTTTTAGACATTTTTGTAAATATTACATTTACATATGTATTCAGACCCTTTACTCGGTAATTTATTGAAGCACTCTGGCAGCGATTACCGACTCAAGTCTTCTTGGGTATGACGCTACAAGCTTGGCACACCTGTATTTGGCAAGTTTCTAACAGTCTTCTCTGCAGATCTTTTCAAGCTCTGTCAGGTTGGATGGGGAGCGTTGCAGCACAGCTATTTTCAGGTCTCTCCAGAGATGTTAAATTGGGTTCAAGCCCGGGCTCTGGCTGGGCCACTTAAGCACATTCAGAGACTTGTCCCGAAGCCACTTCTGCTTTGTCTTGGCTGTGTGCTTAGGGTCGTTGTCCTGTTGGAAGGTAAACCTTCACCCCAGTCTGAGGTCCTGAGCGTTCTGGAGCAGGTTTTCAAGGATCTCTCTGAACTTTGCTCCGTTCATATTTCCCTTGTCTCCCAGTCCCTGCCGCTGAAAAACATCCCCACAGCATGATGCTGCCACCACCATGCTTCACCGTAGGGATGGTTCCAGGTTTCTTCCAGACGTGACGCTTAGCATTCATGCCAAATAGTTCAATCTTGGTTTCATCAGACCAGAGAATCTTATTTCTCATGGTCTGAGAGTCCTTTAGGTGCCTTTTGGCAAACTCCAAGCGGGCTGTCATGTGCCTTTTACGGAGCAGTGGCTTCCGTCTGGCCACTCTACAATAAAGGCCTGATTAGTGGAGTGCTGCAGAGGTGGTTGTCCTTCTGGTAGTTTCAAGGAAGAGTCTTGGTGGTTCCAAACTTCTGACATTTAAGAATGATGGAAGCCATTGTGTTCTTTGGGACCTTCAATGCTGCAGACATTTTTTGGTACACTTCCCCAGATCTGTGCCTCGACATAATCCTGTCTTGGAGCTCTACAGACAATTCTTTTGACCTCATGGCTGTTATTGTTTTTGCTCTGACATGCACTGTGGGACCTTATATAGACAGGTGTGTGCCTTTCCAAATAATGTCCAATCGATTGAATTTACCACAGGTGGACTACAATCAAGCTGCAGAAACATCTCAAGGATGATCAATGGAAACAGGATGCACCTGAGCTCAATTTCAAATCTCATAGCAAAGGGTCTGCATACTTATGTAAATAAAGTATTTATGCTTTTCATTTTTAATACATTTGCAAACATTTAAAAAATAAAATGCTTTTGCTTTGTCATTATGAGGTATTGTATGTAGATTGATGAGGAACATTTGTTATTTAATCCATTTTAGAATAAGGCTGTAAGGTAACAAAATGTTGAAAAATGCAAGGGGTCTGAATACTTTCCAAATGCACTGTTTTTCAAATTCACAGGTCCAAATAGACTCTAAATTAAGTAATTGAAATAACATAAACATTCTACATGGGCAAAACTATTTCTCCATCCCTTACAATCTCTGATCTGCTATTTATGGAGGAAAACATATCATGTCGCTCTGTGCACTGCAGGTTCTTTGAATAAGAAAGAAACATTTGCCAGTCATTGTTTTTTAGAGGAAAACGATGTTTACATTCTCAAATGTCCTCCGTCGTCTTGTTTTTGTTCCAATTAATTAAGGTTATGAACATGAGGCGTTAGGACTTCATGTGTACTTTTGATTTATTTGATTATTACTTACAGGATATCAAACATCTGGTTCTTATAATTTGACATGTTGATATGTCACCATTTCACCATGCAGTTGTTTATCCTTAGGCTCATAACAGATCTATGACTGAACCTGCTCTTATGAGACCTGTACCAGTACCAGGAGACATGACTGGTTCAGTAGACCCTGTCACAATGTGTCCCAGCCTAACCTGCAACAGAAACATTTCTAGCTAAAATAGCGGGAGAGATTAAAAGGAAAGAGAGATTGAAAGTGTGAATGGGGAAGTTGTTGGTTTGTGTTTAAGCCAATCCCAATAGGATAGCTGTGTTTTAACACTCTGAACCTGCCTCTTCTGGTGGAAGTGTTCACACTGAATATATTGTCTTTTGGGATTCTCTTTATTGTCCGTTTACCTCAGAGGAACTGAAGATGTTATTTCGTCTTTGGAGAAGTCTATCGGAAACGTTTGAAGGAATAGAATGGAGATGCTGACTGAATGGTTGGAGTGGAACATGGGGACATATTGGGTGGATATAGTGGAAAAGCACAATTGAAATTTGTGTGAGTAGATAAATACTTTAGGTGAAGGGAAGGTGAAGTCCTGATTATGATTTCTCCTCTCTCTTCCCTTTCAGGGCCCTTCTGGACCCACATTCTGTTCACTTGGACCCTGACGGACGGTCTCAACATCTACATCAACGGGACATTCAACACCAGCGACCCCACTGGCAACGTGTCCATGAACTATGGGGACCCTTACCCTGACCTGGTCATTGGGACAGGAAATGAGCAGTCCTATGGACACTACGTGACAGGAGCCTTTGATGAGTTTGTCATCTGGGAGAGGGCCCTGTCACCAGAGGAGATCCTCATGTACTACAAAGCTGCCACAGGTAATGTCAGATGTCACCGTCATTCTGGAATGGACCACTCTTTTATTCCGTGATGTGAAATGTTCACTATGTTCACTCTTTCCCCTTGATTTATGTGAGGAGATTGGGGTTAAAAAGCTATTTCCATCTTGGTCATTGCCATTGACATTCCGTGCACAGTACTGACGCATGGAATACACAACAAGATATTAAACCGTGCAAAACCTCCTCATCTTAACGTCATCTCACATACTCACATCACACACACCATAAAAGTTTGGTTTCACATTCGAGGACTCAACGGACGTTAAACCGAGTGACTGAAGTTATTTTAAACCATAATGACCTTTTTCATTGCTGCTTTGATTTATCTTGTGTGGTCTAGAATTATTCGGAAACTCATAAGAAATGGACAATGTCCTCTGTATGGTCCGAGAAATGTTATTCAGAGCATGGTGAAATGTGTATAAGATAGTAAAAAGGGATGAATCACTTGTCATGCTTATGGAATATAGGAATAATTTGGGTCTGGACACCCATTCCCTGAGTTTTTGTCTAATGACTAGACCCCATTGTGAAGGACTCAGGGGGTCATGTTGCATGAAGGCGTAGCCTTCATTTTCTCAGACATAACAGACATGAACAAGAAGGTTGTTATGGTTACGGAAAGTGTTTTAATATGTTATACCTGTAGATAATGAATGGGACTAAAGAAGAGCAGACTGTTGGAAGGGACATTTTATTGGGGGACAATTTATTGTTGCTAAGTGCACTAATTGGTGTGTTATTTACAGACAGCATGATGTCATGACTTCCTTCTAACATCTCTTTGGCTTGTACAGTACCTCAGTGATGTATCTGGCGGTTGATTATCTAAAGAGCAGGTACAATTGCACAGCACTTCTTTTCATCTATCCCCGGCTGGGGGAAGGTCCACCATCATCAGACATGTACCAAGGAATCAGGAATCGTTGTGGCCTGAACAATTCCAGCACTTCTCTAAGCGTTCTATTTGGCATCTAGCTAGTGTTGCTATTGATGACCGGTGGAAGAGCACTGCTAATGGGACTCTTGTATTTCTCCAACTAGGTGATACTTTGACTTACCCTTCCACAACAAGCGTTCCTAAAGAAGTCTCCTCTACGATGCAAACACTGGTGAGTTCTCAACTTCTCAACCCAATGGGGTCTAGTCATTAGCATTTTGCTACATCCGCAATAACATCTGCTAAACATGTGTATGTGACCAGTACGATTTGACTTGATTTGAAATTTGGTGATTTATACAGATTGACCTCTTACCATGTGAAAGTGGATATTTTAAACCGTTTTCAGTGTTTTACTACTAGAACAGACACACAGCAGCCTCGCAGGAAATTAGGTAGAAGGCTGGTGGTTGAACCGCAATAAACACAAACAATTCATTTCTTCTGGAACCATTTTCTTCCCTTTAAGACTGAGGAATTGGAAAGGGGGATATTGAGAACACAAGTGAATAGACCTCTCCTGTCTATTAAATGGCAGTTGTGGGCGTAGAGTGAAGAAAGTAGAGACAGCTGTGCAACACAGCACAAAATGGGTCCCTGTAGGGCATGACGCTGGAAAAACACCAGCAGTCTTTTACAGCAGACTTCTATGCAGAAAGAGTTCTTACTAAAGGTAATGGTCACCATAATGTGTTCCTGTCTATATTGGTCCCATTCTGGTCTTTGGAGAGTTTCTGTGGAGAGTAATGCCTGGTGTTTTGTTCCCTCAGGGAGTCGCATATGTGTCCTATTCTATCATCAACAAGCTGAGTGAGGAGATCCACAGCTCTCAGGACCACGTGCCCATGTTTGGCTTCCTGGAGTCTCTGCCATTCAGCCTGCCCAACAAGACCATCCCCCACGACACTGCCAACAACTTCACACAGGTGCAGGAACACAAGGATATATACATGCGAGTGCGCACGAAGGCACACACACGAACACACACACCACAGTAGGATGTAATAGTTTGTTTCAGATCACAGACATGATGTGTTGTTGTGTCCCGCCCAGGCTTTTCTGAAGAGTGTGGAGGAGGTGTTGTCTTCTGAAGTGGCCAGGGAAGATGAGGTAAGTACGTTTCAAGTTTTTAATGTCACGTGCACAAGTACAGTGAAATGCCTTTCTTGTCAGCTCTAAACCCACTAATCAAAAAAAAAATAACACACGGTAGAACAAGAACACATTAGAAATAAATAAATATGAAATATATCGAGTTCATGATATCTCTGTGAAGTCACTGTGTGGGATTACAGCAAACTAGCTATATGATAGTGAACTGTGAATGTGATCACATTCGTTCAGGCTCAAGTTCAGCGCCCTCACACGTGAGATCACAGGAATTCCTGAGCAGAGAGACATTTCGAGCGAGTTTGTCGTTACAATTTCTATACACACTGAACAGGCGTGCTTGTTTTCACGTGAGCAAGCTGAACCAGACGTTCTTAGTGCATGAAAACTTTGGACTTGGACATGGAGAGCACCATCAAAAGGAAGTCAGATGGTATTTACAGTAATACAGTGATAAGACTCTTAACGCATGCTACTACTTGGTTTTATGGTCTATCAGGGACAGTTTTACCAACTCTCAAAATACAGTAGATACAGTAAGTTGCCAGTGTGTCTCTATGAGTGTGAATGTTGTTATTGGACCGTTTGGAGCAGGAGTCCACCCCAGTGGTCAGTGGGCTGATTGAGACAGTGGACAACGTGATGGTCCAGATGGTGTCCAGCCTGGAGTCCAGCCCCAGCCCCCGATCTCTCATCTCACTGGGAGGAAAGTCCTTTGTAGCAGGTCAGTACCGTGACGACGCAACTCTCTCCTGACTGTACTGTATGACTCACAGACTGTGGGGTTAAGTTAGGGTTGAGAGTTACTGTACTAAGAAGGAAGTTCTAAGAAGGAAGTTCAAGGAGAGTTTTGAACTAACTGGCTACATACAGTATGTTTCCCTCAGAAGATAGAGATCTGACCAAGCTTAGATAACCATGGCCCTTTCCATGCAACTAATTTCCCTCTGGTAGGGGTTAGTTTGGCACAATATTTTGTTTTCCTGTGGACAAGCCTGCGTTGTCTCTCTCCCAGGGGCTCAGTCAAATCTTTGATCCGCCCATGAATCATCACCACCAGCAGATAACACTGTGCTTTTGGCTCCCTGTCAGAACCCCTCCAGGCCTGGTGTTGGAGTTAGTTAACCACTCACAGTGCTCCCTCTCTCTCTGTTTCCAACCCCCGACCCCAATAGATTACTCTCTGATGAAGATTCCACAGAACTACAATCTTCCCCATTACCGCTTCCCCATGCAAGGAAAGAACTACATCTCAGTGCCCGGCGAGGCGTTCACCATGCAGTGTGAGTGTCCTACATCCCATTTCACTCTATGTTTTAAAAACATACAATACATTGAACTACTCACTCTCTCACAGCAATTTGTATATTTGTGTGTGTATTACACTGCTCGAATGTAGCATATGCTCATCTTTCTTTTGTGTCTGGCTCTTACTCCTCCTCAGCACATAGCTTCATTGGCTTGAATGTGAATAAATACTGGCCATTGTTTCTGCACTCTGTTTCTGCTAAGATACATTTGCCTAACCAGTAAGGTCTTGCTATTGGGCAGAAGTTTATTATGATGATATGTTTAAAGACCTTTAACATAGCAATGGTAGTGTGTGAGAGAGCCACCATTAAACTGCTTGTGAGACTTTAAAGTGCAGGATTACAGCTCCAGTACTGTATGACTTCTATGCAGAGAGGCAATGTACCACAGACAGAGAGAGGGATCTGTTTCATCCACTTTACTCTCCATTCAAAAGAAGCCCCTCCACTCACGGTGAACTAATTGATTTACTTAGCCCATTCTTAGCGGCGCTGTGAATGCTGGTTTGGCAGAAATTACGGCAGTATTAAAACTGTGTTTGTTAGACTTGTGTTAGGGTCAGATCCATTTGGCGCCACCTGGCCCCCAAACACACTGCGTTGCTACACTAACTTTTAAATAAACCATTTTAATAATCTGTTAAAACCTCATTATCAGAAATTGAATATAAATGTTACTGCTGGCAACTTAGCTCCTAGATTTAGTTAATGTAGCGTTGTGTGTCCTGACACATGGCATACTGTATTAAAGGCACCAAGTGGCGCTTTTATAAGCCAATTAAGCGCAGAGAAAGTGTTACAGATTTTTTTAAATTCTCTTGGACTGAGATACTTCCAAGTATTCATAAAAAGATGCAGATTATGCCTTTTTCTATTATTTTCTTTCTTCCTTAGAAAAGCTTTATAGGCAAACTGGCCACCAACTGATCCCTACAAAGGTCTAGTAGGGGGCATTACAGTCATTACATTCAAAGTTCATTAGATTCAAAACCTTGACTTGTGATATGAACTCAGATTATTTCATACACAATGCATTTTCAACACCAGTGTTTGTTTTCTTACTCATTGAGGTAGATTTGATTTCATGAAAGCGCTACTTTCACCGTCAAGCGTTTCAGATCCCTCTCTAGTAGTTACCATGTTGTAGATTGCCTATGTGGTGGTGAGAGTGTATAAGAGTTGGGCACAGGCCTCCTGCTGTACTGTTTCAGTCATGGCACTGTGACTTGCATAATTTCCCAACACACACGTGGTCCGTGGTCCCCCTCCATCTCACCCGTGTGTGAGCATACAGCTCTCCAATTAGTCAGGGAGTGCCAACTTGAGGCAGCGAAGCTGCTTAATTAAGTTCCCCTCACTGTGAGCATTTTAGCAACTCCTCATCACATTCTCAACCCTGCTATGAGTCTGTTTCACCTTTGACCACTCTCTCTCTCTCTCTCTCTCTCTCCCTCTCTCTCTCTCTCTCTCTCTCTCTCTCTCTCTCTCTCCCTCTCTCTCTCTCTCTCTCTCTCTCTCTCTCTCCCTCCTCCCTCTCTCCTCCCTCCCTCCCTCCCTCCCTCTTTCCACCTCAGCCCAAACCACAATCGTGGGTCTTTTCTACCACAACATGCACAACTACTACAGAGAGATCAGCCCACTCAGGACCAGGTAAGGGGGATGGGAGGACACATAAGCCCTGATCATACCAAATAGAAATGCTCTCTATGTAGGAATTATGATTCACTTAAATGTGTGATATAAAGTTATCCTGACCAAATACAGTACAGTAGACAGCACTGTTTAAAGTAAGTTTAGAGCCTGCAGAAAGTAATATAATATTCTCATTTACAAGCATTCAGAAGACGCTTGAGGTTGTCAAAGCATCTCTTTGGGGACCAATCAGAAAAGTACGCAATAAACTAAATAGTTTACTTTGCACGCCTTGCAATTAAGAATTACAGTCATTGAGAAGAAGTGATCTCAGAGGATCTAAGGGATGTTATGGCGATAAGTGCTCTGAGCATCAGCCAGGATCACTTCCTGTGTGTCTGCTGTGGTCCCCTGGCGGAGTGGCGCCCCTGTTTCCTGTTGTCCGTAACAGATCATGCCTGGGGCCATTCCTTATCAGCCTCCCACCAGGCGATCTCTCATCTGACCACTTAACCACCACTGGCTGATACATCCTGCCGTTAACTTCATACAGGAACTTGGCCACACACTTCTTTTCCCAGTAATAGGGGAAGCATATTACGATAATCCTGTGAAATAAATATTTTACATGAGTTTGATTAAAGTAATTTGGTGGTCTAAGCGTAAACAATCTTGTTTGATTAACATGTAATTACTGGCAGACATCATCAATAGCATAATTGCGTCTAGAAATACAGCTTATTATGCTCAAGGAGTTGGACTGACTGTTGTGGCCCTCAGTACAGCAAATAGTTTTGACTGCCTCTGCAGAAATCCAGAATCTAAAGCAGCGTTTGCACCATTTACACAGGCAGCTCAATTCTGATATTTTGCCCAATTATTGGCAAAAGATCTGTTCTAATTGGTTGAAAGACCAATGAATGGCAAAAGATTACAATTATGCAAACTGTGTAAACACAGCCTAAAAGTACCATGTGTAAGTGATACGGCACTTAGGATCAATCAGCTTCTGCTACAATATGCTTTCTTCTAAACGGGTTTCTCAGTAAAACTGGATGACAATAATAAACACCCATGTTTACAAAGTAGAAAAGCAGTTTATTCAGGAAATTCCAATTGGTGTAAGTAAGCCACCATTTTAGAAGGCATAACTTATTTACTCCACATTTGATGATTAGGTTAGTTCCCAATGGTTGTGTTTCACTCCCCAGTGGGTGAGAATGTCCGTCTGTATAATGATATGGGGGTGTTGCCTCTACAACCTACCGTCACTTACCTGTTGACCTCCAAAAGCTCCTGACGTAATGCTGTGTTTTCACTGTGATTGATGACATGACAGGTGTTTCAGAGTCCCACTCTCCTGCTACTGTTCTGAGCCCTCTGTGACACTACTGTGTACATAAAACACCTCTCATTGGTGTTAGTGACAAACCTTCTCTCTCAGGATCAATGAGGCAGCTGACTTCAAAGACCATAAGATCCAGGTGGCTAGTTTCCTCATCTCACTGAAGGTGGAGCCATCGCCTGCCCTGTCCGTCAACCTGTCTGGGGCTCCGCTTATCAAGATCGTCCTCACACACATCCTGGTAAGAGTACATACCAACACACACCGCCCAGGAGTGTATTGAATTACCAAGCCATAACGATGGATTACCATTTTACTGGCCATAAGAAACCATCTCTGTTATGAGTGAGGGACTTGAAAAATTGGGCTCAGTAGGGGACAGTCACTCAATTAGTCCATGTCAGCTATTTCTTTTTTGATTGGTAAGTTAGTCTAGCCTGCTATCTAACCTAGTAATCATGGTCGAATTACCAACTGGGGTCCCCCATTGATTTGGTTAGTCACTCTTTTTGTGGCCCCCACCCCCATCAAAGCTCCCATCCCTGATCTATATCATTCCAAAGGCACTCAAAAATACCCCCCCCCCCCTGTTTTCCCTCACAGTATGTGAAAAGAACTGTTTCTTGTGAACAGTGGATTGTAAATGCTCAGTACTCACAAAGACAAAGGATATTTATTTTTGTTTCCATTGGTCCCAACCTCTTCATTTTCCTTAACAAAGCATGATTCTTCCCAAAAGAAAAGTGATTATCAACATTTGAACTGTAAGCTTTGTGCACTTTGAAAGGAACAACCATTTGAGTTTATGAACAACATATTTTTTGCCTTTCTGCTTTGTGGCAGGGATTTAGTGGAGAAAGTGTTGCCAGCTTCTTTAGACCTCTCCCATGGCATTTGAAACGCATAATGAAAGTTAACTTAGAAAACGTGTATGGCAATTGTTAGTCCTACTGTAAATGCAGAAATGCAATGGAGAGCTCGAAAGTCCATCCATAGAGTGATCTTCAATCACCCACTTCAAGTCAAACACTTTTCCATAAACACTCAATAGTTGGAGGAGGGCAAAATGAACTCCACAAGATATCTTCCAATAGTAATTTTATCCAATCATTTTTTACCAAAAATAAGATGGGATATTTTTCCATCAGCTAACATAAGTAGCCCCAGTCCATTTTACTTGTAGAGAATGTGCTTCCCCTGCCATGTGAGCTGCTCAGTTGAAAATATTCACTTGCTATTAAAGTGAATCACCATCAAAGGTATTTTTTTCCTTCCGTCTCTCTTAAGAGCACAAATTAAAACCATGCGGCTTTGTGAAACCATGGCAATGGGCTTTGTTTGCCTCCATTTTCCCATGGAAATAAATGTTTATGCTGCAAGGATCTGACCGGGTTCCTGTGACATGATTTTAGCAGACACCACGAGAGAGGGAGAGTCTCCTGTATTATGAAGTGCTGGAGATGCATTTCAGTGCTCTTTCATCTTGATTCAAGGTGTTTCTATTTACACTCACTTACACTGCCTTACCGCTTGTTGTTATGGTGACAAGATAAAGTAGTGATAAAGCAATGGTTTTCACAGAAATGACCATTGGTCATGTGACGGGAGTAGTTTGGACCTCAACTCCAGTGACACCAAATATTTTATGACAAATTACCGTACAGTATGTGATTTTGGTTTTTGACTTGGGAACTCCCAAGTGCCAACACCTAACGTAAGACAATAGCTGAGACTTATGTTTGGAAGTTGCATACCTCACACATCACTTTTTGGCTGTAACCTAAACCAGAAAAAAAACATACATATGCTATTACTGGTCTGTTGTGAGCCGGAGGATAGATTCAGGCCAAAAGTGACTGACTATTTTGGGAATTTTTATGTCTCTGCGAGCTGGTGGATACTTATCACCCTCTGAACTAGGAAAGAGGGAGAACTGCTCACCCACTATGTGGAAGACCTTTCCCGTCATTGTTCACTCCGCTTTTTACTGCCTGTCCCAAGTCCACTCCCTAATGACTTCCCGTGGCGTGCCTCCATTGCTCAGGGGTCGCTTAATGATTTGTGATGGACCCTTCTGTTTTCCCAACGCTTTTAGCCAGCAAGAGGAGAGAGAGAGACATCTAGTCACTTTATTAAAGTCTGAGCAGGGTAATTGTGTCAGCAGCAGCATAGTCCTGTCAGCTCCACCATATTTCCCCATCCTGGTCATGGTGCCATGGTAACAACAGGTCCTGTGTATTAGTAACACTGTAGTACAGGGATCATCAACTAGATTCAGCCGCGGGCCGATTTTTGTTAGGGGCTGGAACATAATTACAAATCATTTGTAAATTAAAAATGGACTGCAAGAAGTCCAAACAGGTATAATATTTGACTAAATCATAATCATTTCAAACCTTGCTTACATTTGTATACGATCACGTCTCTTTGTAGTGCTTTGTGTGGGCAAGTGGTTTGCTGATGTCAGTGTTGTGAACAGAGTGCCTCATGGTGGCTGTAGGGTTATGGTATGGGAAGGGAAGGCATAAGCTGCAGGCGACAAACAGAATTTTATCAATGTAAATGTGAATGCACAGAGATACCGTGACGAGATCCTGAGATCCTGAGGCCCATCGCCGTGCCATTCATCCTCCACCATCACCTCATGTTTCAAATCAAAACAGACGTTATTTGTAACATGCGCCAAATACAACAAGTGTAGACCTTACCGTGAAACGCTTACTTACAAGCCCTTAACCAACAGTGTAGACCTTACCGTGAAACGCTTACTTACAAGCCCTTAACCAACAAGTGTAGACCTTACCGTGAAACGCTTACTTACAAGCCCTTAACCAACAAGTGTAGACCTTACCGTGAAACGCTTACTTACAAGCCCTTAACCAACAGTGTAGACCTTACCATGAAACGCTTACTTACAAGCCCTTAACCAACAGTGCAGTTATAATAATAATAATATATGCCATTTAGCAGATGCTTTAATCCAAAGCGACTTACAGTCATGTGTGCATACATTCTACGTATGGGTGGTCCCGGGGATCGAACCCACTACCCTGGCGTTACAAGCGCCATGCTCTACCAACTGAGCTACAGAAGGACAGTTCAAGAAGAGTTAAGAAAATATTTACCAAATAAACCAAAAAAGAATCAAAAGTAGCACAATAAAACAACAATAACAAGGCTATATACAGGGGGTACCGGTACCGAGTCAATGTGCGGGGGTACAGCTTAGTCGAGGTAATTTGTACATGTAGGTAGGGGTGAAGTGACTATGCATAGATAATAAACAGCGAGTAGCAGCAGTGTGCAAAACAAATGGAGGAGTGGAGGAGTGTCAATGTAAATAGTCTGATGATCATTTGATTAATTGTTCATGGCTCTTATGGCTTGGGGATAGAAGCTGTTAAGGAGCCTTTTGGTCCTATACAGCTTGTCGTGTGGTAGCAGAGAGAACAGTCTATGACTGGGTGACTGGAGTCTCTGACAATTTTACGGGCTTTCCTCTGACACCGCCTATTATATAGGTCCTGGATGGCAGGAAGCTTGGCCCCAGTAATGTACTGGGCCATGGACCATACGCACTACCCTCTGTAGCGCCTTACGGTCAGATGCCGAGCAGTTGCCATACCAGTCGGTGATGCAACCGGTCAGGATGCTCTCGAGGGTGCAGCTGTAAAAGTCTTTGAGGATCTGGGGACCCATGCCAAATCTTTTCAGTCTCCTGAGGGGGAACAGGTTTTGTTGTGCCCTCTTCACAACTGTCTTGGTGTGTTTGGACCATGATAGTTCATTGGTGATGTGGACACCAAGGAACTTGAAACTCTCGACCCGCTCCACTACAGCCCCATCGATATTAATGGGGGCCTGTTCGGCCCGCCTTATCCTGAGTTCCACGATCCTTTGTCTTTCTCACGTTGACGGTGTGGTTGTTGCCCTGGCACCACACTGCCAGTTCTCTGACTTCCTCCCTATATGCTTTCTCATCGTTGTCGGTGATCAGGCCTCCCACTTTTGTGTTGTCAGCAAACTCAATGATGGTCTTCGAGTCGTGTTTGGCCACGCAGTCATGGATGAAAAGGGAGTACAGGAGGGGACTAAGTACACACCCCTAAGGGTCCCCAGTGTTGAGTATCAGCGTGGCAGACTTGTTGTTGCCTACACATACCACCTGGGGGTGGCCCGTCAGGAAATCCAGGATCCAGTTGCAGAGGGTGGTGTTTAGTCCCAGGTTCCTTAGCTTAGTGATGAGCTTTGAGGGCACTATGGTGTTGAACGCTGAGCTGTAGTCAATGAACAGCATTCTCACATGTTCCTTTTGTCCAGGTGAGAAAGGGCAGTGTGGAGTGCGATTGAGATTGCGTCATCTGTGGATCTGTTGGGGTGATATGCGAATTGTAGTGGGTCTAGGGTGTCCGGGAGGATGCTGTTGATGTGCCATGACCAGCCTTTCAAAGCGCTTCATGGCTATCGACGTGGGTGCTACGGGTGGTAAAACATTTAGGCAGGTTACCTTCGCTACCTTGGGCACAGGGACTCCTAGAAAACGGCAGATTTAGCCTTTAGCTCAATGCGGATGTTGCCTATAATCCATGGCTTCTGGTTGGGATATGTACGTACGGTCACTGTGGGGACGACATCGTCGATGCACTTATTGATGAAGCCGATGACTGAGGTGGTGTACTCCTCAATGCCATTGGATGAATCCTGGAACATATTCCAGTCTGTGCTAGCAAAACAGTCCTGGAGCTTAGCGTCCGCATCTGACCACTTCCGTATTGAGTGAGTCACTGATACTTCCTTGGCTTGGAAGCATGAATCAGGAGGATAGAATTATGGTCAGATTTGCCAAATGGAGGGTGGGGGAGAGCTTTGTATGCATCTCTGTGTGTGTCCACATCCTTTATTTCACATGGAGGACAACTGTCTTATGGGCTGAAAAAGTGACTTCATGAAACCTATTGCTGTGAATGACTAAAACTATATGCAATTAATTGACAGTGTCACTGACCAGTCGTAATGATCTATAATGACCTTGTGTTATGGCTGTTAGCATCGTTCACAAGGGAGTCCAAACAGGTCGGAGCGGATGGCCAGTGAATTTGACCTTGCATCCATGATTGATAACCTGTGAGCTCAGAGCCTCATCAAACATCTAGCGAGGTCATGTCATTCCAGAGCTAACTGGCTGTGTCGTATCTGTCTGGTCCAAGGTGACGCCACGCCAGCCAACAGGGTTTTGGGGAGCAGCTCCGATATGGAGTGAAGGTGTTATCAGGTCTGCCAGAAACCCATGAGCTTTCTCACGCTATTCTGCGCCGTTGCTGATTGGGCCTTGGCTCCAACCGTGATTTATTAGCTCTGTCCGATGTGGGTCTGGCGTGGGAGGGTCAGCGGAGAGGAGAGAGGGGCACTGCGGTCTGTAGTTAAACATTAATACATACATAAAAACCCCACTCCTCCTCTTCGCTCAAAGCATCACACTGATGGTATGAGGTGAAGAAATGGAAAGTGTGATTTCACCGAATGCCGGTGTTGCTCAGTGTCAAAATTGAAAGGATTAAAAAAAGGTTTTGACAAGCAGGACTTGAGTTTACAGGCCAATAAAACTGTGTTTCGGAGTGGCGGCGGCAGCTCCATGAGAGAGACTGTGGGGAGTGGAGGAATGGACAGGAAGTAGTGTAGGAGCGCTGGTGGCCTCTGTCCATCTCTCCCAGAACTGACCCTCACATTCATACTGTACTGCAGCAGCCACTTTTATCAGGTGCTGGAATGAAAGAGCGAGTATGAATGCTCGGTGTCATATTGACTTCACTTTATAGAGCTTGCTTTTGCCCTGTAATTGATCCGATTTTTATCCATCTGCTGTGTGTCTGCTTAATAAAAACAAAAAAGGGGTGTGAGGATGAGAGAGTGTTTGAAGGGGAGATCAGGCTAGGGATTGCAAGTCTAGTAGACTTTCAGGAGCTTCCAAATAAGGGTGGAATTAATTATTAATCAAAAACGGAGAAAATAAACCCACCGAAACCTTTTTTAAGAACCCTGATACCCAATATTTTTTAAACAAGTAAGCCAAAGATGGTATCAGTCGTCTCTGCCACAAGCAGTCTTTATTGCCAGTTTTTATAGCTCCCAGTACACATCCAACCCAAACCCTGTGGGTGAGTCTCTCTCTTTCTTTCTCTCTCTCTCCTTTTCTTCTTTCTTTCTTTCTCTCTCTTTTCCCTTTCTCTCACTCTCCCTCCCTCCCTCACACACAGACTTGCTTACAGATTTGGGCCAGCTCGCTGATCAATCGCAGATGGAGGTCTGGCGATTGCTATCCTCCTCTTGCCAGGAGCTTTGCATTGAGGGTCTCTCTTTCCCCCGCCCTATGTTCTCTCTCTCTCTCCCCCTTGCGCTGTTCCCCTTTCCCAAAGTTACTCAAATGGAACTTCCTTTTCATTTCCTGGGGCAAAAGAGAAAGTGACAGTGTGGCGCATATTTCAAGGAAAGATACACCCATTTTCAATGTTATATCGTTTTTGTGCATCTCTGTGCGATGTTCTATGGATTACAGGGGGAATTTTGTGTTTCCATGTGTATCTAACCTATTGCTGTTCAAGCAGGCAGAAATACAACCAGTATGATGAGTTTTGCATGATGCAACACATGAAATGGCCCAGGGAATCGATAGAACATCGCTCAGAAATGCACAAAACTATATAACATTGACAATGTCTGAATCTTTCCTTTAAGTAACATTCTCCCATATTAACACAACTCAATGAAAATACCCATATCTCAGATTAAGCTTGGTGTAGTGTGATTGTGTTATCCCAGCAAGGCCAGCATATAATTTCAACAAAATGCCATATTATTTTGCAATCAAGGATATTGCAATATAACGCGAATGAGATTGTTAGACTTCCAGATCTTGGCCTCCTGCCTTATCAAAACAAAATGGCAACTTCCAGCATTTAATTGGCTTCACATTTTCTTCACACTTATCAACACTTACATAGTTGTTTTGTGTGTATACCTTGGAGGCTCAACTCAGACCACAGCTGCAAGCCTTACATTTCCCCTGATATCATGACCTCACTCTGCTCTGGGCCAGTTGTGCTGTGAAGCTATGCTCAGATGTTTCCTCCGCTGTCCTTGCTATCCGGGCTCCTTGGGACATCCCTACCACATTGAAGTTGACATTTAAAATGGTTAAGGTTATGGTTAGAGTAGGGTTAGGGTTTAGGGTAGGGGTTAGGGTAATGGTAGGGGTTAGGGTTTAGGGTAATGGTAGGGGTTAAGGTTAGGGTTTAGTGTAGGGGTTAGGGTAATGGTAGGGGTTAGGGTTTAACCGGCTCTAACCGTTCCTCCACATCCTCTAAATGAGTTGGTGTGTCTGACACCATGGAGCTTTATATCATAGCAATATTACCGGTTTATTAAGCCCAAACTGCCCTGGGGTTAGCTCAGACCCACCAATTAAAAGTGGATCCCAGTCTGAAATAATATCATAACAGATCCCAAGTCAGTGATGTGTGACTAAAGCTCTGCTGTGATCCTAACCTGCTGTGCTGAGTGCTTTGGTCCATTGTGCCTGCTGGACTGGATAGTGTTTCACTGCACCTCTGTGTGCCTGTCCCAGACTTAGAGCAATAAAGTGCTTCCTTTTGTGGCTAATTTTAACTACAGTAAGTGTTGCCATGGGGAGATGCATATGTTTGCACTTTCTACGTGTTATATAGTGGAACCAGACACCGGGTTTAGCTCTACCTGAACTCTCCTGTTTATTAAAATACTAAGGCAACAAAGGAAGTTCATTCATGTGTATTTGGTATAATGGTGTAGCTGATGTAGTTTGAGTTTCAATGCTCTCCTTGTCTCTGCAGACGGTTGTGCTGTTAGACTAGTTTTCAGTGGCTGACGATTGTATCTGTCCCACACCACACACCTCAGAGTAATTCTTAACTACACCCTGTCTCTCTCCATGCCCTCAATTAGATTGCTATGTCGAAACGTGGGGAAATTGAAAATATATTTATTATTATTAATTGTGTTTTACATAAGACACAAATGTCAAGGCTCAGTGCTGTCAAAAATGTGATTTTTCTGTGTTTTATATATATTTCCCCACTATGATTTTGGAATAATTCTGTGAACATTTTGAAAATGATGTTGTCCTTATAGTGTAAGAACTGTTTGATAAGACCGCCTGAAATTTCAGCCTGTTTTTGTGGGATGGAGTTTTGGCCTGCCTGGTGACATCACCAGGTGGTAAATTAGTTAATAGACCAGTAAGAAAGAGAGTTTCAAACCTCTCTGCTAACAACAGCTAGTTTTAGATTTCCCCGCCCCACTCAGACCACTCTCAGACAGTCCTAGCAAAATTATATATTGAGAAATTGTTCTTTGCCTGTGACCATTTTCATTTAAAACAATCACAGTAAGGTACTTAATTGTTACCCAGAAATGATTTGATATTGAGATTCAAAAATGGCTGTAAATGTATTGTCCATAATATTTATATAGACTGCATTGCATTTGAAATAAGTCTTTACTACAGAGTAGCAATGCCAGCCCAGAGAATGTGGGTTAGTGTGGTAGAGCTGGACAGTGTGCAGAGGGAGGTTGTGTGTTAGTCCGCTATTTGGCTGTACGTTAAAGAACATATGGTGGTATTGGGCTTAGTTTTGATGGATAGGTAGTGTCATGGTTGCTGTACAGTATATACACTATTCCTGTATCAATGTGTCAGAATCACTGCATTGAAGCCTACAAGAGGTGCACATGAGAGTGAGCCACCATCCATACGCCCCTTCCCTCTTCTTTTCCACTTTATTCTTTCTGTCTTAGAACCAGCTGTCAAAAGCTAGTATTCAATTTGGCCTGGAATAGTCTGATGTCTTTGGATTTGAGAAGGCGTGTCCTGTCAGTGGTTGGGGAGGTGAGTTCAACCACAGAGAGGGCTTGACATCCACCTCTGGCAATCATGGGAGGTCGAAGAGTTTGGCGGGTATGTCGTGTAGGGGGGGGGGGGCTTATATGCAGATGTTATGTGTGAGAGTTTGTATTTTTACCTTGTCATTCTGTCCATGGATATTGTGAGATTGTCTTCAAAGACGTCAAGCTTTGCATTGACATTAACTAGCTAAAGCACAACATTTGTTCATATGACCAGAATAGACATATCAGAATGTAGCCGGTATTTATCCTGTTGGCAGGGCAGACGTGGAAGGCCATTCTTTCACCATGACGACAGATGGGGGGGGGCTATTCGTTAATCACCAGCATATGCCACTCATCCCTGAAGCATAATACTCCCTACGAATCTCCCCCAAATGTTGTTATGCAACACGCTGCCACATGATAGGCGTGTTGTCTTGATGTCATGGCAGCTGAAAAATACCCCGTTCACCCTTAAAGAGTTGCATAATCATTAACTATACTCCTTACTGAGCTGCAGGATTCTCCATCCATACTCTATTGTATGCCCTGATTCAATGATTAGATGGATGTCGCTGGTCTCTCATTGTTTGTGATGTAGGCCTAGTGGGCTGACAGAACAGTTGAGACAAACTGCTTTCTTCGCTACTCATTTAATGATCTCTGAGGAAAGAGAGAGGGGAACTACAGTAGTTTACTACTATCTGTGTCTCTTACTCCCTTTCTCTCACTCTCTGTCACTTATTCTCTGCCTTCCTCTGGCAGTCTCATTCTCTTCTTTTTTTCCCTCAATCTGCCTTCCAGTCTCTGTCTCTGTCTTTCTCTCTCTCCTCCGTTCTCTGTCTCTTTCTCTCTGACTGTTTCTCTGTCGCTGTCTTTCTCTCTCCGCTCTCTTTCTCTCTCCGCTCTCTTTCTCTCCCTTAGATGAGGTTTGAAGTGATTTCCAAGGCTAATTTTGCTAGCCCTCTGTTGTTAATAAATTGATGGAGCGGAGCTCTCTTTCCTGGCAGACGGTGAGGCTGCAGGGCACCAGGGAGACGAGGGAGCAGTGGCAGGCGCACACACACAGACACACACAGACAGACACACACACACGCATAGACACACGCGCACACACAGACAGACACACACACACGCATAGACACACGCGCACACACAGACACACACAGACACACACAGACAGACACACACACACGCATAGACACACGCGCACACACAGACACACACAGACAGACACACACACACGCATAGACACACGCGCACACACAGACACACACAGACAGACACACACACACACGCGAGCATAGACACACGCGCACACACAAACAGACACACAGACACACACAGACAGACACACACACGCATAGACACACACGCACACACAGACACACACAGACAGACACACACACGCGCATAGACACACGCGCACACACAGACACACACAGACAGACACACACAGACACAGACACACACGCATAGACACACGCGCACACACAGACACACGCACAGACACACACACAGACACACGCACAGACACACACACACACACAGAAACACACACAGACACACACACACACACACAGACCAGATGACATCTCTCTCTCTCTCTCTCTCGCTCTCTTTCTGCATTCTAACACTGAGGAGAGACTCAACTCCACATCACTCTCCCTACTCTCGCTCTTCCCAGATATGGGTTCAGAAACACCCAACGGACATGTCAGAACAACAACCACTGTGTCACCACAGAGACATTGTGACTGAATAATACCACATCTCCCATCTGTGACTGTCCGTTTCATCAGTGTGCTTTTCATCGTGGGTCTGGTCCATGTCAGAGCTTGTAACATTTTCCCTCTCCGTAATCACTCAATGTGGAAAGTTAGTCCCCTAGTTTTCTCATTAACATAATAGCATCAAAGTTTCAGCGATAGAAGAGAACAAATGTTCCAGAGTAAAGGAATGCCTGATGGCAGTGTATAATTGTTCTTTCTCTTCCTGGACTGTGAATGGATCCTAGTTGTACCTCACCCTCCCATCTGCTTCTATTTACACCCACCAAGAACCAGTGAGTTATTAAACCCCACAGGGCCCTGTAAACTCTCCCAGAGGGTCTCTCGCACCTCGTCAAAGACAGACGTTTCCCATGCTGATGGGCTGCATGTGTGCTGCTTTCAAGGCCTGTCTATGGGGCACACAGTCCTACGCATGAGTCCTTTCTGTACATAAAGCACAATGTGCAGGTCAGCAGCACACTGCTCTACACAGGTTGATCAAAGTACAGACTTAGCTATTGTGTGAGTAAGGTGAAAATCACACACAAAATATATATACTATGAAGGCAAGAGTTTGGCCCATAGCTAACATTATAAGGTGATATGAAACAGAGAGTGTATGGTAGGGTCAGGAAACAGACACATGCATAAAGGCATCGTGCCTCACTGTCAGATTCACTCTCCCGCTCACTCACTTTTTCCAGAAGGGAATAGAGACAGTTCATCTCAACACTCTGATCTAATTTCTCCATTAAGGCCCAGGGAATAAGGAGAGGTGGGTCTGCTGTAGATGTTACACCATGCCAGCCTATGAATAGGTTTTTTTTTGTGTTGAGGAAAGATTGGATGGAGCGTTAGGGTGAACCTGAAACCGTAGCCAGGCCCGAATTACCACATTCCTTCAACCATTAGGTCACTGTCTCTGGGGACTCCATTTAAATCTGATTAAAGGAATTATATGTAAAAAAGTGAGTTATAATCAAATAAAATGACAGTAAAGGAGTCTCACACAATGTAATAATCACCTTTGCTGCGGGGTTGAGCCTTTGTTATGATCTAGCGCGGGGGTGTCAAACCCGTCAGTCACGGTGTCCAATACGGCCTGGGTGGTTTGGGTAAGAATTATACCCCATAATGTCAAAGTGGAATTCTTTTTTTTTATGTTTTACAAATGGATTAAAAATTAAAATCTGAAATTTCGTGAATCAATAAGTACTCAACCCCTTTGTTATGGCAAGCCTGAATAAGTTCAGGAGTACAAATGTGCTTAACAAGTCACATAATAAGTTGCTCTGTGTGCAATTAAAGTGTTTAACATGACTTTTGAATGACTACCTCATCTCTGTCCCCCACACATACAAGTATCTGTAAGGTCCTCAGTAAAGCAGTGAATTTCAAACACAGATTCAACCACAAAGACCAGGGAGGTTATCCAATGACTCACAAAAAGGGCACCTATTGGTAGATGGGTAAATATAATAAAGCAGACATTGAATATCCCTTTGAGCATGGTGAAGTTATTAATTACACTTTGGATGGTGTATGAATACACCCAGTCACTACAAGATACAGGCGTCCTTCCAAACTCAGTTTCCGGAGAGGAAGAAAGCCGCTCTGGGATTTCACAATGAGACCAATGGTGACTTTGAAACAGTTACAGTTTGAAGACTGTGACAGGAGAAACCTGAGGATGGATCAATAACATTGTAGTTACTCCACGATACTAACCTAATTGACAGAGTGAAAAAAGTCTGTACAGAATAAAAAATAATCAAAAACATGCATCCTGTTTGCAACACGGCACTAAAGTAATACTGCAATAAATGTGGCAAAGCAAGTCACTTTTTGTCCTGAATACAAAGTGTAATGTTTGGGGCAAATCCAATACAACACATTAATGAGTACCACTCTTGATATTTTCAAGCATAGTAGTGACTGGATCAAGTTATAGGTATGCTTGTAATCATTAAGGACTGGGGAGTTTTTCTGGATAAAAAAAATACATGGAATGGAGCCAAGCACAGGCAAAATCCTAGAGGAAAACATGGTTCAGTCTGCTTTCCACCAGACACTGGGAGGTTAAGTCACCTTTCAGTAACAATAACAATAACAATAACCTAAAACACAAGGCCAAATCTACACTGGAGTTGCTTACCAAGAAGACAGTGAATGTTCCTGAGTGGCCAGTGACAGTTTTGACTTGAATCTACTTGAAAATCTATGGCAAGAACTTAAAATGGTTGTCTAGCAATGATCAACATTCAATGTGACAGAGCTTGAAGAATTTAGAAAATAATAATGGGCAAATGTTGCACAATCCAGATGTGGAAATCTCAGAGACTTACCCAGAAAGACTCACAGCTGTAATCGCTGCCAACGGTGCTTCTACAAAGTATTGACTCAGGTGTGTGAATATTTGCAAAAATGTCTAAAAACATGTTTTCACTTCATCATAATGTAAAATAATATACAGTGAGACAAAAAAGTATTTAGTCAGCCACCAATTGTGCAAGTTCTCCCACTTAAAAAGATGAGAGAGGCCTGTAATTTTCATCATAGGTACACTTCAACTATGACAGACAAAATGAGAAAAGAAATCCAGAAAATCACATTGTAGGATTTTTTATGAATTTATTTGCAAATTATGGTGGAAAATAAGTATTTGGTCAATAACAAACGTTTATCTCAATACTTTGTTATATACCCTTTGTTGGCAGTGACAGAGGTCAAATGTTTTCTGTAAGTCTTCACAAGGTTTTAATACACTGTTGCTGGTATTTTGGCCCATTCCTCCATGCAGATCTCCTCTAGAGCAGTGATGTTTTGGGGCTGTTGCTGGGCAACACAGACTTTCAACCATCTCCATCACAAAGCCCTGACCTCAATCCCATAGAAAATGTGTGGGCAGAACTGAAAAAGCATGTGTGAGCATACAAACCTGACTCAGTTACACCAGCTCTGTCAGGAGAAATGGGCCAAAATTCACCCAACTTATTGTGGGAAGCTTGTGGAAGGCTACCTGAAATGTTTGACCCAAGTTAAACAATTTAAAGGCAATGCTACCAAATACTAATTGAATGTATGTAAACTTCTGACCCACTGGGAATGTGATGAAAGAAATCAAGCTGAAATGAATCATTCTCTCTACTATTATTCTGACATTTCACATTCTTAAAATAAATTGGTGATCCTAACTGACCAAGAAAGGGACTTTTTATTAGGATTAAATGTCAGGAATTGGGAAAAACTGAGTTTAAATATATTTGGCTACGGTGTACAGTATGTAAACTTTTGACTTCAACTGTACTTTAAAATGGCTAAAACCAAATCTAAACTGTGTAGATATGAGAATGTACATGCATTCATACAGTTTCTTGACTGTGTCCAGCTAGACAGTCAGGGAGCATCAACAGTTCCTGAAACGATGGATAGAGGACTATTTTTAGCACAAGAAAATGTTACCAATTTTCAATGCAGCCCTCCGGACCTGATTGAAGACCAAATGCGGCCCCCGGGGCAAAATTTGTTTGACACCTCTGCTCTAGCTTGTTAAGCTGATGTCTTCTTCAGATGTTTATTGGTCTCTCAACACCAGTGAAGGGGACATTGTTATTTGATTTCACAAAAGAAAAAGAAAAAAGGTGGTTCATTCTTCCAAATTCAAAAGAGATTGCTACTTTTGGAGCGCATCGAGCCAGCTCTAATGGTGTTGTTAAGCTGATTTTATGAAGAGAGAGCCAACTGGAGTCATGGAAAGCCGTCTTCGAGAGAGCTGCTCATTTCCAAAGCTTCCAAATGATCCCATGCCCCTCTCATGGTGATTACAGTAACTTTCCTAACAGGTTGCTCTGGTTTATGGGAGTAAACAAAAGCCAGGGTTGGCCATCACTCCAACTCACCAATACAATCAAGTCAATTGTTTTCTATTTAATTATTTATTTTACCAGGTTGTCTCCTTGAGGTAAAACAACCCATTTTTCAAGGGAGACCTGGACTTCTGGTTCATCAACTGAATTCTGTTCAGAAATATAAAATGAGGTCTTCTTTGGGATTTGATTTTGACAAGATACAAATGCCAAAGAATATCAACATGTCACACATGCCCATCTCACAATAGAGGTTTGTGAAGTAGAGCTGTAACTGTGAAATTAGGACATTGTTTTCTTTTTTCAGAACAGGGATCAGCAGGGTCAAGCCTTAAACCAGAGCAACAAAGTGTTCCTCTACTGTGCCTTCCTCGACTACAGGTTGGGTTTACATATGCACACTGAAATATGTCTATTTCATGTCTATCACTGAAATAACTCATTTGGCCCGAATCATCATCATCATATACAGTACATCCTTGATACATAGCATCAATACATTTGGTACAGTATATATATTGAGGGAGGGAGTGTACAACCTTCAGTAAAAACACTGCCATCTGATAAGCCAATGTTTTGGCTGTTTAAATGCTATAAATCATTGTGAATTGTGACTGTTTTACTTGGACTCATTATGCTTCCTGTCCCCTTCCTTCTGTGGTTCATGAAAAAAAATGAAATATTTGACAGCCCTATTAAAAATCTAATTCTGCAAAACATATGTGTTAAAGGGCCTCCCACATAATCGTTTTACCTAGAATATAATCTGGTTTAGGGAGTATGTGCCATTGTAGATTCATCCCTGCTATTTTGACAGGCATGTTTATGTGTGTGCTTGCATATGTGTCTGACAATCTCTCTGTCTCAACTCCTGTGTCTCTGGCTGTCTCCTGTGTGTCTGTCCTCTGTCTGTCTGTTGTCTGTCTGTCTCCTGTCTGTCTGTCTGTCTGTCTGTCTGTCTGTCTGTCTGTCTGTCTGTCTGTCTGTCTGTCTGTCTGTCTGTCTGTCTGTCTGTCTGTCTGTCTGTCTGTCTGTCTGTCTGTCTGTCTGTCTGTCTGTCTGTCTGTCTGTCTGTCTGTCTGTCTGTCTGTCTGTCTGTCTATCCTCCATCAGTTCAAAGGTGGGTGTTTGGTCCAATGAGGGCTGTGTGCGGTCCGGAGGGAACATGTCCTACTCGGTGTGTCTGTGTAACCATCTCACCAACTTTGCCATTCTCATGCAGGTGGTTCCCATGGAGGTAAGATCCCTTTCCTCTCCTCCACAACACGCAGTCCCATGCAGAACCTTGCTGTGTGTGTGTGTGTGTGTGTGTGTGTGTGTGTGTGTGTGTGTGTGTGTGTGTGTGTGTGTGTGTGTGTGTGTGTGTGTGTGTGTGTGTGTGTGTGTGTGTGTGTGTGTGTGTGTGTGTGTGTGTGTGTGTGTGTGTGTGTGTGTGTGTGTGTGTGTGTGTGTGTGTGTGTGTGTGTGTTTATCCATCAGTGCACCAGTGATTTATGTGAGTATATTTGCACAGGGGTCTGTGGTTCACCACACAGTAACTTTTCCCCATCCAGAGGTCCTGGTTCTGCTAGAATTTTCAGCATACCTAAGTAACAACGTTGTTTTCTGTAGTGATTTAATAGGGCATTGCTGCAGACTACCATGATTAGGTGTGGTTTCTTTGGGTCTCGACATGAGGCAATGGTCCATGCCTCAAAGACCATCTATTCCCACAGTCTGTTTGGCTCAGGGATTCTCAAGCTACACTCACTGGCCAGTTTATTAGGTACACCACCCCGTTCACGAAAATGGGTCGCTCCTACAGACAGTGAGTCACGTGTCCATGGCTTGCTATATAAAGCAGGCAGACAGGCATTGAGGCATTCAGTTACTATTCGATTGATCGTTAGAATGGGCAAAACTAGTGATCTAAGGGACTTGGTATGATCGTCGGTGCCAGGCGCTCCGGATCCAGTATCTCAGAAATGGCTGCCCTCCTGGGATTTTCACACATGACAGTGTCGATAGAGTTTTCCCGAGAATGGTGCTACAAACAAAAAATATCCAGCCAGTGGCAGACCAGGTGGGCAAAAACATCTCGTTCATAAGAGAGGTCGAAGAAGAATGGCAAGAATCGTGCAAGCTAACAGGCAGACAAATAACAGCTCCAGTACAACATTGGTATGCAGAACGGCATCTCGGAGCGCACAACTTGTCGTTCCTTGTCACGGATGGGCTATTGCAGCAGACGATAACACCAGGTTCCACTCCTATCAGCTAAAAACTCAAAAGAAGCGGCTCCAGTGTTTACACGATCCCCAACACTGGACAATTGAGGAGTGGGAAAACATTGCCTGGTCCGACGAATCCCGGTTTCTGTTGCATCATGATGATGATGATGACAGAGTCAGGATTTGGCGTAAGCAGCACGAGTCCATGGACCTATCCGGTCTGGTACAGGCTGGTGGTGTTGGTGTACTGGTGCGGGGAATGTTTTCCTGCCACACGTTAGGTCCCTTGATGCCAACGCGCTACAAATGTTTCCAACACCTTTTAGGTACCTAATAAACTATCCGGTGAGTGTATACCTCCCTCTTTGTAATAGATGTATGCACACTACTTAACCAACTACATGTCAATATCATACCATGAAGTCCACAATCTCCCTTTCTTCATAAACCTGTACCCCAAACTTTTATTGGAACACAGTCCAGATCACATCACAGTTCATCACCATTAGTGCATTGTATTCTCCTAAATGGTAACCAAGGCAATAGTCCAGAGACAATAACCCTCCTCTGTTATCAAAAGGCCAGCAATATTCACCCTGTGAGTGTGGTGACTGACCATCCATCCTGAATAGATTCCCAAAATAGAAAAGGATAACCATCCTTTTTGTTGCGTTACTCAGTAATGTATTGAGGCAGTCGTCTCCTTGATGCTATACTTTCCTCAAGTCCCTCTCTAATTAGTGGGCAGCAGCCTTATCCCTCAGCTGGATGGGAACATCCCACGCATCTCTATTCTGGAAGGCTGTGACTGTTCCACTGGCCAAATGACAAGGCACACGCTGCAGTTAATGGAGAATCAAACCTCAATGTCTAGAAATAACCTCAGCTATAAAAAAAACAGAAACATGCCGTACAACACACACACAGTCATATACATGTAACTGACAAAATAAGGGAAACACCAACATAAAGTGTCTTGATAGGGTGTTGGGCCACCATGAGCCAGAACAGCATCAATGCACCTTGGCATAGACTCTACAAGTTTGTGGAACTATATTGGAGGGATGCGACGCCATTCCTCCTTGAGAAATTCCATAATTATGTGTTTTGTTGATGGTGGTGGTAAATGCTGGCTCAGGTGCTGCTCAAGAATCTCCCATAAGTGGGTTGGGTTGAGGTCTGGTGACTGAGACAGCCATGGCATTTAGTTTACATCACTTTCATGCTCATCAATCCATTCCGTGACCACTTGTGCCCTGTGGATGGGGGCATTCTCATCCTATTAGTTGATTCCTTAATTATCTCAGGAACCACACCATTGTGGAAGCCCCTACTTTCAATATACAGTACATTGTATCCCTCATTTGCTCAAGCGTTTCCATTATTTTGGCAGTTACTGTACCTGTAACTAGACACACACACACACACACAGAGGAAGAGAAAAGGGGAATCATCCTTGATATACAATTGTCAAGGACAAGACATATGTGCAGCACCATAGTTTGAGAGTGGACCTCATTGAGATTCAGGTCAGGGGTATTCTCTTTACCATGCCACAGCAGCTTTAAAATGGTGATAGTGTTACCCAGTCCAGTCCAGCACAGAGGTCCTCCAGTGAGAACACTAGTAATGAGGGTCACTGATCCCTGTTAAAGCCCAGCACTTGACATCACACCACTCTACTGGCTGGCACTGGGACTGGCACTGGCCAGGGAGGTTGGACAGGACACTAAGCACTAAGGAGGTCAGACATATTGAAGTAACTTCCTGCCGTAGAGCCATGCAATAAAAGCCATAAAATGACATTCAAAAGAGTGGCATGATCAGAAGTATGGGCAAGATATTTTATTATTATTTAACTAGTCAGTTAAGAACAAATTCTCATTTACAATGACGGCCTACCCCGGCCAACTGTGCACCAACTATGGGACTCCCAATCACAGCCAGATGTGATTCAGCCTGGATTCAAACCAGGGACTGTAAGTGACACCTCTTGCACTGAGATGCAGTGCCTTAGACCACTGCGCCGCTCAGGATCTTCTGAGTGTCTGACGTTTATTTTTAAATGTAACTATGTCACTTACCATGAACATGTAAAGAACAAGAAGGCCTTCACATTGTTTTTTTTATTACAACGTTTCGATCCGAAACGGATTTTCGAGTTCTCACATCCCAAAATATACACATTTCACCTCACATGACCATATACACACATACACACACACACGACGCATGGTGGGTGTGGAAACAAATGTTTTATTTATTTCACCTTTATTTAACCAGGTGGGCTAGTTGAGAACAAGTTCTCATTTACAACTGCGACCTGGCCAAGATCAAGCAAAGCAGTGCAACACAGACACCAACAGAGTTACACATGGAATAACATGGAATAAACCATAAACAAGCCAATAACACAATAAACAAGTCAGTGGCACAGTAGAAAAAAATCAAGTCTATATACAGTGTGTGCAGAAGGCATGACGAGGTAGGCAATAAATAGGCTATAGGAGCGAATAATTACAATTTAGCAGATTAACACTGGAGTGATAAATGAGCAGAAGATGATGTGCAAGTAGAGATACTTTTGTGCAAAGTCAATCATAATTAATCACAGAGGTACATATGGACATAAAGGATTGTATACTGTACATACAAAATCGGTAAAACATAGGCAACAGTAAAAAAAAACTTAAAAAACTGTTGGAATACACTCCCATTACATCCAGGACGCGCGTTGGCTGTAGATCTATACTGAACAAAAATGGAACCTCAATATGTAAATTGTTGGTCCCATGTTTCCTGAGCGGAAATGAAAGATCCCAGAAATGTTACATACGCACACAAAAACTTATTTCTCTCAGATTTTGTCCACACATGTTTATATCGCTATTAGTGAGCATTTATCCTGTGCTAAGAATGCATGCAGGTGTGGCATATCAAGTAGCTGATTAAACAGCATGATCATTACAGAGGTGCACCAAGTGCTGGGGACAATAAAAGGGCACTAAAAAGTTGTCGCAACACAGTGCCACAGATGTCTCAAGTTGAGGGAGTGTGCAATTGGCATGCTAACTGCAGGAATGTCCATCAGAGCTTGTTGCCAGATAATTTTATGTTAATTTCTCTACCATAAGCCGCATCCAATGTAATTTTAGAGAATTTGGCAGTACATCCAGCTGGCCTCAACACTTGTAACCATGCCAGCCCAGGACCTCCACATCTGGCTTCATCACCCGTGGGGGTGCCCAGTCATGTGAAATCCATAGATTAATGAATTTATTTAAATTTAATGATTTCCTTATATGAACTGTGAAATGTTGTATGTTATTTTTCTCTTCAGTATAATTACATTGACCTATTTTGAAGACAACTTGTGTACCTCTAATAATTATTTGATATAAATTAGATGGGTGATGTTTGTATGAAGGGATTCAACATCTATCAGACCTCAGGATAAAACCCAGATGCAGACCGTTCGAAGTAAAAGTGCATTACAAAAACGGGGCAGGTAAACGACAGGTCAAGGGCAGCCAGAGGTCAGTAATCCAGGGTAGTGTCACAAGGTATAGAACGGCAGGGTCAGGGCATGCAGAATGGTCCAAACAGGAACTAGAGAGAAAAACGGGAGTACGGGAAAAAAAGGTTTTGGGCTTGACGGGACAAGGCGAACTGGCAACAGACAAACAGAAAACACATGTATAAATGCACATGGGATAATGGGGAAAATGAGCAACACCTGGAGGGGGTGGAAACAAGCACAAGACAGGTGAAACAGATCAGGGTGTGGCATCCTACCCGGGCACATACCTGGTTGATCGGGATGCTAGCGGTGGAACTCAGCGATGAGGGCTGGGTCCAGGATGTTCCTAGCGGGGACCCTGCACCTCTCCTCTGAACCATAACCCTACCAGTCAACCAGTTGCTAGAATGCCCAACTCCGAGGTCGAACACTCAGGAGATGAGACGGGGGAGGGGTGGGCCTGGAAAGAGGAAACATTGTGCAGTGAGTCAGAGGTTTAATCTTTGATACATGAAATGTGGTATGTATACGGAGGGTGCCGGCAACAGCAGAGGGAAAGGGTCGATAAAGCTTGCGGGACTCTACCCAAACGGGCAGATCCCGAGTAGACAGCCATGCCCTCTGCCCAAGACAAAAGCGGGGAGCCGGCATCCGGGGGTGATCCACCTGTCAACGATATCTGGAGGTGGTCTTGAGAAGAGCGGACCGAGCTCTCTTCCAGGTACGCCAACAGTGGCGGACGAACATCTGGGCAGAGGGTATGTTGACCTCCTCTGGGAAGAGCGGGGGACTGTAACCCATGGAGCACTCGAAGGACGAGAGCCCAGTGGCTGAGCAGGGAAAGATGAATAGGCGTCACCTTCCCGTATCCGTACCAGGTTGTAGGCATTCCACAGGTCAAACTTAGAAGATAGTGCCCCCCTGGAGAGGCTCGAAAGCCGAGGAGATGAGTGGTAGCGGATAGCGGTTCTTAAACATGACGTCATTGAGGCCCCAAGTAGTCGATGCACAGGCGTAGAGTTTTGTCCTTCTTCTCCACATAGAAGAATGCTGCACCGGTGGGGGAGGCAGATGGACGGATACCCCCTGCAGCCAGGGAGTCCTCGATGTACTGCTCCATAGCCTTGGCCTCCAGACCCGACAGTGAATACAACCGTCCCCGGGGTGGTGTAGTGCCCGGGAGAACTTCAGGCAATGGGCGTGGCAGAACGGGCTCCAGTCCACGATAGTACCAGCAGCCCAGTTGATAAGGGGATTGTGGAACTGGACCCAAGACAACCCCAATACCACTGGGACCTGAGGACACTTGATGAGCATAAACTACATAGACTCACTGTGGTTCCCAGACACACGCCAGTAGATAAGAGTAGTATTGTGGGTAACCCTGCCTATAGAGCGTCCATCCAGGGCTCTAACGTCCAGGAAACTGGAGAGGGGCTGAGTGGGGATGCCCAGCTCAGACACCAGGGTGGCATCCATGAAACTCTTGTCAGCCCCAGAGTCAACGAGAACCCGGAGAGATTTAGACTGGTCGCCCCACAGCAGGATGACATGAAGAGGGGTGCAAGTAAGGGGAGGCCCACCAGAGTACTCATACCTACTGATGAGCCTGGCCTCTTTAAAGGACAGGTAGACACAATGACCGGCAGTTCCGCAATACAGATAGCTCTGGGTGGTATGTCTGCGTAAGAGCTCGGCGGGTGACAGCCTAGTGCTGCTGAGTTGCATTGGCTCCAAAAAAGGAGAGTCGGCAGACCTCCGAGGCAAGGTGGGATCCTTTGGCGAGCGATTGGAACCAGAATCAGACCTCTCCCTCCTACGTTCCTGTAGCCGCCCATCGATCCAGATGGTCAAGGCGATGAGCAAATCGAGAGCCGTAGGCAGCTCCCGGGCTGCGAGCTCATCCTTAACCTCCTCCGATAATCCATGAAGGAATGTGTCAAACAGGGATTCCGGGTTCCAGGCATTCTTGGCAGCCAATGTGCAGATATCAACTGTATAGGCCGCCACACTGTAGGGAGTCTTGGCGAAGCTTAAGTAACTTCCGGGCAGCCTCTCTCGCGGACAACGAAGAATCCAAAACCTTTTTCACCTCAGCCACGAACTCCTCCAAACTGAAACACATGGCAGATTGTGGTTACCACACTGCTGTAGCCCAGGCGAGAGCCCTCCCGGACATTAGCGTTATGAGATACACTATCTTCAAATAGTCCGAGGGGAAAGACGAGGGCTGCAGCTCGAAGATAAAGGAACACTGAGAGAGAAATGCCTGACAGGTTCCTGAACCTCCAGCGAAGCGTTCCGGAGGAGGTAAGCGGGGTTCTTGGGAAGCCTGGGTGCCCTGGAGAGACGCACTCCTGACAGCGGTGTTACTGGGGGGCTGGGAGGTTCCTGTCATGGCCGGCGGCCTCACAGATAATCCTCTGGAATTGCTCCAGCAATGTATTCAGGGCAGAGTCATGGCGTTCTGCCAATGTCTGGAATTCCTCCAGAAGACCTCGGTGTAACTCCATATCATTCAAAAACACTCTCACATCATGATCACTGACCCGCGGGTAGTCTTCAGACGCGCACAATGTGCCGGTAACAATGTTACCTTCCGACAATGTGCCGGAAGGTAAATACATATGTGGCAGATGTACCCATTGTAACTTTACGAACACATGCACAACGTCCAATCACCCCATCACGGGCAAAGGCATCATTACGTGTTCTACAGAATAAATGGTATACCTGATCAAGTGTATTTGTGGTCTATGCTATGCTCTGAAAACAAGGATAGCAGAACACAGGAGTCATTTCAGGGCTGCGCATTTCATGGAGGCTAGTCACAACATCATCTCTCTGGGATACGCTGTTATCGAACACGTCAAGGCTCTTAGGAAAGGGAGATACTGATAATCTTCCACTGAAAATATAATTGTATTGGATTCACCGTTTGTCCATCATGTCTCCATTTATTACATGGATATGTCTTGAATAGTCTTGACATGCAGTTCGCCACTTGTTAATTTTGTACATATGCATGTATTAGATTTTCTGGAACTAATACATGTGCCCATCTCATTGATATTAAATTATTAGAGGTACACAAGTTGTTTTGAAATAGGTCACTGTATTTATATCTCCGGCTACCGCGTGTGCTGCGCGTAATGGTATTCCAAAAGTTTCCAATGTAATATTTTTGTAACCTTTGCCTAGCTTTTAACACGGACCAATTTGTATGTATATAATCCCTTATGACCATATGTACCTCCGTGATTAATTATGATTGACTGTGCACAAAAGTTAATTGAATTGTTTCCACACGTCCATCATGTGCATAATGGTCATGTGAGGTGAAATGTGTATAACAGAGCTCCGTCTTTTAGACCTGAAAAAGATCAGTTTTGGATTGAAACGTCGTCAATAAAGCGGTGAATTGGGAGCATAAACAGTGTGCGGGTTTTCCTGTTCTTCACAAGTATTCTTTATTAGCACCTATGTTTTTAAAGGATGTGTGTATGACCACAAACTTGGCTACTTACCATAAATATCCCACAGAGGGCAGTGTTGGTTCATAGTGAAACTCAGCTCAGTTTAAACACAGTGTCCCTTCTAGAGAATCACTACTTTGTTTTAATGCTCTTCTCAGTTCAGCTTTACATTATTTCTCTAGTAATGTGTTCAATGCAATGTATTCTGGTCTGTATCCTTTTGAAATGAATCAGCCCGAACATGAATCTAAACATCAAACTTGTGTCTGGAATGTTTTACTGAATTGTGATGATTCTCACGTTTGCACAGCTAACCAAGGCCCACCAGGTGGCGTTATCAACCATCAGTTACATTGGCTGCTCTATATCTATCTTCTGTCTGACCATCACACTGGTGACATTTGCAATCTTGTCGTGAGTATCCCTCCATCTTTATTGTTCACTGACTCAATCAAAATAAACGTATCAATCCACCTCACATGTGCTGTGTGTCACACATGCTCTTTGTGAGTGGTATTCGCCCCATTATGATGAAATGTTATATCAAACTTATGTTATACATTTCTTGCAATATTCAATGTTTCTATTTGTGTTTGGCCTTGCAGGTCAGTGAGCACTATCCGTAACCAACGCTACCACATCCATGCCAACCTGTCCTTTGCCATCCTAGTGGCCCAGATCCTGCTGCTCATCAGCTTCTGCTTTGACCCAGGCACGGTAAGCACCTCATAACCAGAGTCAGAGGATCTCATTGGCTAGAACCAGGAAGTGATTTGCACTTACTGTATGATGATGATGGTGATGATAAAGAAGAGGAGGCAGAGCGTGCCAACAGAGATAATGATGCACACTGTGCCCTAGTTTTAACCTTTAACCCCTCTCATCTCCCAGCTGCCCTGTAAGGTGATGGCTGTGTTGCTCCACTTCTTCTTCCTGAGTGCGTTTGCCTGGATGCTGGTGGAGGGCCTGCACCTCTACAGCATGGTCATCAAGGTTTTCGGCTCAGAGGGCAGCAAGCATTTCTACTACTACGGGATTGGCTGGGGTACATCTTGTAACTGTATCAATGGTCCTTTTTAGGCACAAATGTCTTAATGATCCACATGTTTTTATTCATCTCAAACTGGATCAATCGGGTTTCCATTTTTATCATTTCCTATGTTTGTTGGTTAAAGTAATGCTGCGATTTGTGGCCAACAGCAAATTAAGGAGTGTAGATGTGTCCAGCTTAAGTTTTTTTTAACACTGCCATTTGGTCATTTACAGCTCCTGTTGTTAGCAGTGAAATCAGGCTCCTGACCCTTAATTCTTCATTTCCTCCTTTAGCGTAACAGTTGAATTGTTCTTTGCTGGGGAAGTCTGTAAATCGCTGTGGACTTAGCAACTCATTAAAACAGATGAAAGCATGAGCAAGACTAGAACGATGTTGGTGGGAATTAAAATACATCCGGTGTCCTCTACTGTCGGTCTTGCTAACTTTCATCTCATACTCCTTGCCAAACCTGATTTAGAAAACATTAGACTGAAGTCAATACTGTATAAGGAAGCATATACTAAACAATGTAATGTTAGAGATGTCATGATGTGTGTGATATATTTTTATCTTGTAACTAACATGTCCTCTCTTCTCCTAGGGTCTCCATTGGTGATATGTGTGGTCTCTATGACATCAGCCTTGGACAGCTATGGAGAGGTTGGGAAGTAAGTCACTGAGTCAACACACTCCAACCTGGACATTCAAAACCCCTTGGCAGCACTTTGTGCCATTGGATATAGTTAAAATATCAATACTGGTGCCATGAAACTGCCATGAGTTAAGAGATATGTATCTAAGCATATTTATGTATAAGTAGTTTACAGAGTAAACGGAGATGGGAAGTATAATGTGAGAGATGTCGACCAAGCTTGTTATCTCTCTCCTCCCTCCCTCAGCTGTTGGCTGTCCTTGAAGAATGGGGCTATTTGGGCATTTGTGGCACCAGCACTGTTTGTCATTGTGGTAAGAGAACTGAAGAAATCACCACTAACTGTTTGTTTATTTACGTTTTTTACTTTACAATTTACAGCGAATTAATCACTGGAGCTCAAGCTTTTTTGTTCATGAAAGTGATAAAGACATTAACTGATATGTGTTGTTTCTCTCTTACTTAGGTGAATATTGTGATTCTTATATCTGTAACGAGGATCATCTCTCGTATTAGTTCAGAGAATTACAAGGTTCATGGCGATGCCAACGCAGTCAAGTGAGTCATCATCTCTGTTCTTAGGGCTGAAACCATCATGGTGATGATGCTATCCAAACTCTGACTCAGTCAGACTGACATTAATACACTATAGAATGCTGACATTTAGTGTTTCTGTGTCTCTCTGTGTGTATAGGCTGACTGCAAAGGCAGTGGCTGTGCTCCTTCCTATTCTGGGCATCTCCTGGATCTTTGGGGTACTGGCCATCAACGATCACGCACTGATGTTCCAGTACATGTTTGCTGTTTTCAACTCATTACAGGTAAGTAGCGTACTGTAAATGTGCCATTATGCAATATAATACATTTCATAAAATATCTTTCACAATAGCCTTTATTTACAGTAATTGAATACAATCATGTGGATTTTTCTCTCTAAAGGGATTCTTTATCTTCCTGTTCCATTGCCTTCTCAACTCTGAGGTAAGGCACACCCCTCATGTTGTTATAGTGTTGATATAGTTTGTTTTGTTTCTAATATGTCTGGGGAGGTTTATGAAACATTGCATCTGTTATTGGTCCTACTCATGGTTGTGCTGTTTTGCGGTAGGTCAGAGCTGCCTTTAAGCACAAAACCAAGGTGTGGTCTCTAACCAGCAGCTCCATTCGCAACATCAATGTGAAACCCTTCAATTCTGACGTTGTGAGTACCAATATAGAGGTGTCTAGTTGGCTAAGAAGAATGAAGTGAATTAAACTTATAACTTTGATCGTGAGATCAAGTGTGTGCTCTCCTTTTTCTCTTTTAGATGAATGGGAACAGGGGAGGGGCGAGCCCCACAAAGATGAACACATGGGACAAAAGCACCAACTCAGCCAATCGGATCGACCTCTCTGCTGTCTAAAACTGGAGGGTATCACTTCGAGTAAGGGCGGAAATAGGATGCCATGCCAACCAGAGGTTGACTAGTGTAGATTAATTGACAGACACTGGCTAAAGCATTGTGCTGTTGTGCACTGTTATATGTGATATATGACTCAGAAGGAAAAGATAAGGGGGTATGCTGTGGTTCAGCTGCATAGTCAGGATGTCATGTGTCTTCATTCAGACCTCTATACACAATGACAGTGAGTATCCATTCTTACAGGCATCTCTGAGCTTAGCTTCCATAGCCCACAGCCTCCCGCTCCCTTACTCCTCCACTATACAATGATTTGATGTAATGCTGTAACCCCAAATGGAACATAATGTAATCTCCCCCTGATGACAAACAGACTCAGACTGTGCCTTTCTCTTATAAAAGACAGCTGGCCAGACCCATTTAGAGAAGGGAATTCTGAGGGGACCCATGGTTAGGGAACAGAGTGAGATTATATTGGCTGTTAACCTTGAGGATTTAAAGCATGCCATTAACTGTTTTTTTGTCCACCATATTGTGTATAATGTCTTGAAATGTTTCTACCCAAGTATTTTTGATGAATAATGATCCATTTGACCAGAGGCTATCCAATGTTTTGCATTGGTATATTTTGTGATATGTAAACATAGTGTAGCTTTTACTTTTTTGAGTGCTATCGTTACTTTCGGTATGTATTATGGTTATGACAAAGAGGCTAATAGCTGCCTGGTAATCGGTTACTTCTGGTTCAGAATAGTTATTCTAATACATGATTATCACAGGCTCCTGGCTGCATGGCACACTAAACATTATGTGTTGAACCAATGAAAATAATAAATTACAATTATTTTCTGTTTGAAATATTTAATTTCCAGAAAGTGCAGAACATTAAATCTAGCCCCAAATAAACATGTGCCTTAGTGTAGGGATAGTTGATACAATAAATAATACTTTCACTAATGTAAAAAGTGTAATCAAATGAAGAAGAAAAAAACACAGTTTAATGTATTTATTTATGGATTTTGTGATTCTTAATTTTTTTTGCAAAGTCACTCAAAATACTCACAATGTTTGATACCTGTCTCTCTTTTGATGTTTTCTTTGCGTGTTGTTTCTTCTCACGATGAAGATGAGTTGACAATGGTATTTCATCATGTACATCATGTCTCTGTAAGCTGCAGTATTTCATGCTTTTTTTTTAAAAATCGAGAATTATTAATTGTGTTAGACACAATTCTGTGAATTTTTTTATCAGTGTTCCATTTAACTTTTCAAATTACGTAGATCGTTAGATGTTTTATGCTTTATCTTTGAGTAGAGGATACATAGTTATAGGCTAGCATATTCATGTCTTTCAAACACAAGAGTGGGACTTTGAATTGAGCACAACAAATTTTCTTTTGTTGAGTTTCACTGTGAGATTGGAGAGAAATGTCTGATGAGATGTTGATGGTTCTGACACTGTACCAACACTTAGTCTCCTACAATAGGATTTGCTGTATGAAATCATTTAAAAACACTTCCCATTACTTGTCTTTTTTCAGTATTTCAGAACAGACCATCATCTTATGGCCTGTCTTTTGCTTGTTTTCTAAGGTACTTTCTGTGTTCAAGTTTGTTGAATAAAAAGACAAACATGAAAACGTATTGTATGTAATTCCTCTCACAACAGACCCCAGTATCCTTCCTACTGTATGTTAAAATGAATAAAAAGAATACCGTCTCACCTGCGCTATCTATTGGAAGTATTGAAACTGCAGTAGGCCTAAGAAGTGGCAATGCTAAAATAAAGAAAAGGATGTGGTAGACAAGGCATTATTTAATGTGTGAAAATGACATATACACATACACTGATATTACGTTGCGTTGGGTTAAGCAACCTGTGGCCATGATGATTAGACAAGTTATTATTGCGCGTCAGTGGCACTCATGTTTCTGACTAGGTGAACACTGCTACAACTCCTGTTGCGCATGCTCACACCCAGGGATATGAATAACTACAGTGGGATCGTTTGTTCGTGATAGGTGAAGACTCGCAACAAATGTAACCAATATAGCCTACAGTGTCTGTATAAAGGTGACTTATCTGTATGTGTAAAGAAAACGTACGTTTTGAGAATTCATATAGACTACTTTAGAGCTTATATCCAACTAACGACGGGAAATTGACTCTTCTCTTTTGTAAACAGTTTTTGGTCTGTTCTATATGAGATCTGTCATTTTGCTTTTTATATAAAGGCATAATGGTGACACCAACTTCTAATATAGGATATTGATATTTTAAATGAAACCGTCATGATTCAAGAAGTGTTCGGGTTTTTAATCGGGGAGAGACTTGAAGGATCTAGACACCTTTCTTGCTGTCTGGAGTTGAACTGTGGCGACTTCCAAATTGTTCCGGTGGTAACCTCAACATCCTGATTCCACCTGGATATACACAGCACCTGTTGTTATTATTATTGAACAGTATGGAGACTATTGGGAAATTCGAGTTCAACAGGAAAGACCTGATTGGACATGGTGCCTTTGCCGTGGTGTTCAAAGGGAGACATAAGGAGGTAATTTGTATGCTATTATACATATGTTATAACCAGGGTGAGATAAGTCCTATATACATTTTGTATTGAGAGATTGTATAACCGTTCATCTTCTGTCTTTCCCTTTGCCTTTTTCAGAGGCATGACATGGAAGTAGCTGTGAAATGTATTAACAAGAAGAACTTGGCAAAATCCCATTCCCTGTTAGGAAAAGAGATTAAAATATTAAAGGTAATAATTTGACGACGAAACGTTATTCAATTATTGTAAATCCAGACCTAGACAAATAAACCATTCAATTGTTGTTCCCCTACACAGGAACTGAAACATGAGAATATCGTTGGACTACTTGACTTCCAGGTATGTGTAACAGAATAACTTTACGTCCGTCCCCTCGCCCATACCCGGGCGCGAACCAGGGACCCTCTGCACACATCGACAACAGTCACCCACGAAGCATCCACAAAAGCCGCGGCTCTTGCAGAGCAAGGGGAACTACTACTTCAAGGTCTCAGAGCAAGTGACGTAACCGATTGAAACGTTATTTAGCGCGCACCGCTAACTAAGCTAGCCGTTTCACATCCGTTACATATGCGTCGATTTTCAACATCGTTATGTATTATTGACACACATGGAGCCTACCTGTACATGTCGGTATCATCACACACTGTTCTAGTTCTACACAATAAGCTGACTAACAGCTTTTCCTAAACCTGCTGTCACGTGCGCAATTGTTGACATTCGATGTGCAGAACATTGCATCTCATTCGCTCATACTCTGTTGATAGGCGTGTATGTTATTAAGAACTGATATAGATAACACGTAGGGTACTAGGGGGTAACTAGCCCCCTGGAGTAGCTGCCCCCCCCCCCCTGTAATTCACATATAGACCACAAGATGTCACCAAGTTTAAAAAATATATACAATTAGGAAAGCCTTAAGATAAATAATCCACCTGTTTAGAGAGAAAAATGTATTTACTTTTTAAGTATTAATATGTTGGATGAGTGTGTTGGGGCAACCTTACTACCAGATCGTCTGAGGTAAAATACATTATAAAAGATAACGTAACTTAATTGCAGTTGTAAATGTTTCCACTAGTGGCTGATAGCTTTACAGTTAATGTTACTTTATAGCCTTTTAGCTATTTTACACAGCATTTTATGTCATACTGCTGGATAGCTAGCTACGTTTTTATGAGGGAGCTTTTAAATGAGCATCTCTCCCTATTTTCAGTCACAGGTGGAATTACTGTAGGTGTGAGCAGTGCAGTCGGTGGGCTAGTGAGTTGTGCTCCAATTTTACTGGGGATAGCTTTTTTTGTGGCCTACGTACAGATTAGAATCATGCAATAGCAGAGCATAAGAGAGTTGCCACATCAATGTTACACTCCAATGTTATTTCATGTTATATTCTATTCCAATATTATATTAAAAACAGCTATTGAAAACTTTTTGCTCCTGAATGTCATTTTAAAGACTGCTGGGATTAAAAATCCTGCGTTGTTCAAATAATATTTAGTGCAATTGTACATAATGGATTGTATGGAAAATGAACAACAAAGAACAAAGGAAATGAATGTGCAGGTGAGTTAAGAGGGACTACATCAAATCTCATAGTGCAGATATTAATGGTCATATGTGCAACACCCCCTCCCCCCCACCATATTTTAATAATTACAATTAGACAACTAAAGACATTTCTAAATAAAACTGATTAAATGGATTTTAACACACTTGTGTGAAACCCTATGCCATAATCCTCTACTCGGGTAACTGGCACCCCCAATTACCCCGGGACTTTAAAAAAGCCCCTTTTCTAAAAACAACATTTCATGAAATAACAAAAAAAAGTCTAATGTAGCATTTATTTCCCTTTATAGTTTAGTCGCCTTAGCATGACCTTGATCCACATACCATTTCTTTCAAAACATTGCTTTTTGTGTCAGCAATTAGAAATTGTTCTTAGGGGGGGGGGGGGTTCGTTACCCCCTCGTACCCTATGTCCACAAACTACAAGATCCAGAGAATACTTTTGGCTTAGAGCAGGGCTGTTCAACTCTTACCCTGCAACGTGTGTAACAGCATTCAGAGGTGGAAGAAGGATCGGACCAAAGCGCAGCGTGGTAAGTGTTCATGATGATTTATTCAAAACGAACTGAACACTGAAATACAAAACAATAAACGATGTGAACAAACCAAAAGTGCCCAGGCTACATAACTATGATTCTCAATCAGGGACAACGATTGACAGCTGCTTCTGATTGACAGCTGAAAAACAAACAGACTTCTGATACTAAAACAAAGAATAAAATAACAGAACTATAGTCAGAACGTACAACGTGGTTTTGCGTTGGTGGAAGGCCAAAGAACTCATGAAATAAACTGAACACTGAATACAACATAAAGAAAAACAAACAGACACTGCCCCCACAACTCAAAATGGGAAAACTCACACCCTGACCATACTAAAACAAAGAATAAAATAACAGAACTATAGTCAGAACGTGACAACGTGGTTTTGCGTTGGTGGAAGAAGGAGTAGACCAAAGCGCAGCGTGGTTGCAGCGTGTCCTGACTGGAAACTGAATACAAACGAACAAAGAATAAAGGAAAACACTGGCCTCTCAGAGACAACGATTGAGAACCATACCAGGCCAAACACATAGACACAACATAGAATACCCACACCCTGACCAAACTAAAAATAGAAACATAGGTGGCTCCGGCAGCTCCGGATAGGAGGAAGGCTCTGGAAGCTCCGGACAGGAGAGAGCACCTGGAGGGAGGAGATGGAGAGATAGCCTGGTGCGTGGGGCTGCCACAGGAGGCCTGGTGCGTGGAGGAGGCACCGGATGGACCGGACCATGGAGGCGCACTGGAGGTCTCGAGCACCGAGCCTGCACAACCTGTCCTGGCTGGATACCCCCTGTAGCCCGGCAAGCGTGGCAGGGTGGAACAGACCACACTGGGCTGTGCTGGCAAACCGGGGACACCGTGCGTAGGGCTGGTGCCATATAACCTGGGCCGAGGAGACGCACTGGTGACCAGATGCTCTGAGCCGGCTTCATTCCTCCTGGCTCGATGCCCACTCTAGCCCGGCCGATACGAGGAGCTGCGATGTAGCGGATCGGGCTATGCGTGAACGCTGGGGACACCGTGCGCCCCCCCCCCCGCATAACACGGTGCCTGCCCGGTCAACCTCTCGCCCCGGTAAGCACTGGGAGTTGGCTCAGGTCTCCTACCTAACTTAGCCACACTCCCCCGTGTGCCCCCCCAAGACATTTTTGGGGCTGCCTCTCGGGCTTCCTTGCCAGCAGTGTTAACTCATACTGTCTCCGCTCAGCCTTAGCTGCCTCCAAATCCTCCTGCGGACGGCGATACTCCCCAGCCTGTGCCCAGGGTCCCTTGCCTTCCAGTATCTCCTCCCATGTCCATTTCTCCAGATAGCTCTGCTGCTCCTCATCACGCTGCTTGGTCCTTTGGTGGTGGGTAGTTCTGTAACGACCGTTGGTGGAAGAAGGTGAGGTCCAAGATGCAGTGTGGTACGTGTTCATCATTATTTTAATAAACTGAACACTGAATACAAACTAACAAAATAATAAAGGAAAAGCGAAACAGTCCCGTATGGTGAAAACACTGAAACGGAAAATAATCACCCACAACTCAAAATGGGAAAGCAGGCTACCTAAGTATGGCTCTCAATCAGAGACAACAACAGACAGCTGCCTCTGATTGAGAACCATACCAGGCCAAACACATAGAAAAAGAAAACCTAGACCTACAACATAGAATACCCACCCACCACACAATGACCAAACTAAAAATAGAAACAAACAAAGCAATCTACGGTCAGGGCGTGACAGTGGTTCCCCAACTGGAGGCCAGTGGGCCAATTTGTCCTCCCATGTTTCCTGAGCAAAAATAATTCTAATAATAATAATAATTCATTGTTGGATATGAAAGACTGTAAAAACACCAGGAAATCAGCTCCAAGTGATTTTAATTTTGGAAATCTGTTCCCAAGTATTCTCATGCATAATAGAGAGATACATGTGATCATATTCAAATGTAAACAAGGTTTGAAATGATTGTTTTAGTCAAATATTATATATGTTTAGGCTTTTTGCAGTCAATTTGCAGTCTACAAATTAGTATTATTATATATAATACACTGCTCAAAAAAATAAAGGGAACACTAAAATAACACATCCTAGATCTGAATGAATGAAATATTCTTATTAAATACTTTTTTCTTTACATAGTTGAATGTAATGACAACAAAATTACACAAAAGTTATCAATGGAAATCAAATTTAGCAACCCATGGAGGTCTGGATTTAGAGTCACACTCAAAATTAAAGTGGAAAACAACACTACAGGCTGATCCAACTTTGATGTAATGTCCTTAAAACAAGTCAAAAGGAGGCTCAGTGGTGTGTGTGGCCTCCACGTGCCTGTATGACCTCCCTACAATGCCTGGGCATGCTCCTGATGAGGTGGTGGATGGTCTCCTGAGGGATCTCCTCCCAGACCTGAACTAAAGCATCCGCCAACTCCTGGACAGTCTGTAGTGCAACGTAGCGTTGGTGGATGGAGCGAGACATGATGTCCCAGATGTGTTCAATTGGATTCAGGTCTGGGGAACGGGCGGGCCAGTCCATAGCATCAATGCCTTCCTCTTGCAGGAACTGCTGACACACTCTAGCCACATGAGGTCTAGCATTGTCTTGTATTAGGAGGAACCCAGGGCCAACTGCAAAAGCATATGGTCTCACAAGGGGTGTGAGGATCTCATCTCGGTACCTAATGGCAGTCAGGCTACCTCTGGCGAGCACATGGAGGGCTGTGCGGCCCCCCAAAGAAATGCCACCCCACACCATGACTGACCCACCGCCAAACCGGTCATGCTGGAGGATGTTGCAGGCAGCAGAATGTTCTCCACGGCGTCTCCAGACTCTGTCACGTCTGTCACATGTGCTCAGTGTGAACCTGCTTTCACCTGTGAAGAGCACAGGGCGCCAGTGGCGAATTTGCCAAGCTTGGTGTTCTCTGGCAAATGCCAAACGTCCTGCACGGTGTTGGGCTGTAAGCACAACCCCCATTTGTGGACGTCAGGCCCTCATACCACCCTCATGGAGTCTGTTTCTGACAGTTTGAGCAGATGCATGCACATTTATGGCCTGCTGGAGGTCATTTTGCAGGGCTCTGGCAGTGCTCCTCCTGCTCCTCCTTGCACAAAGGCGGAGGTAGCGGTCCTGCTGCTGGGTTGTTGCCCTCTTATGGCCTCCTCCACGTCTCCTGATGTACTGGCCTGTCTCCTGGTAGCGCCTCCATACTCTGGACACTACACTGACAGACACAGAAAACCTTCTTGCCACAGCTCACATTGATGTGCCATCCTGGATGAGCTGCACTACCTGAGCCACTTGTGTGGGTTGTAGACTCCATCTCATGCTACCACTAGAGTGAACGCACCGCCAGCATTCAAAAGTGACCAAAACATCAGCCAGGAAGCATAGGAACTGAGAAGTGGTCTGTGGTCACCACCTGCAGAACCACTCCTTTATTGGGGGTGTCTTGCTAATTGCCTATAATTTCCACCTGTTTGTCTATTCCATTTGCACAACTGCATGTGAAATTTATTGTCAATCAGTGTTGCTTCCTAAGTCGACAGTTTTATTTCACAGAAGTGTGATTGACTTGGAGTTACATTGTGTTGTTTAAGTGTTCCCTTTATTTTTTGGAGCAGTGTATATTTATTCTTGGACATAAAATATTGTAAAAACACCAGGAAATCATCTCCAAGTGATTTTCCTTTTGGAAATCTGTTCCCAAGTATTCCCACGCATTATCGAGAGAAGGGATATACAAATGTAAGCAAGGTTTGAAATATTGTATCTGTTTGGGCTTCTTGCAGTCAATTTGCAATCTACAATTATTTGTAATTATGTTCCGCCCCTGACCATCCACTGAAGAAAAAATCTTCCCACGGCTGAATCTAGTTGATGATCCCTGCCCTACGAGGTCCAGAGCCTGATGGTTTTCTGTTCTACCTGATAATTAATTGCACACACCTTGTTTCCCAGGTCTAAATCAGTCCCTGATTAGAGGGGAACATTGAAAAAAACACAGTGGAACTGGCTTTGAGGTCCAGAGTTGAGTTTGAGGGGCCTAGAGGTTTCTGTAAAAAATATTCCCATGTGAAGCAGAAGAACAACTTTCACGTGTAGACCAGTTTATGGCTGAGTGCTACAGTACCGTACACTAGGTAAGACTTTCTTGTCCCAAGTTGCAGCTGGCCTTAGAAGAAGAGCTGTTGCTGAAGCCAGCTGTTGGACCAGAACAATCAATCTATATATTTCTTTACTAGCCAATCCAATCCCAGTAAATGGGAGACATCTAATCTGATACATTGTTATAACATATCCGTTACTGTCAGTTGGCATCTGGTTAATGAATAAACTTTGCGTGTAGGTGAGTATCTCAATGTTCCCATCTCAGGTATTGTATGGGGCTTCAGCTGCAGCTGTATTTGTCTGTCCTCCCTTAAAGGCCCTATGTGGTTGTAAAATGATCCCGTCACCAGACAGACATTAGATGGTTTGCTGATCTGTTTGGGTTCACTGGTCTTAAACAGATGGCAGGGTGCAGCCGGCCTGCAAGCTAAATAATGGCTTAAGACAACAGACAAGGAGCTCAGTCAGCAGAAATCTCCCCAGGAACAGTCTTCAGCAACTTAATGAGTAATGATCATTAATGACCTGACACCTGCTAGGTGATATGGAGACATGAAAGGAAGGGCTTTTGTCCTACTGTAATGTCGCTAGCTGTCATGTAATGTATCTAACATTTACTCAGCCCATTTTTATCTCAGTTCCATTTTGTTTGGGTGACATTTGATTGATACGATGTATTGTATCTCTAAATGGGACCAATTGCTGAGTAACTGAGCAATATTTGTTTAATTATTAAAAGACCCACTGGGCACACACTGGTTGAATCAATGTTGTTTCCATGTCATTTCAATGAAATTACATTGAAACATAATGGAATAGATGTTGAATTGATGTCTGTACCCAGTGGGGATAAAGGATACTGGTTTCTACTAAAACCTTTTAAATTCAAGTGGAACCTGAATCCACTTCTTCCCTCCCCTCCCAGTCACACCCTTATAATACATTCAATAGCAGTCAGCTTGGACTGACAGCCTAACCCTCTCACCTTCCTCGCTGCCAGCTCAACCCTGCATGATCGGCCAAATGGGAGCCAGCCCACTCTAAATTATGAAGTGGTGTCGTTTGTTTCTTATGGGGTAGTCTCTACATTTATGCATTATTCAAACCTACTACATGTGCCCATCCCACTTGGGACTGTAGTGCATATCTAACTGAAAACAACCGTGGATGGAATTAATTTGCCTTGGGGGGAAAATGAACAGAACAAAAGTAATAATTATATATTGCAAAGGCTGTAGGTTTTTTTCCCCTTGTTGCCGGGTAAATGTATTTTGAACATACACAGTTTTAGTCAACGTTTACGATCTTAAAAATCTATATGGATATATTATGTCACCACAATCAATGATTTTGATGTTTTCTCCAACAGGAAATGGCTGGGTGTGTGTATCTGGTCATGGAGGTAAGATGAAGTCGGCTTTGCTTTATGTATAGGCTACTGTATACAGTATGTGGATTAATAGTGGTTGTAGAAAGAAACAATTCAATTATATCTAATGAAATGTTCCATTATTTTCTGCTCCCAGTACTGCAATGGAGGAGATTTGGCAGAATACCTCCACTGTGAGTATACTGTCACCTCACAATCAGAGCTTTGACAAATGTGTCTCTCCTCTTAACTCATGTTTGAACTTCAAAAGGAATTGAAACATCTTAACATCTTAATCATTCTAGCACCTTCGTTGTGATTGTACTGTAGGGGTTTCAGGTGCCTGTATTAATACCCATTTGTATTGCTTAGAGTGAAGAACCAAACACCATTGGCTAGTGTGAAACAGGGTCAAACGAAAGACCAACCTAACAAAGATTTGGTTGCAGGTTATTGTGATAAGCTATTGTTGTTATAGTAATACAATCTGCCAGAGACTTTGTTGGGGACTTCGTTGCGGCCTTTGTTGAGTACTTGTAATCATTTTATTTTGAAAGATCATGAAAAGTAGACCCATAATCATCTTTGGGAAAAACAATGTGACATATCATTTAGATGTGGGTTACATGCTGACACAATGCCTAGGCCTGTACAACAAATGCTTGGCCCAAATTAAGCCCAACATAGAGAACAGGATTTCTTTGTGATTAACACCTAAATGAATGGTTCCCTACACTCACTGAAGAAACACAAGGCCACTGAAGATATATCTCTCCTTCACACACAGACCTAGAGTAACATAACAATATTGAGCAATGAATATACCTCCCTATTTTGCCTGCTCTCTCATAGCCAAAATGGATAATAATCGTCCCACTGACACCATCATAAATCAACAGAATAAAACATTCTCTCCTCTCATACTCTTAGCAGAATATCAACGGACAATCTCCTCCTTCTATTGCACTCTCTCCCCTTCAGAAACAGTGACTAGACCGAGGGCATGCAGATGTCTCATTGACTAAATTTACCATGTGTGCGTAGGTCGATGAGTCTATTTAAAGATCGAAGGCCTGTTGTGGCGTGATTTTGCTTTCGTGCAAGCTGTCTTGTTTTGTAGACAAGACATTTGCCTGCATCTCCTGTGCCTGCTCGCCCTTGCCATTAGGTTGGCACATCCAACACCCAGACACGCCTTGCAAGGCTCCTGTAGTACCAACATGACCTCATCCATCTGTCGCTGACTTATCTCCTCTCCTAGGGTGGAAAAACACAGAGGCTAAAAATACAGCAGAGGTGCTTGAGGGATTATGGTGTCAGTTAGTTATTCCTGTCCTTTACACATTTTGGAAGAAGTTCCTACAGCTAGCTATATATTCGTAACCGTACTACTGTCAGATCTCATGACCCTTGTCCTAATAACTTTATTTCCCATGTATGTTCTCCTGTTTGGCCTCTGACGTGACTGCAGCTAAGGCTACTCTGAGTGAGGACACCATCCGGATCTTCCTCCAGCAGATAGCTGGGGCCATGAAGGTGCTGAAAGAAAAGGGCATCCTCCACAGAGACCTCAAACCTCAGAACATCCTCCTCTGTCACCCCGAGGGACGCAAGTCCAGCCCTAACAACACCTGCATCAAGATAGGTTTGTGTTTTGGGATGTTTTGGGTAATATACTGTACATTAAGTACACAAAAGAGAAGCTGGACAGTTTTTGCTGCAGGGTGTGGTCGGGAACTGATTTGTTTGTTGATCAATGACGGTTAGTTGTCATATTGCCACTTAAAGGATACAGCTACCCTAGTCTCTTAAGTTATTCACTTGGAAAGAGTCCATCATTTATGCTCCAGTTTTCCCTTCTGAAAGAAAGAAACATTTCTCATCGTGGGTTTAGAGAATGAAAATAAGTGAAAACATGTGTTTTGAGATGTGTTTTTGGCTGATGATTTTGCCCTCTCTCCAGCTGATTTTGGCTTTGCACGTCACCTCCAGTGTAACACCATGGCAGCCACTCTGTGTGGCTCCCCAATGTATATGGTGAGAAACTCCTATTGCCCATACACATACACATCCTAACCCACCTTATGGTCAAATACTGTACATGTGACCCTAACCCACTGTGTTGTGTCTGTCTGTGCACAGGCCCCGGAGGTGATCATGTCCCAGAACTATGATGCCAAGGCCGACCTGTGGAGCATAGGAACCATAGTGTACCAGTGTTTAACTGGGAAAGCTCCCTTTCAGGTGAGTGATAAACACACACTCTCACAATTTTAGGAAACAAGAATGTTAGGAAACATATAGTTTTCTTTATAGTTACATGACTTACTCATGCTAATCTAAAATGTTTTCTAAAATCTCTGAATGCTCTTGCATAAGAAACTTCTAATAGGTCTTTTATGATTGCTAATGCCTTTTGGAACAGGCTGACTACCGTGGTTCATGTTATATTATGAAAGAACTGACCATAGATCATATGAAAGACAGCTGTTCGCATAAAGTACGAGAACACATCACGAGCCTGTGATAAACAGCATGTTCACACACACACAGCACACTGTGTGCCTCTCTGTGTGTTCCCCTGCTGTTATGTTACCCCTGGGGGTCTGAACAGTGTGTCCACTTGTTCCGAAAGATCCCTGTTTACAAACAGCCAAGCTGCCAGGTGGATGAGGAAATGGCTGAGACCAGGGTAAACATTGTTTCACAACAGCCAGGGCAGGCAGGGGGTTTATCACCCTACCATCTAGGAGGCCACTCTATGCGGTGGACTGTGGCATATGTGGTTAGGGTTGATTGATGCTGTGCTGAATCATGTTTTGAGAGAGTTCTAGAGAGCTGTCAGCAAGTTTGCCAAGCAAGAATAGTTTGACTTATGTTCATGTTTCCTTGAAAGGCTAAGTGATCTGCCTGTTTATTAGGAAGTCAGCAATGATTTAGCTTTAGGTTGAAGCTGTCTGAAATTCGAAGATTTGAACCTTTGTACTTGGTATAGGGCTATTCCTGCATTAAATTATTTGAATAGCAATTACCCAGAGAGAAGCATGCCAGCACAGGCCAGTGAGTTCAGAGCAGACAGGGTCAGTGGCAGGGTGATCATGTGATGGTGTAGTGTTCACTTAGACTGTCCATGTCACCTGGTTTTAGTTTACAAGTCCTAAACATCCAGTGTATAATCAACCACAAAAGAGAACTAATAAAATGACAACTTGTATGTCCTTTGACCCAAAGTGTAAAATCACAGTTGATTTTCTTTATTGCAAATTGTTTTTCATTCATCATTTCATTTTGCGGCAAAGCGTTAAACATTTCATAAATAAAGTGATTGCATGTGATTGTAAGTGAACAGGTAGGTGTGTATTCCAGCTGTAACAGACAGTTACAGACAGGATGTGTGTGTGTGTCCTGTGTTGTGTGTTCGTCATGCAGGCCAGTAGCCCCCAGGAGCTGCGTCTCTTCTATGAGAGAAACAGGGAGCTCCAGCCCAGGTTAGTAGTGAGACCTGCAGGCCTCTGCTATGAGAGTCGAAACACACACACACAGGATTAGGTGTGAGGATAGCATAAACAGGCAGATCTGTCTTATGTGTCTAATCAGCTTACTGGCAGATTACTTTAGGTAACCCTATAATGTCCAGTCACCTCCAAAATGATTGGCCCCCTTGATAAAGATGAGCAAAAAAGACTGTATAAAATAAATAATTCAAACACCGAGCTATATTGTAAGCTCGGCTCTCAGACCACCATCTGTGGGGGATGCACAGTCCAAACGTACACCTCGCCAACATTCCCAACCAACTGGGCTGTCCGCTCCATCCTCTGTAGTGCCATGCGATTGACGTCGGTGTAGTTGCCATACTAAGCAGTGATGCAACCGGTCAAGATTCTCTTGATGGTGCAGCTGTAGAATTGTGTATCTCTTATTCAGGGTCACAAATATTATCCCCCTATCCATCCCCTTTGAAGTGCAAAACAGCCATATGCATTTGTTATATTTTAATCTTTTACTTTGTGAGCTTGTGTATTTGTGTCACTCAGGGGAATACCAGTTTAGTCTCTGATAAAGCCTGTGATGTGGATGTTTGTGTGGGTTAGTATTTGCTTTTCACTATTTATAACAGCTGTTAGCTGCCTGCTACTGCACCGCTATCACTTTCCACATGACCCAGATATATCACACACACACACACACACACACACACACACACACACACACACACACACACACACACACACACACACACACACACACACACACACACACACACACACACACACACACACACACACACACACACACACACACACACACACACACACACACACACACACACACACACACACACACACACACACACGGCTCCCCTTACAAAAAAAGATTGCGTTCAGAGTGCAGTCTAACTGCAGTATGCTGCAAATACTGCGTCCAAAATACCACAGTCGACTGCAGTTACTGCACTTACACTGCAGTTTCAAAACGGCAACCTTTTATTGTAAGGGTCAGGGTGTCAAAATTCCCAGAGTCACTCAAACATAAACACAGGCACACGGCCACACTCAGTCAGTATCATACCCCACAGTCTTGCTCTTAGTGCTAGGAAAACACAACCACACACCACATTACAGCTCAGGGTGTCATAACAACCTGATACATTGCTTAGTAAGGGATAATCAATGAGGGCTATGCGTTCTGTGGAAAATAATGCATGACGTGGAAGGTGTGTTCCACGACACGTTAGAAACTGGGTGGTTCGAGCCCTGAATGCTGATTGGCTGACAGCGTTAGTATATCAAACCGTATACTACGGGTACGACAAACCATTTATTTTTACTGCTTTGATTACATTGGTAACCAGTTTATAATAGCAATAAGGCATTTCAGGGGTTTGTGGTATATGGCCAGCATAGCACGGCTAAGGGCTGTATCCAGGCACTCCCCATTGCGTCGTGCTTAAGAACAGCCCTTAGCCGTGGTATATTGGCCATATACCACAACCCCCGGGCCTTATTGCTATTATAAACTATCTCAAAACATAATCTTATAAATAGTCAATACACACAAACACAAAACAGTCCAATGTGTGATATTACTCTGTGTCCTTGTTGAACACACAGCTTGTTTTGTCTTAAGGTCATTAAAGATATATGTTTTCAAAGTGAAACCTGTAAACCTGTGTTTCTCCCAGCATTCCACGGGAGACGTCAGTCCACCTGAGACACCTGCTCCTGGGCCTGCTGCAAAGGAACCATAAGGAGCGCATGGACTTTGGTTAGCCTCACTCACTCTCTCACTCACTAACATTTGCACTGCTGTTTCAATCAATCAAATGTATTTATAAAGCCCTTTTTACGTCAGCCGATGTCACAAAGTGCTGTACAGAAACCCAGCCTGAAACCCCAAACAGCAAGCAATGCAGATGTAGAAGCACGGTGGCTAGGAAAAACTCCATAGAAAGGCCAGAACCTAGGAAGAACCTAGAGAGGAACCAGGCTCTGAGGGGTGGCCAGTTCTCTTCTGGCTGTACCTGGTGGAGATTATAACAGAACATGGCCAAGATGTCATAATAATCACAGTGGTTGTTGAGGGTGCAACAGGTCAGCACCTCAGGAGTAAATGTCAGTTGGCTTTTCATAGCCGATCATTCAGAGTTAAGAGACAGCAGGTGCGGTAGAGAGAGAGAGAGAGAGAGAGAGAGAGAGAGAGAGAGAGAGAGAGAGAGAGAGAGAGAGAGAGAGAGAGAGAGAGAGAGAGAGAGAGAGAGAGAGAGAGAGAGAGAGAGAGAGAGAGAGAGAGAGAGAGAGAGTCGAAAACAGCAGGTCCGGGACAAGGTAGCACGTCCGGTGAACAGGTCAGGGTTCCATAGCCGCCGGCAGAACAGTTGAAAGTGGAGCAGCAGCATGACCAGGTGGACTGGGGACAACAAGGAGTCATCAGGCCAGGTAGTCCTGAGGCATGGTCCTAGGGCTCAGGTCCTCCGAGAGAAGAGAGAAAGAAAGACAGAGGAGAAAGAGAGAAACGAGAGCGAATTAGAGGGAGCATACTTAAATTCACACAGGACACCGGCTAAGACAGGAGAAATACTCCAGTTCTTTTGTGTTTCTTCCATTTGCGAATAATCGCACCAACTGTTGTCACCTACTCACCAAGCTGATTGGCGATGTTCTTGTAGTCCATTCCAGCCTTGTGTAGGTCTACAATCTTGTCCCTGACATCCTTGAAGAGCTCTTTGGTCTTGGCCATGGTGGAGAGGTTGGAATCTGATTGATTGATTTCTTCTGTGAACAGGTGTCTTTTATACAGATAACAAACTGAGATTAGGAGCACTCCCTTTAACAGTGTGCTCCTAATCTCAGCTCGTTACCTGTACAAAAGACACATGGGAGCCAGAAATCTTTCTGATTGAGGGGGTCAAATACTTATTTCCCTCATTAAAATGCAAATCAATTTATAAATTTTTTGACATGCGTTTTTCTGGATTATTTTGTTGTTATTCTGTCTCACTGTTCAAATAAACCTACCATTCAAATGATAGACTGATCATTTCTTTGTCAGTGGGCAAATGTACAAAATCAGCAGGGGATCAAATAATTTTCCCCCTCACTGTAAACTATTGCAGCATAAATACTGGAGGCTGAGAGAGGAGGGGTTGGGAGACACTGTGGCCCTGTCTGATATGATGCCTTTTTCACTGGAATGGAACTGCAATCAGTCCTCGCAATGTCAGTCTTATTTCAATTTATTTGACATTGTTTACCCACACAGATGAGTTTTTCCATCACTCTTTCCTGGAGTCAAATTCATCCACAAAGAAATGTGAGTATCCCTATAGGCCATACAGGCAAATTGCTCTGTGGATTGGAACTGCATTTTAGACAGGTGTGAATTATTAATGAGTTCTAATGTACAACTAAAGTTATTTAGTACCGAAATAAAGAGTACCAAAGCCATGGCATGCCCCCAGTATGAGGTTGGGATTAGTACCACAGTGACCGTGTCCTTCATCATTCCAGCCTCTCCGGTGCCCATGCCCTCCTTCCCCAGCTCTGGGTCTGCCAGCTCCTCTAGCAGCTCCTCCACCTTTCACCTGGCCTCCTCCCCTCAAGTGAGTCCCCCCTCCTCTCTGGGGAGTGATAACGATGATGAGTAGGATTTATATAGCACTTTTCCAAGTGCTCAGCCCAATGCTTTATAATGTGAAGGGGAAATGATCTGCTACCAATACCAGTCACCTAGGGTCTAATATTAGATATTTTCCCCTTCAGCATTCCGATGCGGTGCTGCAGAGACTCCAGCCCAAGGCCGAGCCCACCCCTTCCCGGTACACAGCCCTCCACTACAGCAGGAACACCTCCTCTGAGATGGATGACTTTGTCATGGTGCCTGCCCAGTTCCCCAGTAAGACACCCTATCTATCGCTCTCTGTCTGTCTGTCTGTCTGTCTGTCTGTCTGTCTGTCTGTCTGTCTGTCTGTCTGTCTGTCTGTCTGTCTGTCTGTCTGTCTGTCTGTCTGTCTGTCTGTCTGTCTGTCTGTCTGTCTGTCTGTCTGTCTGTCTGTCTCTGTCTCTCTCTCTCTCTTTGTCTCTCTAGCTCTGACATTACCAGCATTGTGTTCTTGATATGGGTTTGATTAATGCTGTAAACGCATGTGACTGATATGTCCCTGGATCCTGTTTTGTTACCACCAGGTGAGATCACATGTGACATGGGAGATGGGTCACCTGTCCAGGGCAGCATGTTGTACAGTGGGTAAGTTGGGCACAGGAGAATGATATAACTCTGTTGTATTTAATATCAGGAAATGTATAGTCCTACTGTAGAAATCTGTACAATGGAGATGGTTATGAGAGGTCCTTATAGCAGCAAGTAGATAGTGGGTAACACTGACTGACTCTGTCCTGTACCTTTGTCTTGATGATAAAGGAGCTCTCTGTTGGCTGCTGGGGTACTTGGGAGTCTAGGCAGGACACCACCCCCCTCTTCACCCCTTTGCCCCCCTAATCCTGTTAGGTAAGAGCAGGGCTGACTGAGGGGGACAGATGGGGAGTAAACCTGGGCTATTAGAAGTTTCACAGCATTTGTCCATCTCACCCTCATTTAATCTGACCAGACTTTAGTATAAAGCACACTCCTGTTTAACTGATAGGTATCAAATCATAACATCCTTTAGTGTTTGTCATACTACAAACATTGTGGGAGAATGGACCTGTCCTAACTTATAGATACAAATCTATGAGGGAACAAGTAGTGTTTTTACAGGCATTTACTGTGTTTGTTTCCCTTCAACCCCCCGCTGTGTTCAATCCTACCAAATCACTGAGGTGTACTCATCCTTTTCCTCTCACCCCTCCCTTTTTATCTGTGCAGCAGGCCTGCAGAGTTCAATGGGAGTAACTACAGCCAGTCTGTACCCATTCCTGTCCCAACACAGATCCACAACTACCAGCGCATAGAACAAAACCTACACCACGCTGGCCTGCATGGCTCAACCAGGTACATATCTCTATCTCTCTCACTCTCTCCCTTCTCTCTCTGTGGGGCATTTCTACCGTGGGGGTGTATTCTGGAAATTGTTGATGACACGTTACACATCTGTTTCAGGGCCACCCTTTGTTGTGTTGATAGTAGTAGTGGCAGTTCCCCAGGGAGTAGGAAGACTGGAGCCTCCCTTCTCCCATCAGGCCCCGGGGGGGCAGTGCTCAGCCACCGCAGGCTGTCAGCTGGAGGGGCCAAACCCTACCAGCCCTCTCCACAAGGTACAGTAAGAATTCCCTCACACCTCCATTACTGCATTACTACAATACTCACTGTAACATGTGCTTCTTCACTTCTCTTCCCACAGTGGGCACTATCCCAGAGACCCCAGAGCAGACTGGCCTCTTCAGCACCTGGACAGGACAACAGAGCCCTCAGGTCATCCACTAAACAATGTCACATTTAGTGGTCTCTTCTGCAAGCTCAAGAGTAAAGTAGTTACTCTGTAATACAACATTCTCATGTTGTTATTTTCCTGATTCCTGCTTAGGCCACGCCTCCACATGAATTCCCCCGGCCCATCAGCTTTGAGGATTTGCCCATCATTCCCACCCGAACACGGACAGTATCAGACTTGAGCCACATCAGCAGGGCCACAGGGAAGAGGAAGGGCCCCTTCAAAAGGTTAAGACCAGCTCTACAGATACTGGCTATCGGATATCCATAAGTGTGGTAGTGGGCTCTATCTTAAGGTATGATTGATTAATGATTAAACGTGTCTGCTGATGCCCTCTGAAGGTATCTGTGTGTGTGTGTGTGTGTGTGTGTGTGTGTGTGTGTGTGTGTGTGTGTGTGTGTGTGTGTGTGTGTGTGTGTGTGTGTGTGTGTGTGTGTGTGTGTGTGTGTGTGTGTGTGTGTGTGTGTGTGTGTGTGTGTGTGTGTGTGTGTGTGTGTGTGTGTGTGTGTGTGTGTGTGTGTGTGTGTCCTATCTCTAGGTCTCTGAGTGCAGACCGTCTGTCTGACATGATGCTAAAGGCTGCTTTTGGAGCTCAGCTTCTGGATGGAGGAAGTAACGAGAGCCTTCCCACTGAGAGGTCCATGGACACCACAGGTACCAGGGCACCATGGGCAAACCAAGGGGATTGGATTTTGAGCTGTGGAAAAATATATTGTTTGTTTCTAATTGTGTAAGCCTGTTGTTGCCCTTGGGTTAGACGTTATGTAATTGTGCCACTGCCCACTCTTTTCATATATTAGGTAGGGTCTTAATCTATCCTGGACAAGCCTTAACCCATGTGAGGCTTGACAAGAAAAGTAAATGTTTGATAATGTTCCTGACTGCAAGTCAGTGGGTATATGACCATACATTTGCATTGGAGGTCTATGATTAATGTCCATGACATTTCAGCCAGTAGACACCATTTCCCCCCCTGATGTGTCTCTACAGCTCCAACTAGTGGTGCTCTGAGGGTTACAGGAACCTCAGCCTCAGGCAGTCCCACCTCAGTCGTGTTCATTGGGGGATCTCCATCCAGAGGAAATGCCGGGACCCCACCAAATCCCACCAGGACGTTCTCAGGTACATAGGGATCTTCAACTACCTTAGAAGGGTTTCTTATTTGGTTCTCATAGTAGATCAGTATAGTCTGATTAGACATTCAGAATTCCAGCATGGTATCAGGGTCTATGCAATGGGATGTGCAGAGGGAGAAATGCTTTGAATCCTATTAAATACATTTTTCATATTTGATATTTCCTCTTAGCAGTGGGTTCCCCCAGCTATGTCAGCCCATCCTGGTCAATCAGCAGAGGAACCCATAGAGATGTACCTAACTACCAGCATATTACCCACCCCATGACAGCCAGCCCAGACAGGGCCATAGATTTTGACCCTCCAGAGCTCCCAGAGGAGACACTGATGGGGGTAAACACATAAACACTCCTTTATAATATATTAGATCTCTGTACATGAATGGATTCATCAGTTTGCACATTGCCAGAAACTAGACTGTTGACAAAATGCAATCCTTTCTGGCTCTCCTTCACAGCAGTGGCATACGGATGGCCTGAGAAACCTGCGCTTCACTCTTGCCTTTGTCCACTGTGTCATGGAGATAGCCAGTTCTAAAGACACTGGGCTTGAGAGTGAGACCAGTGAGGACGCTCCAGATGTGTCTTTCCTGCAGCAAAGCCTGGTGGCTGATCAGATCAGTCTTCTAAGTCGGGAGTGGGGGTGAGGGGATGCATTTCTGTTATTGATTCCCTGAGCTTTAAATTGGACCAATTATTTTTAAAATCACAGCGTAATGATGTATTCTTAGTACTTCAAGATATATTTATTTTATTTTGGGGAGTAATCTTTTTGTGTAAGTTAACATTGGTACTCACAATGTGTTTATCACAGCTATGCAGAGCAGTTGGTGCTGTACATGAAGGCTGCAGAATATCTTTCGTCTGCATTACACACTGCTATGGAGGACATCGGAGAAGGCAGACTGTTCCCCTCCTCTACAGTCAAGCAAGGTGAGACATGAGACCATATGTTCCTCTTCTCATTGATGTGTGCAAAAAAAATGGCCATTAAATCCTGTTAATCCCGAGAGTTTTGATTTCCCCGCGGCCCGTGGAAATGTAATCAGCATCATTTAAAAAATCCCCATCAAAATCTGTCAGTTTAAACTAGAGATATCTGGGGTTTTTTGCATTGGATGCGTCTCAATCCAACACATCTGCAGATGTTGCACTTCCACATCTGCAGAGCTAGATGATCGGTCTTCTTGCGAAAACGTCTGTAGCATTCGAACGGTTTGGCCTACAGACTATTGGAAAGATGAGACTCTCACGATCACAATGGTGTTTCTCCGTTTTGTTCTTCGACCCCCACAAGCGTCTTGGGATTCTTTTGAAATCGGTACAGCCGATCTTCCAACTTCTGTCTGTAGTGTCCGAACAATTTGGGCTACACACCTTCTGTGGAAAGGTGAGTCTCTCCCGAACACGTCCATGTCAGTTGTTTTGCACTAGGACGCCAACAAGCCTCACAAGACTTGTCTGAAGGTCCCCTGGTACCAGTTTTTATGGAGATAGTTTAGTGCCAAAAATAAAGGGTTAATAAATACATGCCCCCCCAAGAAATGTATCGTGTCCTAGAATTCTCAGATATAGGACAGACACCTCAGAACAAACTTCCTTTTGATTCCCCAGCTTTGACAGGGTTTAGACTGTAGGAGGCTAATGATCATGCTTTATAAAGTGTATTAAATGAAAGTCATTTCTCCTGTATGTAGTGATGAAGAAGATGAATGAGCTGTATAAGAGCAGTGTGACGTCCTGTCGGTCCCTCAACGCCCGCCTGCAGAGCTTCCTCCTCAACAAGCAGAGACTGATGGACCACATGAGCAACATCACTGCAGAGAAACTCATCTACAGTCACACCGTGACCATGGTAAGGCCTCCTCTCTCTCACTGCACAGTACTGTACATTTCGGTGCTCTCTATGTGCTCCCATTCTTTCTCTGTCTAGTGGTCTTCAGTATTGTGTAACATACTCATTGGACATGCATATTGTATGATATACGATGAATATTAGATAGAGTAAATATCATTTTATGACATTACTTTTACTGCAGTATTTATGATGTGGTTATAATATTGTAAGAGCAGTTTTAATAGCTGAGTGTGTGTGTTGCTATTTTCCAGGTGCAGTCAGCAGCCCTAGATGAGATGTTCCACCGTGGCCAGGCGCCCATCCAGAGATACCATAAAGCCCTTCTGCTCATGGAGGGCTTGTCCCTTACCATCACAGAGCAGGCAGACATCGACAACATAAGTAAATGTAAGTAGCTTATAGATACACACGCACACACACACACACACGTGCCAACATGTGCACACACACACATCTATTTGAAGATATGAATTAGGAATGTCTCTCACTGTGTTTCTCCCTTTGTTTTGGTCTCAGGTAAACAGTGTATTGAGAGACGCCTCCTCTCTGCTCTGCAGACTGCACAGTGTGATTGAGCTTAAGGCTTGTGGACTATAGCTACAATATTAGCTGAACCTCTGAGCTTGGTTAGAGCACCTCCAGACCTCTGATGTCCCTCTGATGTCCCTCTGTCCTATGTGAAGATGGAGCTCCTTGGACTGTTGACACACATAAGCACTTTGAACTGAACATGCTCAGTAACAAGGCCACTGATATGGCTGCTCTCAACCCACAGCCTAGCACTAAACATTTTTAGTACCAGAAGAGAGGAGAAGAAGAGTGGGTTTGGTTCTGTCGGACTCTACTCTGAGAGCAGTGTGTGTTGTGTTTCATGCTACAGTATGTTATGCCAGGCCAATAGTATGTTACTGTTAATCTACTGGATTTATCAGGTGTCACTGGACAAAATTATTATTTTCATCTCAAATGAGCTCATTTTACTTGAAATAGTTGTTTGAGAGTAAATAGATGTCTGAGAGTGTAATTTAATGTACAGAAGGTGGCACTCAATAATAGAAGGGAATTCGGTAAATATCTTTGGTACCAGCTGGTGTTATATTTAAAGATGCACTATGCAGAAATCGCTCCACCATTTCAGTTTATGGAATAAAAGAAGCAAGTATAGTCTAGAGAATCATTGTACCATTTACACTGCTGTGAAATATATTTTCCATAACCCAAAATATTGTACTTTCAGCTGTTTGAGGCTGGTGTACAAAACCAAAAATAAAAGACACAAAAACGAAATTTAAGAACGGGCTGAATAGCGCACATAGAACAGATCTACTGCGTATTAGACTTGCTTTCAATGACAATGTGAGACAGATCTATAACACACATTTCTATGTGAATTTGGTATTCGCCCAAAATGTTACAAATTGCAGCTTTAAACTGGAGGCAAAAATATGCATTATTTTCGGGAGTTGGAAAGTTGTGTAAAAGAAAGTGAAGACCAAGTATTGCCAATTTGTAGCAGATTCTTTTTTTTAAAGGATTACTGTCTTTTTTTTAAACTGCTTTTAGCAATGTGTATGTTTTTGACAAGCCACTGTAGCACAAATACATTTATGATAGACTTATTCATAAACTGTTAGGAACTTGTCAGAGAATGTCATTACTGTATTGTCGAGATCTTAATCTTCTGTAAAGAGTGTCAAATTTCAAGCCACTCTTTCCCAGTGTTCCCAGCAAGATGGTCATTTTACTCAGCGAGCACCACATCGAGCTGCATGCTTTTTGTCTGTTTTTGCACAAATATTAGTGAATGATCAGTAATGTATAGGCTTGTGGATGAGGCAAATAAATGGCTGAAATAGGTTAAACTTCAGTACAGAAAACATGTCCTGTATTTTATATTTTTAGTAAGATTTTGTATAAATCTGGGGGGTTTGTTTTGTGTGGAGTGGTTGGTTTTAATATTTCATTTTTTTTATGACTGCCTTGTGGCTATACATTTGAATGAACCTATTTCTGTTTTTACATTCAATGAAAATGGTATCAGTTTTCTGAATTAATTTTTGATTAGGCACCTTTTGAATATTAAATTATAATTATATTGCAATTATATTGCAAAATATTGTAATTATTTTGACTGTATGTTATTTTTGTTCACCAAAACCGAGCTGCCAAAATCAGTTTCATATGAGAATAGCTCTGGATAAGAGCGTCTGCTAAATGACTTAAATGTAAATGTAAATATTGTGTAAGAATTATTAAAATATATGTTACATTATGTGGGATGTTTCTGTTGTCCTCTAGCCTACACACGCCAGCTGCTCCACAGAACATTTGAACAAATGCAGATCTACAGTATAGAGGAGGCATGTTTTGATGTGAGGCATTAGTAGGTAGAGATAGAGGTAAAATATACTATGATATTTTGAATAGTCATAGCTCATCACTAAGTATTATTGTGTGACTCATAGAAAGGTTTCACACTTGGTTTTAGGGAATAAAGAATATAAACACTCAATATTTTAAAGAAGCATGAGAGATACTCAATTGGCTATAGCTAGTTTTTTTTAAAGAACTTAAGAATAATCACTCATAGAGGTACTAGAAAGCGCCTTTACTAAGAAACTCTCCCTCTATTCTCTGTTGATGTACAAAGAGGATCGTATTTTATTTAAAACTGTTGATTGGTTTAAATTCTTGTCAATCAACCTCGGTCCAGGGTCGTTCAGGTCCTTTGAAACGGAACTGTTTCCGGTTCTTCAAAGAATAGATGGAAACTTCTATAAGGGATCCTCGGGGCGGCCAACCCTGACGTCACTCCATTGAAGTGGCAGGGCACACCAAGGCAGGGTACCCAAATGTGAAATCTTATGTTTATTTGACTCTGATGATAAAGAAATAGAAAATATTCCTGTAAAGGACTGTGTTAAATATTTAGGAATACATTTGTCAAAAAACACTCAGTCAGACCACATTTGAATTTCTCTCCTAAAATTAAGAAAACCTAAAATATAGTTAATAATTGGCTACAAAGAGATCTTCCTATACTTGGGAGAGTACTTCTGTCCAAGGCAGAGGGACTGTCTCGTTTTGTGTACCCCTCATTATCTTTATGTGTAAATCCTGCTACTTGTAAAGAGATCAATAAGACCTTTCTTGACTTCATCTGGAAAAATAAGTCTCACAAAATAAAAAAGTCAGTCCTTTCTAATAAAAGAGCTGAAGGTGGTCTGGAAGTGTTGGATTTTGTTGTCATAAATAATACTTTCAAGATCGACTGGTTGAAAAGATGTTTGATCAATACTGATTCAATATGGTATTTCATTCCAAATAATGTATTTAATAAGTTGGGAGGTCTTCAATTTTTACTGAAATGTAATTATATTCCTGAAAGATTTCCTGCTAAATTGGCTAGGTTTCACCAACAAGCTTTAATGCCCTGGAAAATATGTTCCATACACAATTCTTCCCCATATAAAGCTCTTTTGTGGAATAATTCAGACATAACTGTAAGGAATAAGTCATTGTTTTACCCCAGCTGGCATGAGAGCAATATTGACTTTGTTCTTGATGTTTTCAACAACAAAGGTAATGTTCTCACATATGAACAATTTATAACATTGAAAGAGTTTCCAATACCTTTCAGAGAGTTTATTTCTGTTATCAAAGCCGTTCCCAGTAGTCTAACTACACTAATGAAAACTCATCTTAGCTTTGGTAATGATTACAAAGTGGGCTTACTTGAGAAATCTTATTATAATAAATATATAAGACAAATTCTTCATTCACAAAACCAACTTACACCAAGAGGAACATTTTTCTGCAACATGCTTATTCCTGACATTGTCTAGAAAAATGCATGGTTAAGGCCTTACAAATATTGTATACCAAACAAAGTTAAGGCACTTTAAAATTTGACAAAAGATATATCCATGTAATTCTATGATATCCAAATTTGTGGATATTGATGATATCTGCATTTTCTGTGAAAAATAAGGTGAGAATCTGTCTCACTTGTTCTTTGAATGTAGATTTGTGTCAGAATTTTTGGAAAATCTTGCAAAATACTTATTTAACATGATGAACACTACTCATGTTTTTGACATGATAGATATAATATGTTACTATTACAATGATAACAAGACCATTGAAATGGGACGACCTATCGGCTGCCTTCGATACTGTGAACCATCAGATCCTCCTCTCCACCCTCTCCGAGTTGGGCATCTCCGGCGCGGCCCACGCTTGGATTGCGTCCTACCTGACAGGTCGCTCCTACCAGGTGGCGTGGCGAGAATCTGTCTCCTCACCACGCGCTCTCACCACTGGTGTCCCCCAGGGCTCTGTTCTAGGCCCTCTCCTATTCTCGCTATACACCAAGTCACTTGGCTCTGTCATAACCTCACATGGTCTCTCCTATCATTGCTATGCAGACGACACACAATTAATCTTCTCCTTTCCCACTTCTGATGACCAGGTGGCGAATTGCATCTCTGCATGTCTGGCAGACATATCAGTGTGGATGACGGATCACCACCTCAAGCTGAACTTCGGCAAGACGGAGCTGCTCTTCCTCCCGGGGAAGGACTGCCCGTTCCATGATCTCGCCATCACGGTTGACAACTCCATTGTGTCCTCCTCCCAGAAAGCTAAGAACCTTGGCGTGATCCTGGACAACACCCTGTCGTTCTCAACTAACATCAAGGCGGTGGCCCGTTCCTGTAGGTTCATGCTCTACAACATCCGCAGAGTACGACCCTGCCTCACACAGGAAGCGGCGCAGGTCCTAATCCAGGCACTTGTCATCTCCCGTCTGGATTACTGCAACTCGCTGTTGGCTGGGCTCCCTGCCTGTGCCATTAAACCCCTACAACTCATCCAGAACGCCGCAGCCCGTCTAGTGTTCAACCTTCCCAAGTTCTCTCACGTCACCCCGCTCCTCCGCTCTCTCCACTGGCTTCCAGTTGAAGCTCGCATCCGCTACAAGATCATGGTGCTTGCCTACGGAGCTGTGAGGGGAACGGCACCTCAGTACCTCCAGGCTCTGATCAGGCCCTACACCCAAATAAGGGCACTGCGTTCATCCACCTCTGGCCTGCTCGCCTCCCTACCACTGAGGAAGTACAGTTCCCGCTCAGCCCAGTCAAAACTGTTCGCTGCTCTGGCTCCCCAATGGTGGAACAAACTCCCTCACGACGCCAGGACAGCGGAGTCAATCACCACCTTCCGGAGACACCTGAAACCCCACCTCTTTAAGGAATACCTAGGATAGGATATAGTAATCCTTCTCACCCCCCCCCCCCCTTAAAATATTTAGATGCACTATTGTAAAGTGGTTGTTCCACTGGATGTCATAAGGTGAATGCACCAATTTGTAAGTCGCTCTGGATAAGAGCGTCTGCTAAATGACTTAAATGTAAATGTAAATGAAATGATTGTGATTTTTAAAATTCTTGTTGCCAAATACTTTATACACAAACAAAAATTCTATACCAAAATTACACATTTCTTTGATTTAATTTAATTATCTTGTTAAGACATTATCCCTAGTAAATAACAACTAGAATAACATCTTCCTGAATCATTAGAATTCGATTTTTTTGCACTAAAATGGTTTCTTTTTTTAAATGATTTCATTGATACTTTTTGTATGTTTGAGTATTTTCTTGTTAATACCTGTGCTTTGTTTTGTTAGACATGTTTGAAGGAGGTTAGTAGTAAGTAAGTAGTAGTAAGTTGATTTTTGTATTATGAATAATAATTTAAAATATATATATATTTAAAAAAAAACGAAGTTAGGGTACCCCAACAAGCGGCCCGCAGGCCAAATGCGGTTTTATTTGCCCCCAAGCTCCTAGTGATTTTAATTGTGGAAATCTGTTCCACAATTCTTAAGTATTTCCACACATAATAGAGAGACAGATGATGATATACAAATGTAAACGCAGCTTTAAATATGATGTATGTTTGTGCTCCTTGCGGTCAATCTACAAAATTGTAATTGTGTTCCGCACGGACCAGCCGCTTAAGGAAAAAATCGTCCCTCGCTTGAATCTAGTTGATGATCCCTGCGTTGAGGTAAGAGTTAGGGTTAAGTAAGGGTTATGGTAAATGTTAGTTTAAGGTTAGGGGTTAAGGTTTAGGGTCGCGACGTCCCAAGGATACCAGATAGCACGATCCTTGAAAAATTTAAGGTGGCCACCGCCATGTTTCAGAATGAAATATGTCCAAAACATTACATGTAATATTTTCGTATAGCAGTATTTACATTTCATACATTTTTCTTTATTTTGAAATAATACTTTTTGGTTGATGACACTACAGCGTGAGTTGTATTTGCTGTAAGTAGCTAGTTCCGTCTATTTACCCATAGACTAACGTATTAGCTAGCGCGAGCTTGTAGCACGCTATCCGAGGGAAGGAGCGGAATATCGGCCTTACGCGTGCCAAGTATTTGGACATTTAGCTAGTTGACTCAAAAGCTTTTTGTAAGCAACGTAAATACACATTTCATTAATGCATGGTCAACGCTGCATAGTTGGCTAATATAATGCTCGACCGTAGCATTATAGTTAGCTGTATCACATCTGAGTTAGGACAAGGCCGTGCAAAAACATAAGCATAGTTTAGCTAGCTACTGTAGCTACAGCTCATTTTAAAATATAGGCAGCCTAATTGTTTATTATGCTGCTGGTTATGAAGGTGGTGTTAACTATGTAGCTGCATAATATGAAATGGCTCGGCAGCTATTATTACCAAGCTAGCTAACGTTAGCGAGCTCAAATAGCATTGTTACATTGTCTTAAATTCTGCAAACAACATTGTTAGTAAGCTAGCTAGATGCTCAACTGCGTCTGTCAGTGGATGTCTTTCTTTATTTCTTTACCAAATAAAACACGTCAAATATAACTAGCTAGCTTGCATGATGGAACTCATTCATGAAAGGCTACCTTTGCCAAGCCATTCACTGATCTTTGCCATAGCTGTCAAAATGAAAAGTAATGTTACAGCGTCAAATAGCTACAGTTATTATGTACAGAATTATTCATAGTTGACATTGATACAAGAATATGTCAATGTTTGATTGAATGATACATATTTGGATAGTTTTGACCATTAAACTATGAAACCAATATTGGCTAAATGATTTGATGATAATGTCTACCCGCTGCAGGTATTGTTTCCCATAAAGTAACATAAAGTGTTACGCAATGCACCATGGGAGTGGACAACAGCATATGCAACGGCAACTTCAGAGATCCAAGTCCATCACTGGATCTGAAGCAGAAGACCAGCAGCAGCAGACCATGGCAGTTACTCAACAGCAGGCAACAGCCAACCACCCACAATCACCTGTGACCACGTTTGCATCTGCAGCCAGCCCTTCAGCCCCCAAGTCACCCAACTACCAGATAATCATGAGCCGCAGCCCTGTCACAGGCCAGAACATGAACATCACCTTACAAAATGTCAGTCAAATGGTGACGGGCAGCCAACAGATCACCCTCACCCCGCTCCCCCTCCAGAACCCAGGCTCTCCCGGCTTCCAGCACACAGCTCCGCAATGGAGGTTTGAGCATGCCCCGTCCTCCTATATCCAAGTCACCTCACCCCTGCCCCAATCCATGCAGCCCCAAAGTCCCACCCAGCACAACCCAGTACCACTCCATCGACCTGGGGCACCCGGAGCAGGACTGAGTGTGTGTGGACAGAGCCCAACACGTTTTGTTGATACTGGCATGCTTGTGAGACAAATCAGTCTTGGCAGCCCATCTGGAAGTGGCCACTTTGTTTACCAAGAGGGGACAGGGTTGACACAGCTGGCTCCAACCACAGCTGGGCAGGTGCAGCTGCAACTGTCCTCCCCAGGGGCACCAGGCTCTGTGCGGGAACGCAGGTTGTCACAGCCCCATTTACAGACTGGAGGCACCATCCACCACCTTGGACCTCAGAGTCCTGTGGTCAGTGGCACTGCTCTGCCCACACTGGGGAGCCCAGGCCACATCACCACCTCCAACTTGCCACCTCAAATCAGCAGTATCATCCAGGGGCAGCTGGCGCGTCCCATGATATTTGAGAAGACTCTTGGTGTGGTAGCTGGAGTGGGGACAGCTGGCACAGCATCTTTCAATATGCCTTCCACCATTCCTCCTTCCAGCCCTTCCCTCACTAACCCTCCCCAAGGCATCCCCAATCCCCCCCTCACGCCTACCGGCATGAGCATGGGCTCCATCAAGAAACAGATACCCAAAAAGCTGGAGGAGATTGCACCTTCCAACCCAGAAGTGGCCCAGCTGAGGAAGCAGTGTCTGGAGCACCACACTAAGAAGATGGAGGGTCTGAAGGAGGTCTTCAAAGACTACCTGATTGAGCTGTTCTTCCTCCAGCACCTCCAGGGGAACATGATGGACTATTTGGCTTTCAAGAAGAAGCCCTGCGTACCGCTTTTCACTTACCTGAGGCAGAACGACCTGGACCTTGAGGAGGAATCGGAAGAGGAGGAGCAGTCAGAGGTCATCAATGACGAGGTACCGTTACAGAATTGATTGATATCTTGTTGTATTGTGTCTTAAAGTCCTATATTCAGAACCCCTCGACTTGTTATCTTGTGTTTAGGCTACATGAGTCTAGTTCAAATCTCTGTGCCACTCCCAGGTCAAGGTTGTCACTGGAAAGGATGGACAGGCGGGGACACCAGTTGCCATAGCTACACAGCTTCCACCCAATGTTTCAGCAGCATTCTCTTCCCAGCAGCAGTTCCAGGTGAAGAACGGTGATGGGGCACCAAGTGACTGCAACCTCTATAACCAGAGCGGATGGAACGGATTTATCGTTGTTTTAAATGTTTCCTTTTTTATATCTTGGAAGACCATTTTTGATCTCTTGTATCCAAGCTCTTGTTAACCCTTGGATATGTCTCCTCAGGTCCACCTGGGAGCATCAGGCAGCATGACAAACCCAGGGGACATGGATGCCTTTAAGAGGCAACAGGCAATGGCACACGCAGGTAGGGCAAGGACAGCACACTCCCGTGGCCTTTTTGTTGGTTTGTTTCCTCCCCCTTTTCGTTCTTTTTGTTGTTGTTTTTTGTTTTGTTTTCTTACCTCAAATTGCTTCTGCTTTTAGATATTTGGCATCTTCTACTAGCGCTGTGTGTAGAAGTCTTAACCCGAGGAAGGAGAGGTGGTCTGTATGGTGTACAGAAAGTAATTGCTGTTTGCCGAGTGTCTTTTTCTCGTTATGAGGGTATTGTGTGTTTTAAATCCCAGATCAGGCTAAGAGGTCCCGGATTGAAGTTGGTCGCCATAGAATGATTTTCCAGCATCCTGGTGTTTTAGGATCACCTGGCGTTCCACTCCAGCAGCTTATGCCGACAGCGCAAGGTAGGAGTGCTACTACCAGGCCGTTATGTGTTCTGTTCAATGCTGCTGGACGTGTCATCAATCCTATGAGACAAACTGAATTCCAACAGCGTCCCATTGTCTCCAACGAAACCTCAAAGCAGCATCAACAAAGCGATCTTCATCCATCCGCTGGACAGACACCCCAGGAAGTTCAGGCATAGCTCTCCCAGCACTCTCCCTCTCTCTCTCTAGAACAAGGGATAAAATGGGGAAGAAGAAAAAAACAAGTCTGAAGAAAGGAGTAGCCTCACTGGGAAGATGCCATGTCTTATGATTTGACTTTTATGTTTTATTGATCATCCGTCTCCATCCGATTCTATTGTCAAATGTGTTCTTCTCAAGCGTCTGTTTGGACGGACTTTCCTGTGCCGTTGGAGCTTTGGCTAATTCGCAAGCGGATCACGGAAAGTAAGAAAGGAGGAACCCTGGGAAAAAAACAAATGTATCTTTCCAGTGGGGCATGTTTGCTCATTCGGTGATTGCTTTTTTGTTCTTCCTTTTTTATACTCATCATTCTCATCCCTTTGTCTCCTGCACCCCCCTCCCTCTCCGTTGTCCGTCATTGCATTGTCAACATGGATTCACAATGCATTTCAAAAGTAAATTCAGTTATCAGTCATCAAGAGCATCCGTTGTTTCCTTTTCTTGTTCCATCATGCTCATCCTTTGTTGGTTTCCCCCATCTGTTTCCATGGCATACCGTTTTGACTTGGCCTCTTTCCCCCAGTTGTAGTAGGAAGGAGGGGAGCCGTGTGGAGGAAGCTTGATGCAGTCATGACATGTCACAGGTTGGCGTGGTGTATGTCAGGGCCAGGTGTTGATGTGGTCTAGGGGATGATGTGAGTGATGGTCAGGGAGGTAAGACAGGTGCTGCTCAGTCTGTGTGCACAGCTCCGCTCAGCCCTGCTGTCTGCCAGATCACATGTGTGTCCTCCTGCTCACTCCTTTGCTTTGCTTTGCTATGGTCTGTGACCACAAAACTAGAGGCAAGTATTTGCCAGCATTCCAGCTAGGCATGACATTGCTTCATGCATGCTGAACATATGGTGTTTTTGTGATGGTGATTGCTCAATTTATTTTATTTTTTCTTCCCCTCTGTTTTATATTTTCAATATTTTCTGTTTAATTTGATTTTGAACCCTTTCTTCTCAGTCCCTCTGCTGAAACTGTTTATGCATGATTAGTTCTGCTGTTTTAATCACATTCTCTTCTCTTAACATTTTAAAGATAATGTTTTTATTTTTGCATTAACAAAAGTAGTATTTTATTTGTAGGACATGTAGATGATCACATTGATTTGTTTCTTCTGTAACCATTGTTCTTTATAATTTTCATGAATGTTCTCTCTTCGTCAACAGTAAGAAATACACTGCTGTTGACTCATAGTACATCCAATTGAGACGTACTGGGTCGCTGGTACCATAGATGGAGCAGTAAACACTATCGTTTTAGAATCAGATGATCACGTTCAGTCAGTACTGAAATGTATTGGCTTAAGAATGAGGCACAAAATTCCCTTTGGCCTGAGTACTGCTCAGTCCCCCTTTAGTGCTCACCTGAATCTCAGTCCAGTGCAGAGTGTAGTGTTTTTAACAGGCCATTATTTTAGAGAGAGCAGGATTGGTATGGACAGAGAAACAGTAACTCACAGCCACACCTTGTTATTCTTTCCCTCTCTCTGCTCCTTTCCTTGTTTTCCCTATGACTTGGTTACTGTGCACCAGGCGGGATGCCCCCCAACCCACAGTCTGTTCAGATCCCCGGGCAGAAGCAGAACCAGCCGCTCTATGACCCGTCTAAAGGGCCTCCGGTGCAGAACGCTGCCAGCCTGCACACCCCTCCCCCCCAGCTGCCAGGTCGCCTCCCACAGGGCGCCCTCCCCATGGCAGGCCTTCCCATGGCTCTCTCTCAGCAGTCACAGCTGTTGGAGAGCTCTGCCCAGGCCACCAACCTGCTTCAGGCCCAGGTGAAAGTGCAGGGGGCCGGCCCCATCATGGCTCCAGTAAACCACCACACACAGCTCCAGCAGCAGATGCAGTCTGGCCTTCACCTCCAGATGCAGGCTCAGCAGCTACAGCAGCCTCAGCCCATGCTGCAGCCAGGACAGGCGGTGAGTCCAAAGGATAACTCCCAAATATTGCATGTTTTTGTTTTTGTTCATCGGTTTGTAGATCAACAGTTTGCCTTCTCTCTCTCCTCCCTTGATCAGACTGTGGCTCTTGCTCGTCCTGGAGCAGAGTCCAACCAACCTGGCCAAAGAATGATGATCAACTCCCTGTCTAACCCCTCCATGTCTCCTGCCCCCCTCAATGTTCCCAACTCACTCCCCTCCCCCCACACCATTAGCCCCCTCCGCCATCCCGGGTCCAACATCACCCCTGCCACACAGTCCAAACTGGCCGGGCCCAACAGCACTTCCACTATCAAAATGGGTGGCTTTGTTCAGGGCTCAGGTATGCAGTCATCAGAAGGGAGCTCACAGGACAAACAAGCTGAGCAGACCAAACTGGTGAGGAGTTGGTTCAGAAAAACCTATGACTCTGCAAGAGCTTTTGTGTTCAGACTGCATTTCATACTGTTCAGGTGCTTTTATGTTCAGACTGATCAGGTGCTTCAGTGTTCAGACAGCTCATGATGTGACCTCTGACCCCCCCAGGAGAGCCAGGTGCACCAGCGTATATCTGAGCTGAGGAAAGAGGGCCAGTGGTCAGCCAGCAGGCTGCCCAAGCTCATGGAGTCCTCTCGGCCCAAGTCCCACTGGGACTACCTACTGGAGGAGATGCAGTGGATGGCAGCTGACTTTGCCCAGGAGAGGAGGTGGAAGATGGCTGCTGCCAAGAAGGTATGATGCCATAGTCCTCTTGGTGTACTGTTACTGCAGTACTGTCGTTAAGATTTCAGTACACGATCATAACTGCATATGACATATTCCCCATTCCCCAGCTGGTTCGCACCTGTTCCCGTTACCATGACGAGCAGAAGAAAATGGAAGCGAAGTTCAAGAAAGAGGAAGAACTGAGGCTTCGTCACATTGCTAGCACCATCGCTAGAGAGGTGGAGTTCTTCTGGTCCAACATTGAGCAGGTGAGTTTCTCTTGATGTGAACTGTTCCATTGTTGTCCTTATTAATTTCAAGAGTGTGATCCACTCTGTCCATCCTAATTAATTTGTTCCATTTGGTTTCTCTCAGGTTGTGGAAATAAAACTACAGTTTGAGATTTATGAGAAGAGACTGAAAATGCTCAGCCTGCAGAGAGCATCGAGTAAGGGTGAGAGTTTATTTAAGAGCCTTTTGAAATGGTTTTACTACAAGCTAACTTTCATATAATATCTATTGAATATATTGGTTGTTCCTTGTGTCACAGGACAAGATGTTAAACCTACTCAGTCGACAGCAGATAAAGCTGAAAAATACGTAGGTGCTGCATTGACTTCCTGGCTCTTGTCCAAATTATTAATATTTTTTGGGGGTGGTATGACACTTATTTAAAATGTATCTTATTCACAGGAACCCACTATGTCATCAAGGAAGCGAAAGTCCAGCACTTCATTGGCTGAAGAAGGTATGTGTCAAAAATATACTGAACAAAAATATAAACCCAACATGTAAAGTGTTAGTCACATGTTTCATGAGCTGAAATAAAAGATCCCAGAAATTGTCCATATGCACAAAAAGTTTATTCTCTCAAATGTGTTTACATCCCTGTTTGTGAGCAATTCTACATTGCCAAAATAATCCTTCCACCTGACAGGTGTGGCATATCAAGGAGCTGATTAAACAGCATGATCATTACATAGGTGCACCTTGTGCTGGGGACAATAAAGGCCACTATAAAATGTGCAGTTTTGTCACACAACACAATGCCACAGATGTGTCAAGTTTTGAGTGAGTGTGCAATTGGCATGCTGACTACAGGAATGTCCAACATAGCTGTTACCAGAGAATAGAATGTTAATTTCTCTACCATAAGCCGCCTCCAACGTTGTTTTAGAGAATTTGGCAGTATGTCCAACTGGCTTCACAACCGCAGACCACGTGTAACCACGCCAGCCCAGGACCTCCACATCCGGCTTCTTCACCTGCGGGATCGTCTGAGACCAGCCACCCAGACAGTTGATGAAACTGAGGAGTATTTATGTCTGTAATAAAGCCCTTTTGTGGGGAAAAACTAATTCTGATTGGCTGGGTCTGGCTCCCAGTGAGTGAGCCTGGCTCCCAAGTGGGTGCGCCTGTCCAGTCATATAAAATTAATAGATTAGGGCCTAATGAATTTATTTCAATCGACTGATTTCCTTATATGAACTGTAACTCAGAAAGATCGTTGAAATTGTTTCATTTATATCTGTGTTCAGTATAGATGTAATTTTGTTTAGGCTTTGAGCAGGTGGGTGCCAACAGGTGCCCTCTTGCATTGAACAGTTGTTTGAGCACAAGTTATCCTGTAACTTGTCTATGGCTGTGTTCTCTCTTATAGTTCAGGATGAGGAGAGCACCATAGAGGAGCAGGAAGCGATGGAGGTGACAGCTGATCAGAGGGCAGAGTTGGCCGATCTGACTAAAGATGGTCAGCATGACACACCTTTTTCTCACCAGAACCAGTGATGGATTTAGCCCGATGACCTTTATTTAATGGTGTTTTCTTTAAAACGTGTCATGTTTATAAGTGCCCCTTGGGTTTTGTCTATGCTGAGCCTTTTCTCTCTGTCTTGTACCGTTCTCAGCTGAGATGCCTCTGGATGCGTTGGTGAAACAGTATGCTGGTGCCTACACTGACAACTTTGACTGGCCCCTGCCTGTCTCACCGAGTGATGAGGAGGACCGGGAGGAGACTGAAGGTACATTTAAACTCTACATGTAACTCCATCTCTGTGTACCCGTCTTGCTCGGTGCCGTGTGATTGTTGATATGCCAAGATGATTAGTTTCAAAGCAAAAGGATTTGTGGACGGGTGGTGTTCTCTCTGTCGTGCTGATGTGGTTATTGTTCCATCTCAGAGATGGAGTCCTCTGTGGACAGCCCCCATGAGGCTGTAGTGATAGACTCTCTGCTCAGTGTGGACCAGTATCGAGGTTCTGACAAGGCCTGCCCCCCTGGTGCTGACGGGAAGCCTAAGAAGGACATAGCAGAGGTGGCAGCCGCCACAGAACTCATCCTACCCAAGGGCAGTGCCAGGACCACCTCTTCTGTGAGTCCTCACATCTCAGCCTCACACTGACCCAGTGGTTCACTGTTGGGTGTCATATAACCAGTTTGAGAATGAGAGGAATTTGGCAAGATTAATTAAATAACAAAATTGCTTATAAACTTAATTTACAGTTAAGAGGACAGTTAGTGGGTTACTATGTACAAACAGGGAATCATTATGACCCTTTGCTATGTATCTCAGGTCCGCAGCCAGGCTCCTTTCCTGCTGCATGGATCACTGCGTGAGTACCAGCAGATCGGAGTGGACTGGCTAGCCAGCCTCCACAAGAAACACCTCAACGGCATCCTAGCAGACGAGACTGCACTGGGCAAGACCGTGCAGATTGTGGCCTACCTGGCCCATCTGGCCTGTCAAGAGGGTAATCTAACCTAATGCTGAAATAGGTTATTCAATGCTTCTTTTATGTTTCTGTATGTAACCATGTATGTAGACTTATTTTCATTTTTTTTAATGTAGGTATCTGGGGCCCCCACCTAGTTGTGGTGAGGACGTGTAAGATGCTGAGCTGGGAGATGGAGTTTAAACGCTGGTGTCCTGGCCTCAAGATCCTCCTCTACCTTGGCAACAGACATGAATGCAGAGCAAAGAGAAGGGTAACTACTAATGATCTGTTTCAATAGGACCTTTTTCATTAGACAGACCCATGAGATTGAGTCCATTCCAGCAGAGAGACTTTGGGCAGGACAGCAGCACCAAATGTGACACAGTAAACCATGGACACTTCTCATGAATACAGTGCCATAAAGATGTAAATTTTCTTCTCTTTTTGTCTTATTTCAAATGCCCTTGTATACCCGTTTGTATTTGTCTGTCCGTAACTTGTCGTATTGTTGATGTGTCTCCAGTGGTGGGCGGAGGCCAATAGCTTCCATGTGTGTGTGACGTCCTACAAGCTGCTGCTGAAGGACCAGAGCCACTTCCTGAGAAGGAGGTGGAAACACCTGGTCCTGGATGAGGTGCAGCTCATTAAGAACATGTCTGAGAAACACTGGGAAACCATCTTTGCTCTCAAGAGGTGAACAACTCTTATTTTAGATTAGCTCTGTGGTTACACCCAATCACAGACTGGTCTGCCGAGAGCTTTTCGGTGACCGCTTAGTTAGCATGAAATGAAGGCTAAACTCTGAAATGTGTTATTTTTTTACCTTGTGGTTTTCCATGCATTTTAAATTGTTTGCGACTAAGAGAAACAACTAAAACTAATGATGTGTTGTTGTGGTTTGTGTTTCCAGTCAGCAGAGGATCCTCCTGATCAACACTCCACTACACAACACACTGAAGGAGCTGTGGACCATGATCCACTTCCTCCTGCCAGGCATCACCAGACCCTACACAGACTTCCCTGTCAAGCCAGGCACAGACCAGAACCAGGACTACTGCCACAAACTGGTCATTCGCCTACACAGGGTCAGTAGGGGTACAACCAAACACTCATCTTTCTAATCCTTGTGTGTTTAGAGGTTGTCAGTAGTCACTGATATCATGGATCTCGATGGCAGTTTAGTTGTGGTGTGAAGTTGTTTATCATTCCTAATGTGTGTGTTTCATCATTAAAGAAGACATCTCGCTTAACATTGGTGGTCAGTATGATTCCCATTTACCAGGGCATAGCTGTTCATACCTAGTTACCAATTGATCTGGCATCCTCTCTCCTCTCCAGATGATCCAACCCTTCATTCTGAGGCGCTGTAAGAGGGACGTGGAGAAGCAGCTCCCTAAGAAGTATGAACACATCCTCAAGTGTCGCCTGTCCAGCAGACAGAGGAGCATGTATGAAGATATCCTCACTCAGCCAGGGTGAGTCGGGCCTCCAGACACCACAGTTCCTCAGCCTAATGTATGGACAACCTGATTGCATTTTGTCCTATTCTTGTAGACTGAATATTTGAGCACAGGTTCAACGGTAGAAATGCATGATGATTCTTTGGTTATTAACAGAGCATGGTTGCACAGATGTTAAATTCACTTGCCATGTTTCTGAATGTCTTGTCCTCTGTCTGCCCCTAGAGCTCAGGAGGCGTTGAAGCCGGGTCATTTTGTGAGTGTGCTGCAGGTGCTGCTGCAGCTGCAAAGGATCTGTAACCACCCAGACCTGGTAAACATCAGGGAGATCAGCAGCTCCTACGTATGTTCGTCTCTGCAGTACAACACCCCTTCCCTGGTGCTGGGAGCCCTGCAGGAGGACCAACGCACGGTAGGTAGGACTAGGAGGGTGCCAGTACCACACAGCTAAAAACTCCCGAGGGTTTTTATTCCGATAATTTTATTTCATTAGTACTGCTCACCTGAATGACGTACAATGAAATTGATTAGATTGATTTTGATTTATCTCTAGGTCTTTATCTGACAACTTAGTCTCCACCTACATTCAGAACACGCTTTCCTTTTGTCCTTTTCTAGAGCTTGGACCTGTCCCTGTTTGACCTGATCAGTAATGAGAACAGACTGACGCGCTACGAGACGGAGGAGGTTCTACCTAAACTCAAAGTCACCCGTCAGCTGATCGAGGAGCTCCACAGAACCCCGGACCCACCGGCCAGGCCCAAGCCCTGCAAGATCAAACCCATGAGGTCTGTGCGCTGCCTTTCAAATCACATGGAAACTATAATACACACCACATGACATGGATGATTACATTCTGTTTCTGACGAAAATGCCGAATTAAGTATATTTTTGAATTCTCACAGCGCTAGGCTTACTTGCTTGACCTTTTCATTGAATCTATGATTTGATTGACAGGTTGTTCCAGCCAGTGCAGTATGGTACCAAGCCAGAGGGTCGTCTAGTGCCCATGAGTAGTACTGTGGGTCAGCAGCGTCCTCCAGCCACCACTACCCCCGACACCTCCACTGCCCCTCAGTCAGCCCAGACCAGGGGCAAGTCCCCAGTCACCACCACTACCGCCACACAGGGTAAGACCTCACTATAGATCCCTATAACAAGGGTGCAACTTGGTATGCACAGGGGTTCACACGGTTTTCAAGTTGAACAACTTGATGACCTAAATCAAACATTTATCTTAATGTGTTTTGATAATTGCAGTTGATTATTTACAGTATTTTTGCAGTATGTATCACACAGATAATCGCATGATACTACCATGTAATGGCATGTGTGATTTTAGTCTGTCATGACACTAAAAACTGCATTTTAGTGAAGTTAATTAAACTAACTGCATATTGTGTCATTACCACCATTTACATTTAGAAATTGTCTGGTTTATGCACGTGTAACTTTAAAAGATGGGAGTCATCAACGTAATTTTGGAAAAAATCTACAAAACATTTTACTGCTCCAAATGTATTCTGAAGCAGGGAAGTCGAAGGTGAATATGTTATTATATTGACATCCTCTTTTGACTCTAAACCAGGGATGGGCAACTTTGATGGGGGTGGGGGCCATCAAAAATAGGAACTCTCCATGAGGGGATGCCGTGGCTCGCAGGTGTGCATACGTGAGGTCAGAGCCGGCCCTAACTGTTTGGGGACACTAAGTGAAATTTTGCAAGCAACATATTTTAGGTGGCTCCTTGACAGTGAAGAGGGAAAAAAGGTAAGGTGAGATAGTCAATTTCCTGCAAATCTACGCATTTAAAAAAAAAAAAAAGTTTGCTGCAATTTTGCTATGGAGCGGAGAGAAGATTTAGCAATTTTATAACTAATTTCATGCAATTCTATTCATTTTGCCATGATGGCGGAGAGAAAAATGTGTAGTTTTATAGCTAATTTCCTCCAAGTCAACACATTTTACTGACATGGGCTACTTATTTGACTGTCAGTGACTGACATAACAAGATAAAAACTTCTGATTCACAACCACATTTTAAACTTGCACTTTGTGTATTATACTATTCTAACTCTCCACAGTACGTTGAGACACCGACTGAGTTCCATAATCAAAAAATTATAATAATTGGAAATTGATCTGCGGGCCTACAAAGGGGGGTCTGCCAGTTGCCCATCCCTGTTCTGGACCTATCTATCCCAGACCGGTATAAACCAAACCTATGTGATGGACCCACCACCCTCGGGTTGTGCTGTTGAATTAACTGACACGTTGTTTCAGTCCCCTCCTAACAGTTAGCCCATTCCAAACCCCCTTGTACTTCACAGTGGCTGGGACGGCTATTCAGAAAGCCCAGACTACCTCTGCAGCCACCGGCACCACTGGGTCTGCTGTAGGCTCCTCTGGGAGCGCTGCCACTGGCCAGCATGTGGTGGGGACTGTGGCCCTGGGACAGGCTATGTGTGGCGCAGCCCAACCCACTCTGCCTGGCATTGTCCAGGTCCACAGGCCATCCCTAGGCCCCACCCATGCCATCCAGCCCAGCCTGGTTCCACAGAGGCTGGTTCTAACGTCCCAGGCCCAGGCAAGGTTGCCTAGTAAGTGGCCCCCTTCCCTCCCTCCAACGTTTCCCTCCACTTTCGGCTCAACAGATAGGGCTGCTCTGACAACAGGCCTCTCTCTCTCTCTGGGACACTGCTGATGTGTGTTTGGGTCTTAGCTTTTAAAGAAACAGCACTTCTTTCTGTGTAAATACAAAAATCTATGTCATTGTGGAATTATAGTATTATAATATTATTATCATGTTAACAGTATTGTTTGATATAGTTTTAAAGGTAGAAAACATATTCAGGTTTACAGCTATGGCATTTCCATTGTCCTATTTTACTGCAGCGTATCACTGAGTGAAGATAAAAAGCACTTTAAAAATGAGAACTACAGTCACGTCAGCAGCATCCCCAAACAGCCCCCTCAGTATCTCTTCTGAAACCTGCATGTCCACAACCCAACGTCTGCTGCCATGATAGACCACACAAGACTGTTTTAACCCAAAATTATATTCCCCCACCCCTAAATATTGGTTCTCCCATTTTACTAATATTTTGCCTCTTATCAGCTCAGCTGCAGGAAGGGATCCTAAATCTTTGGTTCCTCTGTTTGTTGATGTCGTTTTTTCTGGTTTATTTTGACTCTGAAGTAGAGGTCGACCGATACTGATTTTTCAACGCCGATACCGATTATTGGAGGATCCCCAAAAAAAGCCGATACCGATTAATCGGCCGATTTACATTTAGAAAAAATATGTTTTTATTTTATTTGTAATAATGACAATTACAACAATACTGAATGAACACTTATTTTCACTTAATATAATACATCAATAAAATCTATTTAGACTCAAATAAATAATGAAACATGTTCAATTTGGTTTAAATAATGCAAAAACAAAGTGTTGGAGAAGAAAGTAAAAGTGTAATATGTGCTATGTAAGAAAGCTAACGTTTAAGTTCCTTGCTCAGAACATGAGAACATATGGTGGTGGTGGTTCCTGGTGGTGGTGGTTCCTTTTAACATGAGTCTTCAATATTTCCAGGTAAGAAGTTTTAGGTTGTAGTTATTATAGGAATTATAGGACTATTTCTCTCTATACCATTTGTATTTCATTAACCTTTGACTATTGGATGTTCTTATAGGCACTTTAGTATTGCCAGTGTAACAGTATAGCTTCCGTCTCTCTCCTCGCTCCTACCTGGGCTCGATCCAGGAACACATCGACAACAGCCACCTTCGAAGCAGCGTTACCCATGCAGAGCAAGGGGAACAACTACTCCAAGTCTCAGAGCGAGTGATGTTTGAAATGCTATTAGCGCGCACCCCGCTAACTAGCTAGCCATTTCACATTGGTTACACCAGCCTAATCTTGGGAGTTGATAGGCTTGAAGTCATAAACAGCGCAATGCTTCAAGCACAACAAAGAGCTGCTGGCAAAATGCACGAATGTGCTGTTTGAATGAATGCTTACGAGCCTGCTGGTGCCTACCACCGCTCAGTCAGACTGCTCTATCAAATCATAGACTTAATTATAACATAATAACACACAGAAATAGGAGCCTTTGGTCTCATTAATATGGTCGAATCCGGAAAGTATCATCTCGAAAACAAGACGTTTATTCTTTCAGTGAAATACGGAACGGTTCCGTATTTTATCTAACGGGTGGCATCCATAAGTCTAAATATTCCTGTTACATTGCACAACCTTCAATGTTATGTCATAATTACGTAAAATTCTGGCAAATTAGGCGGCCCAAACTGTTGCATATACACTGACTCTGCAATGAACGCAAGAGAAGTGACACAATTTCACCTGGTTAATATTGCCTGCTAACCTGGATTTATTTTAGCTAAATGTGCATGTTTAAAAATATATACTTCTGTGTATTGATTTTAAGAAAGGCATTGATGTTTTTGGTTAGGTACATATTGGAGCAATGACAGTCCTTTTTCACGAATACGCACCGCATCTATTAGGACCCGCTCTAGATAAACTAGTAATATCATCAACCATGTGTAGTTAACTAGTGATCATGATTGATTGATTGTTTTTTATATAAGTTTAATGCTAGCTAGGAACTTACCTTGGCTTACTGCATTCGCGTAACAGGCAGGCTCCTCGTGGAGTGCATTGTAATCAGGTGGTTAGAGCTAGTTAACTGACTAGTTAACTGTATGGTTGCAAGATTCAATCCCCGAGCTGACAAGATAAAAATCTGTCGTTCTGCCCCTGAACAGGCAGTTAACCCACCGTTCCTAGGTCGTCATTGAAAATAAGAATGTGTTCTTAACTGACTTGCCTAGTGAAATAAAGATTAAATAATAAATGTGTTTTTTTTTAAACGGCCAAATTGGTGTCCAAAAATTCCGATTTCCGATTGTTATAAAAACTTGAAATCGACCCTAATTAATTGGTCGACCTCTACACTGAAGGTGTGCACTGCTAAGCATGTGTAAATGGTCGCACATACTGCTGACCTCAGGCCAGTCCCTACCCCCAGTGTGAACACACACAGAACACACAGTTACCTTTTCAATAGTGACTCAACACACAACTCAGAAATTATAGCATTTAAAACTATTATTGCCAAAAAATGTATCTTTAAAAGAGCATACAGGTCTTTTTGGGCAATCATTTGGATAAAGGTGCATTGTGTAATTGCATGCCTGCAATAGGTGTTGTTGTTGCAAGCCACTTTAACTGAAAAAAGCAGTGGCACCTGAAGATGACTTGTTCTTTAAAAAAAAAATCCCCCTCAGGTTCTGGTAGAGATTAGCAACCACAATTGTTCTGGTGTTGTAGAGTGCAGCTACCTACGCTCGTCCCACTCATTAACCCACCCTGGTTCTGCATGTCTAGTCCCCCTCACCCTTCAACTAACTGAAATATCAAACGTCTTTATTTTGTATTTTTGGTGATGCACTGCTAGACTGTTTCTGACAGCAGTCCTCTTTTGGTCTGTGGTGTTATTTGACTAGAGGTGTGTGTGTGTCTTCCCTCCTGAAGGTGGAGATGTGGTGAAAATAGCCCAGCTGGCGTCCATAGCAGGCAGTCAGAACCGGATCTCCCAGCCTGAGACCCCCGTCACGCTGCAGTTCCAGGGCAACAAGTTCACCCTGTCCCCCAGCCAGCTCCGACAGCTCACCACAGGGCAGCCCTTGCAGCTCCAAGGTACACTCGGTAATGTACACCCAACATTTCATACTCTCCTTATTACCTCTCTTTCCCTTCAATATATTGCAATCACTTGCAACAAATATGTTACTTTTCTCTCTGCCATGTAATTTATTCCAAATCCCCATCATATAAATATTTAGAGTTGGATAACCAATGTTACATGTATAGACATTTTTACTTAGAGAGTGATGACATTAAATGGTTATTACCCTAAATAGCTGTTTGAAGGTTTCCGTGTTGTCTGTGTGCCTGGTTGTGTGGTGGTACAGGTAACATCCTGCAGATAGTGTCGGCCCCCGGTCAGCAGATCCTCCGGCCTCAGGGCTCCATGCTCATGCAGACGGTACCTCAGGCTGTACCCGTCTCCAACTCCTCCACACCTGGCACCCCATCCCCCCCAACCCACCAAGGTAAGCCATCCACCTTCAACTGTGAATAATGCAGATAGTGCCTGAAGAATTACATCACTGTCATGGCTTACAACTCTAGTCACCTTTCTGACAGTGGTTGTGCCGTAATGGCCTTGGTCTTTCTCCCTTTACTTGTAAAGTTTCAGCCTCAGGGGTGAGCGTCAAGCCAGCTCCTGCTGCTCCTATTGCCCCTCAGGTAGGTAGAACTGGCACCGGTAGTACACAGTAGAAAATGAAACGAAACTACATACCTATATTTCTGTAGTCCCATGATCCATATTCTCACCAACACGATGAAATGTCACTGATGCCGTTCTTCTGTGTCATGTACAAGGAGTCGTCAGAGGAGAGGAGTCGTCTGCTGAAGGAACGTCTGAGCCGCCTGTTCAGTTCCAACGAGCGGCGCTGTGGCCGCAGTGTCCTGTATGGGGCTGACCTGCTCCAAGCCTGTTCTGTGACCCCAGGGGCTCCTCACTCTGCCCTGAGCCCCAGGGGCTGGAGGTGGGTGGGCAGGGACAGCTGCCTCAGGGCCCAGAGGACCCCTGTGGCCACCACCACACACCTCCAGTCTGCCCTGCTCTCCTCCACACACCGCCAGGATGCCGGCAGCCACCTAGTCAGCAGGTATCCAACTTCCCACGATGGTCAATCACCTCACATCACTGTCAGATTAAACTTTTATTTCAGGATAGACGTGATCACCCTGGTTCAAAATATAGTTATGTTTGCGTATAGTGAATTGAGTTAAAGCCTACTTGAGTTCATATAGCCTTTGGTATTTCTTACAGTCATTAAAAACTCTCTCCTCTCTTTAGGTTATCATGTGTTGTCCCTGTCGCAGTAGCTCCTCCCCCTCACCTGTATGCAGCCAATCCCCCAGCTCCCTACAGCCTGGAGCAGAAGTCGATCAGTCGCAGGCTTCGGGAGGCTGCAGCCCCCTACAGCACAGAGATACACCGCCTGGCCTCTGGACGCCAGCTCCAGTTCCCTGACCTGCAGCTCATGCAGATGGACTCAGGTGAGCTCAGCAGAAGACTATATTTAGCTTTGTGTGCCAGGGCTCTAGGCTCTCCTATAAGCCTGGCTCAACATAGGTAGTCCATTTGCTGCGTGGGCTGCACACATTGTTCGAATTACGCAAAAATGAGCTTCTTTTTTCCCCCGCCGAAGGTAAACTTGAGGCCTTGGCCATTCTGCTCCAGAAGCTGAGGTCGGAGAATCATCGAGTCCTCATCTTCACACAGATGGTGAAGATGCTGGACATCCTGGAGGCCTTCCTGGACCACCGGCAGCTCACATACATCCGCGTGGATGAGAGCCTGACCACAGAGGAACGCCAGGTAAAACACCTTTGTACCAAGGAAGTAATCCGCTGCACCAGTTATGGTGCCTGTGTTATAGGGAGTTCACACACAGAGACTTCTATTGTGTTGCATGACTAGGGTTAATTGTAGTTCACTCACTCAGTGACAGCCCTGCCTCTCTTTCTGTTTCTCCCTGTCTAACACTGGGACCTCTTGATTCAGTGCAGTGTTCTGGCACTATAAGGGGACAGAGTACTACGCTCTCTTCCCTCCCTACTGGATTCTGTTCCTCCTAGGGCCTTAAGAGAAGCACACAGTGACAACTCTAGAGAACCTATGGGGCTATTGGGCTTTTTTAGTGCTGTACTATTTACTTTTCTGCTATCCTTGCCGTTTCATTTTCTGTCAGAAAAACCTGTTTCTGCTACACTTGCTATTTTTATTTTTTGGCTGTCCAATCAGATGTGTCTGCCTCTTGTCTAACCGACCTCTTGTTTAATTCTCCTTCCGTCTCTCTGTCGGTTAGTTGAGGGAACTATACCGGAGGTGTTTTTCCTTTGTAACATTTGAAGCAGAGGAAGCGTGTCTTCATTTGTCTAAAAGACAAAGTATAGTTGTGACGAACTCCTCAGTTTCAGCACACCAGTCACTGATGCAGCATATACTCTTATCATAAACCATACAACCATCTATACCATGTGTTTTGTAGATGCTAGACAAGTATTGGTCAGGGTCACAAGACGTAATGCTACCTATACAATTATCTTAATTGGAGTATTGGGATAGGATACAACTCTGAAGCCCTCTCCGTAGGACTAATCTGTCTCTCTCTTGATATCTCCCTCCCATCAGGAGCATATGAAGACCTTCAACAGGAACAGACAGGTATTCTGTAGCATTCTGACTAACCGCTGCTGCTCGGCCGTGGGGACCGTGTTCGATGCAGACACCATTATATTCTATGACACAGACCTCAACCCCAGCATGGACGCCCGCACCCAGGAGTGGTGCGACAAGATCGGACGCTTCAAGGACATCCACATCTATAGGTAACACACAGGCTAAAGACATGTTCTGCCATACAGTTGAAGTCTGAAGTTTACATACACCTTAGCTAAATACATTGAAACTCAGTTTTTCACAATTCCTGACATATAATCCTAGTAAAAATTCACTGTCTTAGGTCAGTTAGTATCAACACTTTATTTTAAGAAGGTGAAATGTCAGAATAATAGTAGAGATAATTATTTATTTCAGGTTTTATTTCTTTCACAAGCTTCCCACAATAAGTTGCGTGAATTTTGGCCCATTCCTCCTAACAGAGCTGGTGTAACTGAGTCAGGTTTGTAGGCCTCCTTGCTCGGACACGCTTTTTTAGTTCTGCCCACAAATGTTCAATAGGATTGTTGTCCTTTAGCCATTTTGCCACAACTTTGGAAGTATGCTTTGGGTCATTGTCCATTTGGAAGACCCATTTGCGACCAAGCTTTAACTTCCCGACTGATGTCTTGAGATGTTGCTTCAATATATCCACATTATTTCCCTCCCTCATGAAGCCATCTATTTTGTGAACTGCACCATTTCCTTCTACAGAAAAGCACCCCCACAACATGATGCTGCCACCCCCGTGCTTCATGGTTGGGATGGTGTTCTTTGGCTTGCAAGCCTCCCCCTTTTTACTCCAAACTTTACGATGGTCATTATGGCAAAACTGTTCTATTTTTGTTTCATCAGTCCGGAGGACATTTCTCCAAAAAGTACGATCTTTGTCCCCATGTGCAGTTGCAAACCGTAGTCTGGCTTTTTTATGGCGGTTTTGGAGAGGTGACTTCTTCCTTGCTGAGCGGCCTTTCATGTTATGTCGATATAGGACTCGTTTTACTGTGGATATAGATACTTTTGTACCTGTTTCCTCCAGCATCTTCACAAGGTCCTTTTCTGTTGTTCTGGGATTGATTTGCACCAAAGTACGTTCATCTCTAGGAGACTCCTTCCTGAGCGGTATGACGGCTGCGTGGTTACATGGTGTTTAACCTTGCGCACTATTGTTTGTTCAGATGAACGTGGTACCTTCAGGCGTTTGAAAATTACTCTCAAGGATGAACCAGACTTGTGGAGGGCTATCATTTTTTTCTGAAATCTTGGCTGATTTCTTTTGATTTTCCCATGATGTCAAGCAAAGAGGCACAGAGTTTGAAGGTAGGCCTTGAATTACATCCACAAGTACACCTCCAATTGACTCAAATGATGTCAATTAGCCTATCAGAAGCTTCTAAAGCATTGACATAATTTTCTGGCTTTTTCCAAGCTGTTTAAAGGCACAGTCAACTTAGTGTATGTAAACTTCTGACCCACTGGAATTGTGATGCAGTGAATTATAAGTGAAACAATCTGTCTGTAAACAATTGTTGGAAAAATGACTTGTGTCATGCACAAAGTAGATGTCCTTACCGACTTGTCAAAACTATAATTTGTGGAGTGGTTGAAAAACAAGTTTTAATGACTCCAACCTAAGTGTATGTAAACTTCTGACTTCAACTGTAACTCTACATACCATATCAGGATGACTATCTGGAATGTTAGTCAGTTTGAAGTTGGTAACTTGGTATTTTGTATCCCAGACTGGAGAGTGGGAACTCCATTGAAGAGAAGCTGCTGAAGAACGGCACCAAGGATCTGATCAGAGAGGTGGCTGCCCAGGGGACTGACTACACCCTGGCATTCCTCACACAGGTAGGATCTTTTACCCTCACTCCAACCAGCCCCCAGCCCCACTCACACAGGTAGAATATTTTACCCTCACTCCAACCAGCCCCACTCACACAGGTAGAATCTTTTACCCTCACTACAACCAGCCCCACTCACACAGGTAGGATCTTTTACCCTCACTCCAACCAGCCCCACTCACACAGGTAGGATCTTTTACCCTCACTCCAACCAGCCCCCAGCCCCACTCACACAGGTAGGATCTTTTACCCTCACTCCAACCAGCCCCACTCACACAGGTAGGATCTTTTACCCTCACACCAACAAGCCCCACTCACACAGGTAGGATCTTTTACCCTCACTCCAACCAGCCCCACTCACACAGGTAGGATCTTTTACCCTCACTCCCAGCCCCACCAGCCCCACTCCAACCAGCCCAGGTAGGATCTTTTACCCTCACACCAACCAGCCCCACTCACACAGGTAGGATTTTTACCCTCACTCCAATCAGCCCCACTCACACAGGTAGGATCTTTTACCCTCACACCAACCAGCCCCACTCACACAGGTAGGATCTTTTACCCTCACTCCAACCAGCCCCCAGCCCCACTCACACAGGTAGGATTTTTACCCTCACACCAACCAAACACCAGCCCCACTCTGACTAAAACCACATACTATATTATTACATATGCTGTGTCTCTGTCCAGCGGACCATCCAGGACCTGTTTGAGGTGGAGACCGGCTCTGGGGAGAAGGTTGAGGAGTTTGTTGTTCTGCACCAGGAGCCGTCTCCCTCTGAGGCAATCTCTCCCCGCGTGGCCAGGCCCTACATCCAGGCCCTTCACAGCATCAGCCTGGATGCCCCACCACCAGAGTGGCAGGGGGAGGAGGGTCAGGAGGAGGACCTGGAGAAAGAGGCACAAGTCAAAGAAAGGCCCTCTCAGCTGGAGGAGCTCAGTGCTGTCATGGACCAGGTGATCAACAGTCATTAAGTGCCTTCTTACAGTATGTTGTAGACTACATACCAGGGAGCTAAAACATCAGTTTTAACTAGAGCAGGATGGTCTTGTTGACTACATACCAGGGAGCTAACACATTAGTTTTAACTAGAGCTGGATGATCTTGTAGGCTACATACCAGGGAGCTAAAACATCAGTTTTAACTAGAGCAGGATGGTCTTGTTGACTACATACCAGGGAGCTAACACATTAGTTTTAACTACAGCTGGATGGTCTTGTAGGCTACATACCAGGGAGCTAACACATTAGTTTTAACTACAGCTGGATGGTCTTGTAGGCTACATACCAGGGAGCTAACACATTAGTTTTAACTAGAGCAGGATGGTCTTGTTGACTACATACCAGGGAGCTAACACATTAGTTTTAACTACAGCTGGATGGTCTTGTAGGCTACATACCAGGGAGCTAACACATTAGTTTTAACTACAGCTGGATGGTCTTGTTGACTACATACCAGGGAGCTAACACATTAGTTTTAACTAGAGCTGGATGGTCTTGTAGGCTACATACCAGGGAGCTAACACATTAGTTTTAACTAGAGCTGGATGGTCTTGTAGGCTACATACCAGGGAGCTAACACATTAGTTTTAACTAGAGCTGGATGGTCTTGTAGGCTACATACCAGGGAGCTAACACATTAGTTTTAACTACAGCTGGATGGTCTTGTAGGCTACATACCAGGGAGCTAAAACATTAGTTTTAACTACAGCTGTCTTGTAGGCTACATACCAGGGAGCTAACACATTAGTTTTAACTAGAGCTGGATGGTCTTGTAGGCTACATACCAGGGAGCTAACACATTAGTTTTAACTACAGCTGGATGGTCTTGTAGGCTACATACCAGGGAGCTAACACATTAGTTTTAACTACAGCTGGATGGTCTTGTAGGCTACATACCAGGGAGCTAACACATTAGTTTTAACTACAGCTGGATGGTCTTGTAGGCTACATACCAGGGAGCTAACACATTAGTTTTAACTACAGCTGGATGGTCTTGTAGGCTACATACCAGGGAGCTAACACATTAGTTTTAACTAGAGCAGGATGGTCTTGTTGACTACATACCAGGGAGCTAACACATTAGTTTTAACTACAGCTGGATGGTCTTTAGTTTTAACTACAGCTGGACTTGTATACATACCAGGGAGCTAACACATTAGTTTTAACTACAGCTGGATGGTCTTGTAGGCTACATACCAGGGAGCTAACACATTAGTTTTAACTACAGCTGGATGGTCTTGTAGGCTACATACCAGGGAGCTAACACATTAGTTTTAACTAGAGCAGGATGATCTTGTAGGCTACATACCAGGGAGCTAACACATTAGTTTTAACTACAGCTGGATGGTCTTGTTGACTACATACCAGGGAGCTAACACATTAGTTTTAACTACAGCTGGATGGTCTTGTAGGCTACATACCAGGGAGCTAACACATTAGTTTTAACTACAGCTGGATGGTCTTGTAGGCTACATACCAGGGAGCTAACACATCAGTTTTAACTACAGCTGGATGGTCTTGTAGACTACATACCAGGGAGCTAACACATCATTTTTAACTAGAGCTGAATTGTCTTAAACTTATACTCCATCAGCTGACGCCGATTGAAAAATATGCCCTGCAATACCTGGAGTATCTTCATGTCAGTGAAGACGAACATGTTGCCAAGGTAAGACTCAAAACAGTCCTCTCAGTAGTACCTCTGGATGTCTAACTCGGAAGACCTTGCATTCTCAAGTAGCACCAGACCACAATTAAAAACAACGTTGAAAATGATTTCAAGACTAATGTGAATTCCAGGAGCGACTGTTGTGTGCAAAGAGAGGCTGGGAGATGCAGCACCTCCAGAAACTGAAGGCTGAAGACTCAGAGAGGATGATCATTGAGGACGAGGAGAACCTGTTCACCTACACCAGAGAGGATGCTTACAACATGGTAGGCTTTCACTCTCTCATCTGGTGGTCACGGTGTTGAGATGAGAACAGAGCCTTTAGGGAGTTTTCATTGTAACTCCGTGGTAATGGGAGCTTAGCTCTTGTCTCTGTTTCAACAGGAGTATGTGTTTGATGGAGAAGATGGCCAAACGGAAATCATGCCGGTAAGTCAGTCACACAATGTCTACATCAAATCAAAGGGTATTGGTCACGTTCACGGTTTTGCAGATGTTATCGCAGGTGCATTGAAATGCTTATGTTTCTAGCTCTAACAACGCAGCAATATCTAGCAATACAATAACGATACACACATAATCAACAAAAAACTGACTTATCAGAACGAGCAAGACATGACAGTACCTGAGTTATGTCATAGTGAAGCCTCATATGATCCATGAGCCTGTCAACTGTATGTTATGGTTCTGGTTGCAGCTGTGGACTCCACCTACCCCACCGCAGGATGACAACGACATCTATATCGACTCTGTCATCTGTCTGATGTACGACTCTGCTCCCATGCCGGAGTCCAAACTGCCTCCTGTCTACATCCGCAAGGAGCACAAGAGACTCAAGATGGACCCCTCGGGTAAGGCTTTGTATTTCTGTAACAAGCATTACAGTATGGTACATTGTGTGTGTGATGCACGTGTGAGCTCTGTCCTAACCCATGTGCTTGTGCTCCGCAGCAGGCAGGAAGAAGAAGAAGGGTCATGGGGAGACAGTGATTCCTCCTCGTTCCCTCTTTGAGAAGGCCAGCATGCTCAAAGTCCGCCGCGAGGGCAAGGACCAAAAGAAGAACTTCTCCCTGAAGCAGCAGGCGCCCTTCGCCAAGCCTCTGCCCTCGCTGGTCAAACCTGCCATGGAGGCCGGACAGGACAATCCGGAGTGGCTCATCAGTGAAGACTGGGCCCTGCTACAGGTACTGAGAAGGCTGCTACTGAAATGGCTTGTTTTTCCCACGGTGGAAATGTCTGTCATAATGTACGTTTGCTAGGTACTCTCAGATGAGGTGAACTAAAATATACTTAGAAGCTAAGCTATTTGTAATTGTGGTGAAATGTGTTGTAGTTAAGTTAGTATGATGTGTTCTGTTAGTGAAGTGTCCCCTCTCTCTGTCCGCGGCAGGCTTTGAAGCAGCTCCTGGAGCTCCCTCTGAACCTAACCATCATGTCTCCGGCCCACACGCCCAACTGGGACCTGGTCAGCGACGTGGTCAACTCCTGCAGCCGGATCTACCGCTCGCCCAAGCAGTGTCGCAACCGCTACGAGAACGTCATCATCCCCCGGGAGGAGGGCAAGGTGAGCAGCCATGACTACTAAAGTCCTGAATGACAGCGGTTGTTTTGAGGATTCAGATAATTAACCCATACCGTTTTTGTTACTCGTTTTAGTTGGTGTATGAGGCGAACCCCAAGAAGAAAACCAAGAGCATATACAAGGTCCATTGCCCTACTCTTGTCTTTTACAGTGGTCATATTGTTGGATTCACAGAGCTCTCTTGATTGGACAGTTTCCCTCCTTTCTCCTTCCCCAGTCTAAGAACAGCCGGCCGCTCCGGACCTGTCAGATCTACACCCAGGATGACAACGCTACACACATCCAGCTCTACAACAGCCGCTTTGAGCTCATGAAGATCATCGCCAGCAAGAGGAGTCCCCCCATCAAACCCCTGTAAGCACTCAACATGACCATTCCTCTGTAGCATGAAGTAATGCATGTTGTTTTATCAGCCTCTTGATAAACATGCTTAGTGTGCAACTATCAATTAACTCTATGGAATGTTTGCTTCATCCTCAAAGTCTGGGGATGAACCCATTCCAGAAGAACCCCAAACATGCCTCCGTCCTGGCAGAAAGTGGGATCGGCTACGACAAGCCCCTCCCTCCCATTCAGGTGGCATCACAACGTGCTGAAAGGATTGCCAAGGAGAAGAAGGTGTGTACTGTTACTGTATATTCTCTCTGGTTTTGGATTAATGGCTAAGTATGCAGTGTGACAGTGCTCGCGCTCTGATCTTCAACATTCCTATCTGTCTGTGTCCTGCCAGGCCCTAGCAGAGCAGCAGAGGACTCAGCAGCTAGCTCAGCAGGCTGGAGCCCCCCAGGCCGTGGCCGGTGCTGCCCAACCCCAGGCTGGGGCTCCTGCTTTAAGCCAAGCCCAGGCCCCGGGAGTCCCCCAGGCCCCTGCAGCGACTGGAGCTACCGCTGTACCCAACACCACTGTCCTGGTGAGAATGGGGAAAACCAGACCATTTTCAATGTCAGACCAAGAGCTGTCTATATAGATTTATTTTGGGGAAAGAAAATGTTTTTACGAGAACGTTGCTTGTGTATTTCAGGCTGGAGCCATTAAGAATGCTGCTGGGGGGGCGACCATTCAAACTGGTGGGTTTTCATGGCACAGTCATTGATCATTACAAAACATTTGGTCTGTAATGAAATAATCACTTCTTAAATACTTTCCTTTTTGTCCCTTTCAGGCACCGTAGCGGGGAACGTGATTGTGAACACAGTGTCTGGAGTTCCTCCAAGTCCGTTCCAGGCCAACAAACGGCTGGCATCACCAGGTCAAGTCATACCAGGCACACTGTCTGTAAGTCACTCTATGTATTTACCCTGTTATTGTTTCCCTCAACTCCTAGGGAATCTTTCCCAGTTTTTGTTATAACACACAATCACCATTGTTTGAGAAATATTCAGTCTTGCTGACTGAAGTGAATGGTCCTAGTAGGTGTTGACTGTTGGTCAAACATGATGTCCTGTGTTCGTGTCCCCCTTCCAGCCTGCCGGTGCAGCAGGAGCCCAGGTGGTCCACTCCCAGCAGAGAGCCGTACCTGCTGCTGCCACCCCTGGAGAGGTGATCGCCATAGCTACAGGTCAGGGTGTCAGGGCTGTTACCCCGGTGACCGCCTCTGCGGTGGTGTCCACCACTCTGACCCCAGTGCAGTCTCAGACCCGCTCCCTGGTCACTCAGGTCACACCAGGTACTGGACACATTATTCACACTGAACACATACAATCAATTCATCTATCAAATTAATTTAGATATTAAAGTTGATTAACACCAACTTTAAAGTAACCCGTCAAAGAAAACATACAACATAATTAAAGTGCCCTGTTGCCTGGTTTTGTGATCTGACCCCTCTCCCTCTTTGTCCCCAGCCACAGGCATGCAGCTGTCCCAGGGGAAGCCCATAACCCAGGCCCACCTCCACATGCTCCGCCAGCAGCAGCTCCAGCAGCAGCAACAACAGCAGGTTTCATCTCCACAAGGCATTAAGGCTGTGGGCAAACCCCAGGTATTGTGTTCTACAGAGAAGCCCTTCATTCACTGCATGGCCTCCTGGCATTAGCTGCTACTGATGCTCAGTCCCCTTCTCAAAGCAGTGCAAGTTTAACACTTTGCAAGTCTATGTGAATGCACTTAAATTGGATTCACGTAGGATTGCAAAATTCATCTGTCAGCGAACCACACTGCACTATATTTCAGATTCTAAGATGTTAAAGCACTTGAGATATAACTTGACTTTAACTCGTTCTCTGACTGTAGGAGCTGCTGAAGATGCACAAGCAGAAGATGCAGATGTCCCAGCAGCAGGTGGCAGTGGCAGCAGCCCAGGGCCAGCAGCAGGCAGGCCAACAGGCCTCCCAGGTCCAGCTGGCTAACCCCCAGGCAGCCCAGGCCAACCCACAGCTAGCTGCTGTAGCTGCTGCTCCCAGAGCCGGGGCCGTGCTGGCTGGTTCCACCGTAGCCAACTTGCAGCTGGCCAGACTGGTGAGGACCAACTTTATCCCCTGCTCTTGTTTTTTTTCCACAGTATGTAGCCTGGTCTAGGGGATTAGTACCACTGTTGTGATTTATTATTTTCAGACTGGTAAATGCCACACAATGTCACTGCTGAGACGTGTCCATTTAACCGTGATGAATTAATGATCCATTGAAACAGTGTTTAGAACTGTGTTTGTCTTTGCCACCCCAGACGCGGGTGCCCACCCAGGGTCAGATCCAGGCCCAGCCAGGGCAGACGGCCCAGGTGACCCTCACTAAGCCCCCCGTAGTCTCTGTGCCCGCTGTGGTCTCCTCCACTGGCGTCACCACACTGCCCGTCTCTGTGGCTGGTATCAGTGTGGCCATTGGCCAGGCCCAGAAAACAGGTGGGGAAGCCCTCCTATTCTCAGCAACTGATTAGACTGAAGCACTCAGAATATTTTCCTCTTAGCACAAAAACACATACCCCCACACTCCCTCTGTTGGTTGAGGTTGTCCTGTCCCTGAGTCACTATGTTTCTCTTCTGCTCCTGTAGGTGGGCCGGTGTTGCCGCCCCCGTTCCCCCAGATGCAGGTGCAGCAGCTGCTCCAGATGAAGAAGCAGCAGGCAGCCGTGCAGGCAGCAGCAGCCCAGCAGAAAGCAGTGGAGCCACAGCAAGGACCGGCCACTGTGCAGCAGAAGGTGCGGCTCAAGAGACAAATATTTAAGTGTTCTCGTTGTTACCATAAGGGTATGGGCTGGTCAGAGGTGCATTTCTAATCTGAACTGAAAGTGGCGCTTATGAAACTACAATCCAGTCTGTCAATAGTTGCCATGCATTTTTGTCAGAAGAATCATGTTGTGAACCTAGTTCTGCTCTGTCCTCTCCCTCAGTTGGGCACCCAGCAGGTGACAGTGCAGGGTCCCCAGGCCGCCCAGCAGCAGAAGGTCACCTATGCTGCCACCACCCAGCTCCAAACTGGCATCAAGACCCAGTTCTTCACTACCTCCATCGCCCAGGCTGGAAAACCCACTGGGGCCCAGCAAATCCAGGTATGCACTCATCTACTACTCAGATACTTCAACCCACTGGCCTTTAGGTTCTAGGTCATACATGTATAGAGGGCTATTATCCAGAGGTGTGAGGAAAGCTAACTGTTTTCCCTTGTATATTAGGTGGCTAAGCTCCCCCAGATAGTGCAGGGGCAATCCACTGTCGCCAACATCCAGCAGATCGTATCACCTCCACAGCAGGTAAGAGCACTATGCCCCAACAGAAGGGCAGAATTATACAGGATTCTTATGAGGCATAAGGAATGAGAAGTAACAGGTTTTGCTTACTGTGCGTCATGACCTTTCACGTCTTCCATGCATGTGACTCAAATACCAGTCAGCTTGCTTAAATTGCACAATGCTTTCGTGCGTTTTGTCATTTCGGTCATTCCCTTCAAACTCTTGTGAAATGTCATGACAGTGAATATAGCTACCAAGAGGGCAGTATAGTCTGGTAACGTTGTCGTCTGTCTAATGTGACCCTCTTGTGTCGTACCAGATCCACTCCCAGACTGTGCCCTTGACCCAGACTGCATCCTCAGCCCAGCCCCAGGTCCAGATGATTCCATCAGGCACATCCCAGGTGGTTCAGCAGAAGCTTCTCCAGCAGCAGGTGGTGACTGCAGTCGCCTCGCCTCAGATCCAGACCACCTCTCCTCACAGCCCGGCCCAGCAGGCCCAAGCGCCTGCTGCAGCCGAGTCCCCTGTACTACAGCAGCCAGCCAAGGGCCAGGCTCGCGGAGGGGCCATGAGGGGCAAGAACCAGGTCAAGCCCAGCGGGGGCAGCAGCTAGGAGCCCACAGGAATAGTTAGCACTCCCCTTTCAGCTAGGCCAAAGAGCCCATATCATCAGTGTAAATGCACTCACAATGACATGAAGAGATGCTTTCACTTTGGCAGAGTGGTGAAGTCCTGACTGAGGTGGCTGTGTTGAATCTAACCTGGCTAAAGGAACTGCTCCATGTAAAGGAATGGCATGTCTTCAAGAGTGTTAATCTTCTACAACAGTTTTGTAACTGTTTCAGAAGGTCACCCCTGGAGGCAACCTCCCCCTGCACCAATCTAATAAAGATCTGAAAAGCATATTCATGCATTTCATATTGATTAATATATTAATGTTACTACGTGGCTGAAGCCTATGGGCTGGTGCATCACTAATTTGGGGGAATGTTCATTTGAATGTTTTGTATATTCATACACTGCCCTCCTTGGCGTCCTCATGCTTACCTTTTATGTCTGTAATTTCCTAGTTGTTTATAGATATAGAACATACCAATCATATCATGATCAAGTAATGTAACTACATATCAGTACTACAGCTGCATTGCCTACCAGAAGGATAAGTGAGGATTTCAGTCCTCATTCACAGTACCAATTTAACATTGAAAGAGGTGTCCTTAAAAGTTAGCTCATTTAAGCTTGCCATGTCAAACTGCCCCAATAGTCATTGTATCGCAGTTAAACAAACCACTCAATACACAAATAAAATACAATCTGGATGTGATTTTTGCAGATACTCTATGGAAAATAATGCACGTTCCTTTAGTCCATTGTAACACTGTAAACATTAAGTATCTTGTTCTCGTGTCATTTTGTATTGATGTAAAAAAAAAATGTAAATAACAATGGAAAACATTTGTACTTGTAAAGTAGTTTATTTGATTTTTTTTCAGCCTAATTGTAATAAATTGTCTTGTTTTTATACACTATCTGCGCTGACCTTAGTATATGAGTGAGATATGTAGGACTCTTAAAAGCTATGAAGCTCAAGAAAGCATATTGTCTTGATTGTGTCTTTGGCACCTGGATAAGTGATGGCAGGCAGTGTTACCATTGTGCACCGGCATAACCTAGCTATCTATAGCGGCAACCAGCTGATGTCTGTCAGTTTCATAGGTTGACTTTTTATATGACCGTTTGAAATTAATGGGGACTACTCATGTTGAATATGCTGCAATAGATAACAATTGTGTTTTAGCAGTGAGGGAGACAAAGCTCTCAACACACAGTTATCCTATGCTGAAGAGGCAATGTATTGAGATAGGAGGGCAGAGAGAGCTCAGGCCTACAGCCACTCAGATCATAGTTCAGAGAGCACGCCAGTGTCAGGAGACCATCTGGATCAGACCTTGTTCAGAAGAGCTAGCTATACAAACACCACCATAGTTAATGTGGCAATCACTGCTAACATTAAAAAGCCAGTTATTTTGTCATTGATTTGTTAACGGGGGAGCACATAAGACAGAAAATACATGCAATGAATGATTTTTAATAAGTTGGCCAATAAATGGTCTGAGTTACTTGGTATTTGAGAACTGTTTGGAAGGGCTTTCACAGGCCTTTGGAGTGGATGTTGGCAAGACTTCTGTTGAAAAATGGAGGGGAGATCCTCTGGCAGTGCATATGGTACTATGCTGGGCGCTACTGAAGAGGGAGAGTTGACATGCACTTTGATTTAGAAATGATATGTTATGTTTTGGTAGGTTACAGCCTTCATCTAAAATTGATTAAATTGTCCACCCCCCCCAGCTACACATAACGACAAAGCAAAAACAGGATTAGACATTTTTGCTAATTTATTACATAAAAGTATAGAAATAACATTTCCGTAAGTACTCAGACCCTTTACTCAGCGATTACAGCCTTAAGTCTTCTTGGGTATGACGCTCCCATTCTCTGCAGATCCTCTCAAGCTCTGTCAGGTTGGATGGGGAGCGTTGCTGCACAGCTATTTTCAGGTCTCCAGAGATGTTCGATCGGGTTCAAGTCTGGGCTCTGGCTTGGCCACTCAAAGACATTCATAGACTTGTTCCGAAGCCACTCCTGGATTGTCTTGGCTGTGTGCTTAAGGTCGTTCTCCTGTTGGAAGTTGAACCTTCACCCCAGTCTGAGGTCCAGAGAAGGTTTTAATCAAGGATCTCTATACTTTGCTCCATTCATCTTTACCTTGATCCTGACTAGTCTTCCAGTCACTGCCTCTGAAAAACACCCCCATAGCATGATGCTGCCACCACCATACTTCACCATAGGGATGGTGCCAGGTTCTCCAGAAGTGACGCTTGACATTCAAAGCAAAGAGTTCAATCTTGGTTTCATCAGACAAGAGAATCTTGTTTCTCATGTTTGAGAGAGTTTTTAGGTGCCTTTTTGGATACTCCAAGCGTGCAGTCTTGTGCCTTTTACTGAGGAGTGGCTTCCGTCTGGCCACTACCATACAAGCCTGATTGGTGGAGTGCTGCAGAGATGGTTGTCCTTCTGGAAGGTCCTTGCATCTCCACAGAGGAACTCTAGAGCTCTGTCAGAGTGACCATTGGGTTATTGGTCACCTCCCTGAACAAGGCCCTGCAGAAATGTTTTGGTACCAGTCTCCAGATCTATGCCTTGACACAATCCTGACCTCTACGGACACTTCCTTCAACCTCATAGCTTGATTTTTGCTCTGACGTGCACTATCAAATGAGGGACCTTATATCGACAGGTGTGTGCCTTTCCAAATCATGTCCAATCAATTGAATTTACCACAGGTGCACTCCAATCAAGTCGTATAAACATCTCAAGGATGATCAATGGAAACAAGATGCACTTGAGCTCAATTTTGAGTCTCATAGCAACGGTTCTAAATCCTTCTCTAAATAAGGTATTTCTGTTTTTTATTTTTAATACATTTGCATACATTTTTAAAACCCTGTTTTTGCTTTTGTCATTATGGAGTATTGTGTGTAGATTGTTGAATATTATTATTTTTTAATCCATTTTAGAATAAGGATGTAACGTAACAAAATGTGGAACAAGTCAAGGAATCTGAAAACTTTCCGAATGCACTGTATATTTTGTATTCTTCCACAACAGTTACTTTAAACAAGTCTGCAATAAGTTAATTGTCACCCTGTTCAGCCTTTGTAGGAAAGGACACTTCCTGCTTCTATAGCTTATTGTCCTATAGACAGTAGCCTTCACATTCTCAGCCAGAGGAAGAGCCTCAGGCCTGGTGGCTTTGAACGATGTTCTTGAGGCTGCCATCGATGCCTCATTACATCTGTGGAGAAACTCTTCACTCAAAGACAAGAATCCTATTAAATGTAGAGTTCTGAGTCAACACAGTCCGTTGAGGGATTTTCTCAGAGCCAAACTCCTCCAACATATTTTTGTAGACGGCCCTGTAGAGTTTATGAATCCTCAGGTTATTGGGATGTGCTTGGGTCTCAGAGCAGCCTGACCATGCACATAAGACAGCCATGACTTTTGGGACCAGGTCTTGTGACGTGTGCAATGTCAACTGGGTACTCTTCTGTTGGGGTTTGGATTTCCACTAACATGCTGATGAGGCCGGTGAAGTCATCATCACTGTGTGAGTTATCAGAGGATGGAAGTGGGACATCTTTGACCATGTCTGGGCTGGTTGACATATCTTCCCTGACAATATTCTGAGCTACACAAGAACAACTGGATGATTCCACTTCCTCTCCATCCATGTAGGCCTTAAAGGTTTGTGCTGCATTGGCGGTCTCACTTGTTGCCATAATGAAGCTAGAGAGAGACAGCCAAGGGGAGGACTTGCCACTCAATAGACTGCCTTCATCAGTTAAAGTGGTTAGAGATTCGGTTGGAAAGGACCCTCTACTTTGTGCATCAGAAAGTCCATGACCTGGTTTACTGGATTAGTGTAGTGTCAACAACGCACCCACTGCCAGCTAGCCTACTTCAGCAGTACTGTATCATTTTAATCATTTTAGTCAATAAGATTCTTGCTACGTAGCTTAACCTTCTGAACATTCGAGACGTGTAGTCCACTTGTCATTCCAATCTCCTTTGCATTAGCGTAGCCTCTTCTGTAGCCTGTTAACTATGTGTCTGTTTATCCCTGTTCTCTCCTCTCTGCACAGACCATACAAACGCTCCACACCGCGTGGCCGCGGCCACCCTAATCTGGTGGTCCCAGCGCGCACGACCCACGTGGAGTTCCAGGTCTCCGGTAGCCTCTGGAATTGCCGATCTGCGGTCAACAAGGCAGAGTTCATCTCAGCCTATGCCTCCCTCCAGTCCCTCGACTTCTTGGCACTAACGGAAACATGGATCACCACAGACAACACTGCTACTCCTACTGCTCTCTCTTCGTCCGCCAACGTGTTCTTGCACACCCCGAGAGCTTCTGGTCAGCGGGGGGTGGCACCGGGATCCTCATCTCTCCCAAGTGGTCATTCTCTCTTTCTCCCCTTACCCATCTGTCTATCGCCTCCTTTGAATTCCATGCTGTCACAGTTACCAGCCCTTTCAAGCTTAACATCCTTATCATTTATCGCCCTCCAGGTTCCCTCGGAGAGTTCATCAATGAGCTTGATGCCTTGATAAGCTCCTTTCCTGAGGACGGCTCACCTCTCACAGTTCTGGGCGACTTTAACCTCCCCACGTCTACCTTTGACTCATTCCTCTCTGCCTCCTTCTTTCCACTCCTCTCCTCTTTTGACCTCACCCTCTCACCTTCCCCCCCTACTCACAAGGCAGGCAATACGCTCGACCTCATCTTTACTAGATGCTGTTCTTCCACTAACCTCATTGCAACTCCCCTCCAAGTCTCCGACCACTACCTTGTATCCTTTTCCCTCTCGCTCTCATCCAACACCTCCCACACTGCCCCTACTCGGATGGTATCGCGCCGTCCCAACCTTCGCTCTCTCTCCCCCGCTACTCTCTCCTCTTCCATCCTATCATCTCTTCCCTCCGCTCAAACCTTCTCCAACCTATCTCCTGATTCTGCCTCCCACCCTCCTCTCCTCCCTCTCTGCATCCTTTGACTCTCTATGTCCCCTATCCTCCAGGCCGGCTCGGTCCTCCCCTCCCGCTCCGTGGCTCGACGACTCATTGCGAGCTCACAGAACAGGGCTCCGGGCAGCGGAGCGGAAATGGAGGAAAACTCGCCTCCCTGCGGACCTGGCATCCTTTCACTCCCTCCTCTCTACATTTTCCTCCTCTGTCTCTGCTGCTAAAGCCACTTTCTACCACGCTAAATTCCAAGCATCTGCCTCTAACCCTAGGAAGCTCTTTGCCACCTTCCCCTCCCTCCTGAATCCTCCTCCCCCTCCCCCCCCTCCTCCCTCTCTGCAGACGACTTCGTCAACCATTTTGAAAAGAAGGTCGACGACATCCGATCCTCGTTTGCTAAGTCAAACGACACCGCTGGTTCTGCTCACAGTGCCCTACCCTGTGCTCTGACCTCTTTCTCCCCTCTCTCTCCAGATGAAATCTCGCGTCTTGTGACGGCCGGCCGCCCAACAACCTGCCCGCTTGACCCTATCCCCTCCCCTCTTCTCCAGACCATTTCCGGAGACCTTCTCCCTTACCTCACCTCGCTCATCAACTCATCACTGACCGCTGGCTACGTCCCTTCCGTCTTCAAGAGAGCGAGAGTTGCACCCCTTCTGAAAAAACCTACACTCGATCCCTCCGATGTCAACAATTACAGACCAGTATCCCTTCTTTCTTTTCTCTCCAAAACTCTTGAACGTGCCGTGCCGTCCTTGGCCAGCTCTCCCGCTATCTCTCTCTGAATGACCTTCTTGATCCAAATCAGTCAGGTTTCAAGACTAGTCATTCAACTGAGACTGCTCTCCTCTGTATCACGGAGGCGCTCCGCACTGCTAAAGCTAACTCTCTCTCCTCTGCTCTCATCCTTCTAGATCTATCGGCTGCCTTCGATACTGTGAACCATCAGATCCTCCTCTCCACCCTCTCCGAGTTGGGCATCTCCGGCGCGGCCCACGCTTGGATTGCGTCCTACCTGACAGGTCGCTCCTACCAGGTGGCGTGGCGAGAATCTGTCTCCTCACCACGCGCTCTCACCACTGGTGTCCCCCAGGGCTCTGTTCTAGGCCCTCTCCTATTCTCGCTATACACCAAGTCACTTGGCTCTGTCATAACCTCACATGGTCTCTCCTATCATTGCTATGCAGACGACACACAACTAATCTTCTCCTTTCCCCCTTCTGATGACCAGGTGGCGAATCGCATCTCTGCATGTCTGGCAGACATATCAGTGTGGATGACGGATCACCACCTCAAGCTGAACCTCGGCAAGACGGAGCTGCTCTTCCTCCCGGGGAAGGACTGCCCGTTCCATGATCTCGCCATCACGGTTGACAACTCTGGCTCCCTGAGCCAAGCTCATTGACACCTCTGCAAACAGCTAAACCAGTGCATAAATTGTAAGCTTCCCCACTTTCTTGTCATTCCTCTTCAGCTTCACAGGGACCGTATCAGATGCACTCGTTCCAGCCGGCACTGTCAGTACCAGAGGGGCCAAGTTGCTCTTAGAAATGATGCGGTTGACTTGGTGACTGAGATCACAGTAGAGAGCACCAATCCTACACTGAGACATGAGTTCCTCCAGTCTAGCTATTTCAGCTGTCAGATCCAGGTGAGATGTAACCTGCCCTTCTTTCTCTGGATATACCTTCTTTGTGATGGTATCCACTATCGCAGACATGCTTGTTCTGGCATCACACACCATATGTTTTTGGCTTAGTACAGTATATTCTCTCATTTCAATGACTGAGCATTTTACAATGGGCGGAGCAGTAATCTCGGTTAACTCGGAAGGGATGGGAGGGAGTGCCAGGGAGTGAAAATTCCCACTCTGACTTAACTTGGCAGATGAGGAGGAAGACCACCGTTGATAGACCAGTTCCTCACCACATTCGTTGCTTATCTTCTCAACGTCCTCCAGCATAGTTCCAACCACTTTCTTTATTTGTGAAAGCTCTCCTGCAGTCACTGTTTTTTACAGTTCTTTCTGAATGGAAACCAGAATATGGCTGAGGGTATTTTTGGCTTGAGCCTTCGTGGCTTTGGCTTGTCTTTGCAATGACAAATAATCCCTCATCTTTGCCTTCACATTGTGGTAAATAGTCCTATGCAGTTGTCCAGATTTTCTTCTCAGATATTTCTACACCAGAATGAGAACATAGCTGCAACCTCAGTGGCCTCTGAGGTTTTCTCATCACTGTTTAAGCATTGAGCCTGCCTGCCATAACATTGTAGAAGCAGCTGAATCTGTATGCTTCGAGGAAATGGTGAATGTTAGCTGGCAACATCTGAGAATCGGTCTGGATTGAACCGACTTTGCTGGGGACGCTATTGATGGATTTGATCAGTATTTTTCTGACTTAGTTGCTTGCCTTCATCTGGAACTTGTCACTTGAGAGCTTCTCAATGACTGAGGCTGGATTAACACTCCTATGGGGAACTGGACACCGGCATGTCTTCTAGGTAAGACATGATACCATTGAAAAAGTCAGACTTCAAGGGAGTTGTAAGAGGAACTTTCAACAACACTGGATGTGGATTCCAAGTATGACATATCTGACCTATACCCATTCACAATTTGAGATAAAATATCTTTGGTGCAGGGTTCCAGGTTTGGATCACAGAGAACCAGTAGAGGTTGGGAGTTCCCACTCTGGCATTTGCGGAAAGCACCAACTCCAATTGAATTGACTGACCTCTTGCAGTACAGCCTCACTCTTACTAAGCAGAGGAGAGTTCTGACTATGACTATAATCTGCTCTGATCTCAAGTGTTTTCTCTTCTACAGAGCCAGATGAAAGATGTCCTCTAGGAACATCAGATGAACTGGGTTCTGCTATGGGTGACTCACTCCTACTTGCTGAAGATGAGTTCAGGGTTGAACCAGGCAGAACTCTGGAGTCAGTGTGCTCCAAAAGCAAAGCACTGGAGTCAGCTTTCTCCGGAAGCACAGTACTGGAGTCACAGTACTGCTTTATCCAGAAGTTCTTCATTTGAACATCTTGGCCATGTTCTGTTATAATCTCCACCCGGCACAGCCAGAAGAGGACTGGCCACTCCACATAGCCTGGTTCCTCTAGGTTTCTTCCTAGGTTTTGGCCTTTCTAGGGAGTTTTTCCTAGCCACCGTGCTTCTACACCTGCATTGCTCACTATAGGGCTATATAAATATATTTGATTTGATTCTTCCCCTTGGACTTGAGATCTACCCATTCTGTGAAATTATTTGTTTAGCTTTGACTGAAGCCTGTTGCAGAGTATACAAGCATTGTGAAAGGGTTTCCACTTTGGCATACAGTGTCCCACTTGGGAATCCTAATTTCCTAGTTGTTTATAGATATAGGAAATACCCTTCTGGAAAAAGCAATCTGATCAAGTAATGTATGTGACAGTTCAGTGACCAGCCGGAGAAAGACGAGACGAGAGCACCCTCCTCAGGGGATAGGTACTCAGTGGAAAGCCAATTAGTACGCAGCTGGGGCCACTAATTGCTTTGCGTCTTCGTCTATATAGGTGTGCCAGGAGAGGAGCTAGGTGAGGATTGGGAGTAGAGATGGGAACCTGTAAGGACATTGGTGTTGCCTACCTCAGAGAAGTTCTGTGACTGGGCACCTTGTCTCTCTGTTAACCTAGGCAGGCTTTAGGTAGAGAGAATCCTTTCTCCTGTAACTGTTATGTGTAGACGATAGAAGTAACGGTTTGTTGTTTTGTTTAACCTTTTTGGCCACAGCCTTTTGGTCAATGGCTTAGTTTGTTTATTTGTTTACGAGGGGTATGAGAGCAACTCGTGGGAGCCGGATCTTACCAGACCTCCGTCCTGAGTCAAGTTGACAAGCTCCAGAGGGAGCAGTTATGCCAGGTGTTTCAGGAGTCATCGAGGGAGAGCACCAGGAAGGGGTTTGGGCCGACCAGGAGCGCAGCCTCCCTTGTCCCAACACACATAACTTCACCCTGTTGGAAGAGCTAATGGGCCAATTCAGAACCTCCCAACCCTGGGACCCTGACCTTCACCAGGTAATGCGAAAGGTGAAAAGGATAGATGGGAGGAGTATTGGCTTGGAGGGTGAGGTAACCACTCCTTATTACGCCATCAAGTGGGGTCTCTTGTACTGGGTGGCCAAACGTAGAGGGGTAGAACAGGACCTGCTAATGGTGCCCTGTTCATACAGAGATGTAGTGTTACACATGTACTAGGGGGGCACCTCACCAGGGAAAAGATCAGTTGTTGTGGCGTTTCTATTGGCCGCGGATTACCCAAGATGTCGCTAAGTATTGCAAATCTTGTGGCACTTGCCAACGCACTGCTCCCAAGCGAACATACCGTAACCCTCTTATCCCTGTCCCAATTATAGAGACCCCGTTTGAGCACATAGCCATGGACCTGGTGGGACCCCTTCTGCATTTGACGCGCGGACATGAGTATATCTTGGTGGTGGACTATGCAACAAAGTTCCCAGAGGCTATTCCCTTGATATCAATGAAAGCCAAAGCAAAGGAACAGTATCTCACGTTCTCCCGAGTGGGCCTCCCAGCCACCATCCTGACCGACCAGGGCACACCGTTCATGTCCAGACTGATGAAGGATCTGTCACTTATACCGGGTCAAACAAATAAGAACCAGTGTGTACCATCCCCAGACAGACGGGCTGAAGAAATCCATCAAAAGCATGCTACGCCGGGTGGTGGACTGGGACGGAAAGAATTGGGATATGTTGTTGCCCCACCTCATGTTCGTGCTCCGGGAGGTCCCCCAGGCGTCCACGGGCTTCTCGTCTTTTCGAGCTGCTCTATGGGCGGCCCTGTCGCGGCATCCTTGATTTGGCTAAGGATTGCCTGGGAGAACCAGCCCTGCCCGTACTGTTCCTTCATCGAACACGTCATCTTCATGAAGGACCGAATGGCAGCGATATGGCCGGTGGTGAGGGAACACATGACCAAGCCCGTAGAATAGAACGGCCCAGCCGAGACAGTTCTGCCCAGGAGATAAGGTACTCTTCCTCATCCTCACACTGGAACACAGGCTCCAGGCTCAGTGGCAGGGCCCATATGTGGTGACAGAGCAAGTCTCCCCCATCCACTACAGGTTGAGTCAGCCAGGATGACGACGCTCTCAGCAGATATACCACATCAACCTGTTGAAAGCCTATGTGGAACGAGAGGCACAGGTGATGGGACTTAAGGCAGACAGAGAGAAACGTCTGCCAGAAAAAGGTGCCTTTTGGCACCACTCTTACGGCTCAACAGACGCGAGACCTTAAAGGTTGTCCACCAGAACCAACGGGTCTTCTTCCCCCTTCCGGGGCAGACCTCCTTGCTCTGCCATCGCATAGCCACTGAGCCAGGGAAGAAGGTCCATCTCTAACCCTACAGGGTACCAGAGGCACACCGGAAGATGGTATGGAAAGAGGGGAGGGAGATGAGAGATGGAGGTCATCAAATGGTCCAGCCTATAGAAACCCGATGGGTCTATTTGCTTCTGCAACGATTTCAGAGCCCTCAAAGCCATCTCTAGGTTCAACGCCTACCCCATGCCGAGGATCGATGAGCTGATCGAGTGGCTTGGCAAATCCCGCTATATCGACCCTTAACCTCACAAAGGGGTACTGGCAGGTTCCTCTGGCCCCCCGAAGACCGCCACAAAACGTTTTCCTCCCCTTCGGCTTGCACAGAGTGGCTGCCACCTTCCAGAGGCTTTTGGACATGCTGTTACGTTCTCTCTCTTTTTTTCTTTTTACCCCTTTTCTCCCCAATTTCGTGGTATCCAATTGTTGTAGTAGCTACTATCTTGTCTCATCGCTACAACTCCCGTACGAGCTCGGGAGAGACGAAGGTTGAAAGTCATGCGTCCTCCGATACACAACCCAACCAGCCGTACTGCTTCTTAACACACACTTCTAAACCCGGAAGCCAGCCGCACCAATGTGCCGGAGGAAACACCGTGCACCTGGCAATCTTGGTTAGCGTGCACTGCGCCTGGCCCACCACAGGAGTCGCTGGTGCTCGATGAGACAAGGACATCCCTACTGACCAAGCCCTCCCTAACACGGACGACGCTAGGCCAATTGTGCGTCGCCCCACGGACCTCCCGGTCGCGGCCGGTTACGACAGAGCCTGGGCGCGAACCCAGGGACTCTGCTGGCGCTGCAGTACAGCACCCTTAACCACTGCGCCACCCGGGAGGCCGCTGTTACGTTCTCACCAGGCCTTCGCCGCCTATATTGATTACTTGGTAATACACAGTGACGACTGGAAGGACCACCTCCAAAGTATTACCTGGGACTGAACGAGGCTGAATAGCTCGGCTACACCATCGGCAGCTGTCTGATCAAACCTCTGGTGGAGAAGAACCAGGCCATCCATAAGTGGCCGTGGCCCAGGGACAAGGGGGCTGCTCATTCTTTGGCCTAATGGGGTACTGCAGGCTGTTCATTCCAAGCTCCGCCACCATCGCCACCCCACTGACCAACATGACAAAGAAGAGGAACCCGGTGAGGGTGGCATGGACATGGGAAGCCAAGACACTGTCCACACTGACTCCTCCAGAACCGGCTTGGGTGATATTCTGTTCCAAGGGGATGTGGTGGAAGCTGAAGTACGATAGAGAGGGAAGGACTGGCAACTATGTGGGCCCTGGAATTCCTATCTCCTGGGAAGATGATTCTGGCTGGTCATGGATCATGCGCTCCTCCAGTGGGTGGCGGGTATGCGAGACAGCCGAATAACAAGATGGTTCCGGTCACTTCAACCTTTTAATTTCCAGGTGGTTCACCAATCGGGGAGAGCACACTGCAATGCAGACGCGCTATTCCATCAAGACCCGGAGGTCTCGTCTGGCGCAGGAGGGAAGGCATGTGAGTTCAGTGACGGATGTTGGTTTTTCCTATCTCAGAGAAAGCTTTTGTGACTGGGCACCTTGTCTCTCTGTTAACCTAGGCAGGCTTTAGGTAGAGAGAAGCGTTCCACCTGTAACTGTTATGTGTACAGTCGTGGCCAAAAGATTTGAGAATGACACAAATATTCATTTTCACGAAGTTTTCTGCTTTGGTGTCTTTAGATATTTTTGACAGATGTTACTGTGGAATACTGAAGTATAATTACAAGCATTTCATAAATGTAAAAGGCTTTTATTGACAATTACATAAAGTTGATGCAAAGAGTCAATATTTGCAGTGTTGACACTTCTTTTTCAAGGCCTATGCTGTCAATTAACTTTGACCACAAGTGGCAGCCCATTCTTGCATAATCAATGCTTGGAGTTTGTCAGAATTTTTTTTTTTGTCCACCCGCCTCTTGAGGGATTGACCACAAGTTCTCAATGGGATTAAGGTCTGGGGAGTTTCCTGGTCATGGACTCAAAATATAGATGTTTTGTTCCCCGAGCCACTTAGTTATCACTTTTGCCTTATGGCAAGGTGCTCCATCATGCTGGGAAAGGCATTGTTAGTCACCAAACTGTTCCTGGATGGTTGGGATAAGTTGCTCTTAGAGGATGTGTTGGTACCACTCTTTATTCATGGCTGTGTTCTTAGGCAAAATTGTGAGTGAGCCCACTCCCTTGGCTGAGAAGCAACCCCACACATGAATGGTCTCAAGATGCTTTACTGTTGGCATGACACAGGACTGGTGGTAGCGCTCACCTTATCTTCTCTGGACAAGCGTTTTTCCGGATGCCCCAAACAATCGGAAAGGGGATTCATCAGAAAAAAGAACTTTACCCCAGTCCTCAGCAGTCCAATCCCTGTACCTTTTGCAGAATATCAGTCTGTCCCTGATGTTGTTCCTGGAGAGAAGTGGCTTCTTTGCTGTCCTTCTTGACACCAGGCCATCCTCCAAAAGTCTTCGCCTCACTGTGCGTGCAGTTGCACTCACACCTGCGTGCTGCCATTCCTGAGCAATCTCTGTACTGGTGGTGCCCCGATCCCGCAGCTGAATCAACTTTAGGAGACGGTCCTGGCACTTGATGGACTTTCTTGGGTGCCCTGAAACCTTCTTCACAACAATTGAACCGCTCTCCTTGAAGTTCTTGATGATCCGATAAATGGTTGATTCAGGTGCAATCTTACTGGCAGCAATATCCTTGCCTGTGAAGCCCTTTTTGTGCAAAGCAATGACGTCGGCACATGTTTCCTTGCAGGTAACGTGGTTGACAGAGGAACAACAATGATTCCAAGCACCATCCTTTTGAAGCTTCCAGTCTGTTATTCAAACTCAGTCAGCATGACAGAGTGATCTCCAGCCGTGTCCTCATCAACACTCACACCTGTATTAACGAGAGAATCACTGACATGATGTAAGCTGGTCCTTTTGTGGCAGGGCTGAAATGCAGTGTAAATGTTTTTGGGGGATTCAGTTCATTTGCATGGCAAAGAGGGACTTTGCAATTCATTTGATCACTCTTCATAAAATTTTGGAGCATATGCAAATTGCCATCATACAAACTGAGGCAGCAGACTTTGGAAATTAGTATCTGTGTCATTCTCAAAACCTTTGGCCACGACTGTCGATGATGGTCTAAGACAGGAGAAACCGTTTGTTGTTTTGCTTTCGCTTTTTGGCTGCGGCCTTTTGGTCAACGGCTTAGTTTATGGTTATTTGTTTTGTGACGCTGGTGTTACCGCGTTGGACGTTCCCTGTACTGGATTTATTTTGTATGGCGAAAGAAGTCCCATTTACAATGACAATGCGAAAGAAAAAGAACCACAGTCACTGTTTCTGGTCTGTTCATTTTATGTCTCACGCCTGTGTTAGGTTCCTTCGGACAAACCAATCCATTCACATGTCTAGTAATATGGCTGCATCTCAGTACTACAGGTGCGTTGCATTGACTAGCAGAAGGACAAAAGTGAGGATATCAGTCCTCCTGCTAATTGTCATTGTGAAAAATGTAATCACACAAAAAAGCCCTGAGCCATTAGTGATTGTAGAGTTGTACCCATAGAAACACATTCACATAACCTTTTTCAATGTTCCAATTTAACATTGAAAGAGGTGTCCTTAAGTTAGCTCCCCAGGGCTTTAGACAAAAAAAAGTACACTACATGGGGAATAAGGTGCTATTTGGTACGCAATTTGCATCCACCCTCTCTAGCCCATGCCTCCACCAATCCAATGACTTTATATTTGTGGGAAGTAGAGAATGAGTGTACACTTCAGGAGAAAGGAGATATTATTGGGACGTATACCTAGGCTATAGCCAAGGTCTAAGCCAAGTGGCCTTTAGTGCGAACCCAAAAGCTCAGACACCTAAAGCTCTATCAGAGCTAATTTAGTTTTTAAAAACACTAACACTTCAAAACGTAAAATTAATCTAGGTCCTCCTGAGTGGCGCTTCAGTCTAAGGCACTGCATCGTGCATACTTGGCCCAGCGTTGTCAGGGTTAGTGGAGGGTTTGGCTGGCCAGGAAGCGAGCGTTATGTCAAGAAGCAGTGCGGCTTGGCAGGGTTGTTTCGGAGGACGCATGGCTCACTCCTGAGTCTGTAGGAAGTTGCAGTGATGGGACAAGACTGAAACTACCACTTGGAAATCATGAGAAAGGGGGTTAAAACAATCTACATTCCCCAAAATGTCACTTACATATTCTTCTTCCATAGTCAATGTATATCTCCAAAAGCATGTTCTTGACTGTGTTGGCTACTGTCAAGTCAATTATTTAGGGTGTGTACGTAAATTGCCTCCAGTGTGTCAGTGTGCTCTGGGTTGTTTTGTAAATTCGGAGCATTTTCAGATTGTCTGTTCAGAAATTCACAGAGCTTCGCTCTGGGAGAATTCAGAACGCACACTGGACGCTCTAGCTGTGAAGAAGGGTTGATTCGCAAAGGCAGTCAAGCTCACTGGCTAAAGTTGGCTAGCTCACTAGCTACTTCCAGACACAAATGAGAGAACACATCACTCTGACCATTTTACTCACCCTGGCATAGCTGGTTAGGCTGTTTTCATGTTATCTAGAGTCAGTGACTCTAACAGTTATTCATTTTGAACTCTTTACCCCTTTTTCTCCCCAATTGGTAGTTAGTCTTGTTCCATCGATCCAACTCCCGTACAGGACTCGGGAGAGGCAAAGGTAGCGTACAGCTGGTGACTGAAGTCAGCATGCATGCGCCTGGCCACCACAAGGAGTCACTAGCGCACCATGGGACAAGAACATCTCAGCCGGCCAAACCATCCCCTAACCTGGACGACACTTAGTCAAATGTGCGCTGCCTCCCGGTCGCGGCTGGCTGCCGCACAGCCTGGGGTCGAACCCAGATCTGTAGTGACGCCTCTAGCACTGCAATGCAGTGCCTTAGACCGCTGCGCAACTCGGGAGGCCCTAGTGACTGTAACTGTTGTGTTTTTTTTGCCAATGTTTATTGACACTGGCCATATTCAACAGGTGTTGCACATTTGTAAATTAATCAGTTATTCTGCGCTCTGGCACATTCAGACGAGAGTGCTCTGAAATCCGATTCGATGGCAAGAGTGAATTTACGAACACACCCTTAGTCAGTCGGCTACCTGCCTACTTATTATTTTTATTTTTGAGAAGTGTGGGAAAGGTTACTTGGTTTGAAGAAATACCTAGTCATGCTATGTATCACCCTCTTGTGGATTTATTTTAGGTACAGTACAATGTGTAGCATCAGATTGATTGTTCCCTCCTTGTGACCGTCTTGTGTCCTGTTATTAGTCATCAGCTACTTCCCCACAGAGCAATACATATGAATAGAAAAGGGGCAATACTCTTTTTTTTCAAAAGGTACAGTATATGGGTGAACCAGTGGAGGCTGCTGAGGGGAGGATGGCTCATAATGTCTCAAACTTATTTTGCTCCAGCCATTACCACAAACACGTCCTCCCCAATTAAGGTGCCACCAACCTCCTGTGGTGTGAACAGATCAGTGGTGGGAGTGATGCAAGTGTTTGCTGCACCGCTAGGGGGCACTGTGGTGTCAGCCTGGGCTTTTATCAGAAATGTATCAATGCTTTTCTAGCATCTTTCCCATGTCTACACCTCCCTCCTCCATCACTCCTCCCATTTGACACTTTGGTCAGTCTTCTGCCTCAACAAACAGTAACAGGGACAGTGTAGGTGACATGGAACAGAGGACACGGGGAATAGGGACATACAGTAGATAGCCTGAGATGGTCTTTCTCTGGAAGTCCTCTGCTATGATGTACCCATAGCCGCCGGAAGTAGTTTGGGGTTGGGGGTGCTGCAATTTGACTGACGTGGGGGTGCAGAAGAAAAACAATTGCCCGTGCTGAAGATGTCTATTTTAGTCCAAATCACTAATTTTGTGAGATTTTGTTTTTACTAAATGTATCTGTACAAAACAGTTAATCTGATGATAATTGTGGAATATAAGAATACTTGCTTGATATATGTTTTCCAGTACTCAATTACTGTATTGTGCATTGTTTTTCTTCATGGAGATGGAAAGTCTCCAGGTACAACCCTAGATGACTAGCCTATGTACAATAAACTCATTTAAATTAAGTAGTTGGTAAGAATGGACTTTTCTTTGACAGGGGGTGCAGGATTTCTTGGGGCCTAATTTAGATACACTTAGGTTGGAGTCATTAAAACTCGTTTTTCAACCACTCCACAAATGTCTTGTTCACAAACTATAGTTTTGGCAAGTCGGTTAGGACATCTACTTTGTGCATGACACAAGTCATTTTTCCAACAGACATTATTTAACTTATAATTCACTGTATCACAATTACAGTGGGTCAGACGTTTACATACGCTAAGTTGACTGCGCTTTCAAACAGCTTGGAAAATTCCTGAAAATGATGTCATGGCTTTAGAAGCTTCTGATAGGCTAATTAACATAATTTGAGTCAATTGGAAGTGGACATGTGTATGTATTTCAAGGCCTACCTTCAAACTCAGTGCCTCTTTGCTTGACATCATGGGAAAATCAAAAGAAATCAGCCAAGACTTTAGAAAATATATTGTAGACCTCCACAAGTCTGGTTCATCCTTGGGAGCAATTTCCAAATGCCTGAAGGTACCACGTTCATCTGTACAAATAATAGTATGCAAGTATAAACACCATGGGATCACGCAGCCGTCATACCGCTGAGGAGGAAGACGTGTTCTGTCTCCTAGAGATGAACGTACTTTGGTGCGAAAAGTGCAAATCAATCCCAGAACAACAGCAAAGGACCTTGTGAAGATGCTGGAGGAAACAGGTACAAAAGTATCTATATCCACAGTATCGATATAACCTGAAAGGCCGCTCAGCAAAGGAGAGGCAACTGTTCCAAAACCGCCATAAAAATGACATGGTTTGCAACTGCACATGGGGACAAATATCATACTCTTTGGACAAATGTCCAAAATAGAACCGTTTGGCCATAATGACCACTGTTATGTTTGGAGGAATAAGGCAGAGGCTTGCAAGCCGAAGAACACCATCCCAACCGTGAAGCACGGGGGTGGCAGCATGTTGTGGGGGTGCTTTACTGCAGGAGGGACTGGTGCACTTCATAATATAGTTGGCATCATGAGAAAGGAAATTTATGTGAATATATTGAAGCAACATCTCAAGACATCAGTCAAGAAGTTAAAGCTTGGTCGCAAATGGGTCTTCCAAATGGACAATGAGCCCAAGTGTACTTCGGAAGTTGTGTCAAAATGGCTGAAGGACAACAAAGTCAAGGTATTGGAGTGGCCCTCACAAAGCTCTGATCTCATCCTATAGAATATTTGTGGGCAGATCTGAAAAGGGATGTGCGAGCAAGGAGGCCTACAAACCTGACTCAGTTACACCAGCTCTGTCAGGAGGAATGGGACAAAATTCACCCACCTTATCGTGGGAAGCTTGTGGAAGGCTCCCTGAAATGTTTGACCCAAGTTAAACAATTTAACGGCAATGCTACCAAATACTAATTGAGCATATGTAAACTTCTGACCCACTGGGTATGTGATGAAAGAAATAAAGCTGAAATAAATCATTCTCTACTATTATCCTGACATTTCACATTCTTAAAACAAAGTGGTGATCCTAACTGACCTAAGACTGGGAATTTTTACTGGGATTAAATGTCAGGAATTGTGAAAACTGAGTTTAAATGTATTTGCCTAAGGTGTATGTAAACTTCCAACTTCAACTGTATATATACAAAAGTATGTGGAAACCCTGTTCTCTAGAGTGATGAATCACGCTTCACCATCTGGCAGTCCGACGGACAAATCTGAGTTTGGCGGATGCCAGGAGAATGCTACCTGCCAGAATGCATAGTGCCAATTGTAATGTTTGGTGGAGGAGGAATAATGGTCTGGGGCTGTTTTTCATGGTTCGGGCTAGACCCCTTAGTTCCATTGAAGGTAAATCTTAACGATATAGCATACAATGATGTTCTAGACAATTCTGTGCTTCCAACTTTGTGGCAACTGTTTGGGGAAGACCCTTTCCTGTTTCAGCATGACAATGCCCCCATGCACAAATTGAGGTTCAAACAGAAACGGTTTGTCGAGATGGGTGTGGAAGAACTTGACTAGCCTGCATAGAGTCCTGACCTAAACCCCATCAAACACCGTTTTTGATTGCATTGGAATGCCGACTGCAAGCCAGTCCTAATCGCCCAACTTCAGTGTCCAACCCCACTAATGCTCGTGGCTGAATGAAAGCAAGTCCCAGCAGTAATGTTCCAACATCTAGTGGAAAGCCTTCCCAGAAGAGTGAAAGAGGTTATACAAGCAAAGGAGGGACCAACTCCATTTTAATGGCCATGATTTTTGAATGAGATGTTCGACAAGTAAGTGTCCACATACTTTTGCTCATGTAGTGTATGTTTCGGCTTATAATTTCCAACATTTTGGTAGGCTATCTTTTAGTCAACTTGTCTATAATTAGATACATGTAACTTCTATTGTGTTATTATATGTTGCCCTAGAAGACTAATAATGTAATAGAGATCACTTTAACCTTTCGCTGAGCAAGGAGGTTTAGGGACTGTTGAGAAAATACAATGAGCAAAATGTCCAAATGACATCAGTTTGACCAGTTTAGAAGTTTTGAAAACGACCCAAGGTGTTTCTGATAAGATTTCAGTTGGCTTCGATGCATATTTTTTGTGATTGAAATACTGTCAACTTTTATGATGCTTTGATGATTGTTACGCACGCCTCTATGAAGTGGGAACGCAACACCCTGCTACAACCAAACTCTCCGTGAAGTGAAAAAGGCAAGGACTGTAGGTGCGAGTAAGGATGACAGAAAGAATGTGTTTACAAGGACTTTATTCCTTTACACGGTAATATGGGGGAAAGGGGCTGGACGGAACCAAAGCAAAGAAAGTAAATCTCAAAGCCCCCCCTCTCCTATCTTACCTGCCTACCCACTACTTACCTAATTTAGCACCACCTGGTGCCCTAACCAAAATACAGGGGGTGGTCTGCCCAGGTCTTACCTAGTGTGCCTACACAGCGAATATGCTACGGGTATATGTATGCCCGCGGGCCTCTTGCCTAAGCACTCCCTAGGTGCCTTCCCCTTCCCCCCTGGGAACAAATGAAACAGAATATTAAACCATTTTCAAAAAAACAAACTAAGAAACAAAGGACATCAAATAAGCTCTGAGCAACAAACTCACAAAACACACCAACTCTCAGCAATGACATCCCAGCAATGACATCCCAGCAAATCTCTCTAGCAAAATCTCTCTAGCAAAATCTCTGCAATGACCTCCCAGCAAATCTCCTCCTCCTGAACAGAACACTGGCTTTTATTTAGCTTCAGAATGAATGTGTAACTGGAGACAGCTGCGTCTTGACGAGGGGGCGGGGTCAGCTCTCCAATTAGCCATGGAGTCGACCAATCAGCTGCTTGAGGGATTTCAGGAAGCCATTTCCTGAAATAAACACATGCAAACATACAAACTACAACACATAAACTGGGGAACGTAACAATGATGAAGACAGCACCTCTACAGATTTGATCGAAATGAGCGTTGCAATCTCTCAAGATGCAGAAATAAAAAAGTAATATTTCTTCATTCCTGTTTGCTAGATCAGATTTTGCCTACATTTTGTGTATCATTTTACTGCAAGAAATGCTTCATTTTGCAGGAGTTATTAAGGCTATGTGAGAGGTTATAAACCTACAGTCAGTGTCCAGATTTCAGTTTCCAATTAACCCATCTAAACAGTAGGCTGCAGTTCCCTTGGCATGCCATAGGCCTATATGATGTCCCGTCTTGTGACTGTCGAAGGTGTATAGCGCCTCACAATCATCACACAACATACATTTACATTTACATTTAAGTCATTTAGCAGACGCTCTTATCCAGAGCGACTTACAAATTGGTGCATTCACCTTATGACATCCAGTGGAACAGCCACTTTACAATAGTGCATCTAAATATTTTAAGGGGGGAGGGGGTGAGAAGGATTACTTTATCCTATCCTAGGTATTCCTTAAAGAGGTGGGGTTTCAGGTGTCTCCGGAAGGTGGTGATTGACTCCGCTGTCCTGGCGTCGTGAGGGAGTTTGTTCCACCATTGGGGAGCCAGAGCAGCGAACAGTTATGACTGGGCTGAGCGGGAACTGTACTTCCTCAGTGGTAGGGAGGCGAGCAGGCCAGAGGTGGATGAACGCAGTGCCCTTATTTGGGTGTAGGGCCTGATCAGAGCCTGGAGGTACTGAGGTGCCGTTCCCCTCACAGCTCCGTAGGCAAGCACCATGGTCTTGTAGCGGATGCGAGCTTCAACTGGAAGCCAGTGGAGAGAGCGGAGGAGCGGGGTGACGTGAGAGAACTTGGGAAGGTTGAACACTAGACGGGCTGCGGCGTTCTGGATGAGTTGTAGGGGTTTAATGGCACAGGCAGGGAGCCCAGCCAACAGCGAGTTGCAGTAATCCAGACGGGAGATGACAAGTGCCTGGATTAGGACCTGCGCCGCTTCCTGTGTGAGGCAGGGTCGTACTCTGCGGATGTTGTAGAGCATGAACCTACAGGAACGGGCCACCGCCTTGATGTTAGTTGAGAACGACAGGGTGTTGTCCAGGATCACGCCAAGGTTCTTAGCGCTCTGGGAGGAGGACACAATGGAGTTGTCAACCGTGATGGCGAGATCATGGAACGGGCAGTCCTTCCCCGGGAGGAAGAGCAGCTCCGTCTTGCCGAAGTTCAGCTTGAGGTGGTGATCCGTCATCCACACTGATATGTCTGCCAGACATGCAGAGATGCGATTCGCCACCTGGTCATCAGAAGGGGGAAAGGAGAAGATTAATTGTGTGTCGTCTGCATAGCAATGATAGGAGAGACCATGTGAGGTTATGACAGAGCCAAGTGACTTGGTGTATAGCGAGAATAGGTAGAGGGCCTAGAACAGAGCCCTGGGGGACACCAGTGGTGAGAGCGTGTGGTGAGGAGACAGATTCTCGCCACGCCACCTGGTAGGAGCGACCTGTCAGGTAGGACGCAATGCAAGCGTGGGCCGCGCCGGAGATGCCCAACTCGGAGAGGGTGGAGAGGAGGATCTGATGGTTCACAGTATCGAAGGCAGCCGATAGGTCTAGAAGGATGAGAGCAGAGGAGAGAGAGTTAGCTTTAGCGGTGCGGAGCGCCTCCGTGATACAGAGAAGAGCAGTCTCAGTTGAATGACTAGTCTTGAAACCTGACTGATTTGGATCAAGAAGGTCATTCTGAGAGGGATAGCGGGAGAGCTGACCAAGGACGGCACGTTCAAGAGTTTTGGAGAGAAAAGAAAGAAGGGATACTGGTCTGTAGTTGTTGACATCGGAGGGATCGAGTGTAGGTTTTTTCAGAAGGGGTGCAACTCTCGCTCTCTTGAAGACGGAAGGGACGTAGCCAGCGGTCAGGGATAAGTTGATGAGCGAGGTGAGGTAAGGGAGAAGGTCTCCGGAAATGGTCTGGAGAAGAGAGGAGGGGATAGGGTCGAGCGGGCAGGTTGTTGGGCGGCCGGCCGTCACAAGACGCGAGATTTCATCTGGAGAGAGAGGGAGAAAGAGGTCAGAGCACAGGGTAGGGCACTGTGAGCAGAACCAGCGGTGTCGTTTGACTTAGCAAACGAGGATCGGATGTCGTCGACCTTCTTTTCAAAATGGTTGACGAAGTCATCTGCAGAGAGGGAGGAGGGGGGGGATTCAGGAGGGAGGAGAAGGTGGCAAAGAGCTTCCTAGGGTTAGAGGCAGATGCTTGGAATTTAGAGTGGTAGAAAGTGGCTTTAGCAGCAGAGACAGAGGAGGAAAATGTAGAGAGGAGGGAGTGAAAGGATGCCAGGTCCGCAGGGAGGCGAGTTTTCCTCCATTTCCGCTCGGCTGCCCGGAGCCCTGTTCTGTGAGCTCGCAATGAGTCGTCGAGCCACGGAGCGGGAGGGAGGACCGAGCCGGCCTGGAAGATAGGGGACATAGAGAGTCAAAGGATGCAGAAAGGGAGGAGAGGAGGGTTGAGGAGGCAGAATCAGGAGATAGGTTGGGAAGAGATGATAGGATGGAAGAGGAGAGAGTAGCGGGGGAGAGAGAGTGAAGGTTGGGACGGCGCGATACCATCCGAGTAGGGGCAGTGTGGGAAGTGTTGGATGAGAGCGAGAGGGAAAAGGATACAAGGTAGTGGTCGGAGACTTGGAGGGGAGTTGCAATGAGGTTAGTGGAAAAACAGCATCTAGTAAAGATGAGGTCGAGTGTATTGCCTGCCTTGTGAGTAGGGGGGGGGGGGGGGGGGAGTGAGAGGGTGAGGTCAAAAGAGGAGAGGAGTGGAAAGAAGGAGGCAGAGAGGAATGAGTCAAAGGTAGACGTGGGGAGGTTAAAGTCGCCCAGAACTGTGAGAGGTGAGCCGTCCTCAGGAAAGGAGCTTATCAAGGCATCAAGCTCATTGATGAACTCTCCGAGGGGACCTGGAGGGCGATAAATGATAAGGATGTTAAGCTTGAAAGGGCTGGTAACTGTGACAGCATGAAATTCAAAGGAGGCGATAGACAGATGGGTAAGGGGAGAAAGAGAGAATGACCACTTGGGAGAGATAAGGATCCCGATGCCACCACCCCGCTGACCAGAAGCTCTCGGGGTGTGCGAGAACACGTGGGCGGACGAAGAGAGAGCAGTAGGAGTAGCAGTGTTGTCTGTGGTGATCCATGTTTCTGTCAGTGCCAAGAAGTCGAGGGACTGGAGGGAGGCATAGGCTGAGATGAACTCTGCCTTGTTGGCTGCAGATCGGCAGTTCCAGAGGCTACCGAAGACCTGGAACTCCACGTGGGTCGTGCGCGCTGGGACCACCAGAATAGGGTGGCAGCGGCCACGCGGTGTGGAGCGTTTGTATGGTCTGTGCAGAGAGGAGAGAACAGGGATAGACAGACACATAGTTGACAGGCTACAGAAGAGGCTACGCTAATGCAAGGAGATTGGAATGACAAGTGGACTACACGTCTCAAATGTTCAGAAAGTTAAGCTTACGTAGCAAGAATCTTATTGACTAAAATGATTAAAATGATACAGTACTGCTGAAGTAGGCTAGCTGGCAGTGGCTGCGTTGTTGACTTTGTAGGCTAGCTGGCAGTGGCTGCGTTGTTGACACTACACTAATCAAGTCGTCCGTTGAGTGTAATAGTTTCTACAGTGCTGCTATTCGGGGGCTAGCTGGCTAGCTAGCAGTGTTGATTACGTTACGTTGCGTTAAAAGAACAACAAAACAAATCAAACCGTTGTGCTGTAATGAAATGAAATGAAAAATGTGATACTACCTGTGGAGGGAAGCGGAATGCGACCGGGTTGTTGAGTGCGGAAGTTCTATTCAGTAGACGTTGGCTAGCTGTTGGCTAGCTAGCAGTGTCTCCTACGTTAAGGACGACAAATAGCTGGCTAGCTAACCTCGGTAAATTAAGATAATCACTCTAAGACTACACGCTCTAAACTACACAATTATCTTGGATACGAAGACAGAAAAGACAACTATGTAGCTAGCTAACACTACACTAATCAAGTCGTTCAGTTGAGTGTAATAGTTTCTACAGTGCTGCTATTCGGTAGACGGTGGACGTATGCTAGCTGGCTAGCTGCTGGGCAGATAGCAGTGTAGACTACGTTAGGATGACGAAATACAAGTTGCAATAGAAGTGCTGACTGTTTCACTTTGTTGTCCTCTTTATTTTCCTTTTTCTTCTGTCCTTCTTTTGTCCTTATTTTGTCTTCCTTTCTTCTGTTAACTAGATATTTTTTGTTGTTATTCTTTGTAAGCTAGCTAGCTTCTTCCAGGAGAGTCCCTAGCAACTGCTTAGCAACAAGTAAACAATTCTGCTAGCAATTCAGCTAGCTAAGATAACTGTACAATTTTATGAAAAATAGTTAATTTTTCAAAAGCCTGTCTTTTTTGGTTTGTTCCTTGTTTTGTCTTCTATTGATACATAGCCGGCACTGCTATCATACTACTTTATCACTTCACCCAAAATTTTCCAAAGATTACATTTCTGACCCTCCCTCTTGTTTTCAACTCTCCTTTTGCAGGCTTTGTCTTATTGATTTAAACTTCAACAATGTCCTTTTGCCTCCGTTAAAGCATTATTTGGCTTTCTGCCCGTTCCCAAAATCTTTAGCGATTGGCTGTGTAGGCTATTTGGCATGCACAGAGTTAAACCCTAAAGTTTAGCCAAAATGAAATAAAAACCTCAATGTAGCATATATACATTGCACAATAATTATACATTTATGGATTTTTAAAAAGGTATTGTTTCTCTTTATTCAACCTGCCTCCCACCCACCTGTCCTACAGCCACACAATATTTAATGACCCTACGCCATCAGCCCGCAGATATAACCCCAGGGACTGCATAATCCTACATCACTAGTTTGAGGATAAGGGTTTGTTCTTTCTGAATTCCAATATTATGACAATCTCAGAGAAAGGGACAGGGCAACAACTCTTACAACTGTTGAATCCTGCATGATACTGTTCTTAATTATATAACTTTTGCGAAAGTGGAGATGCATAATTGTTTTGTTTTTGCTTGAGCTACAGATGTTAAATATCGGTCCGCTAAAAATAAAAATGTCACCGGAGAAGAAGGCAGACGTTTGTGTTTTTTTGTTTGTTTATTTGCAACTTTTAAAAAATATATATTTTGTACATAATGTTGCCGCTACCGTCTCTTATGACAGAAAATAATTTCTGGACATCAGGACTGTGAATCCTTTTTTCCTTCAACAAGTCTGATGAGCCCGACGGGACCGATATACTGCTTTCTCGGGAACAGGCCCAGATCCCCGTGATTTGCGTGAAGAGGAGGCGGAGAAAAAGGGTCCGGAGGGCGGGCTGCCTTCCGAGAATTCGTAGGCGAACGAATAAACTCCCACTTCCTTCCATTCTGCTAGCAAACGTGCAATCTTTGGACAATAAAATAGATGACCTACGTGGATGATTAAACTACCAACGGGACATTCAAAACTGTAACATCTTATGCTTCACGGAGTCATGGCTGAATGACAACACTATCAACATACAGCTGTCTGGCTATACGGCAGGATAGAACAGAGGCGTCTGGTAAGACAAGGGGCGGCGGACTATGTATTTTTGTAAATGACAGCTGGTGTACGATATCTAAGGAAGTCTCGAGGTATTGCTCGCCTGAGGTAATGCATCTCATGATAAGCTGTAAACCACACTGTCTACCTAGAGTTTTCGTCTGTATTTTTCGTAGCTGTTTACATACCCCCACAGTCAGGGGCTGGCACTAAAACAGCATTGAATGAGCTGAATTCCGCCATAAGCAAACAAGAAAACACTCACCCAGAGGTGGCGCTCCTAGGTAGCCGGGGACTTTAATGCTGGGAAATTTAATATAATAATATATGCCATTTAGCAGACGCTTTTATCCAAAGCGACTTACAGTCATGTGTGCATACATTCTACGTATGGGTGGTCCCGGGGATCGAACCCACTACCCTGGCGTTACAAGCGCCATGCTCTACCAACTGAGCTACAGAAGGACCAAATTTATATCAGCATGTTAAATGTGCAACCAGATGGAAGAAAACTCTGGACCACCCTTTACATACACAGAGAGGCATACAAAGGTCTCCCTCGCAGATCTGACCATAATTCTTTCATCTTGATTCCTGCGTACAAGCAAAAATTTAAACAGGAAGCACCAGTGACAAGATCAATAAAAAAGTTGTCAGGTGAAACAGATACTAAACTACAGCACTGTTTTGCTAGCACAGACTGGGATATGTTCCGCGATTCCTCCGATAGCATTAAGGAGTACACCACATCAGTCATTGGCTTGATCAATAAGTGCACCGAGATGTCGTCCCCACAGTGACCGTATGTACATACCCCAACCAGAAGCCATGGATTACAGGCAATATCCGCACTGAGCTAAAGGCTAGACTCTAACCCGGAAGCTTATAAGAAATCCTGCTATGCCCTCCGACGGACTGTCAAACAGTCAAAGCATCAATAAAGGACTAAGATCGAATCGTACTACACTGGCACCGATGCTCGTTGGATGTGGCAGGACTTGCAAAGGGACTACAAAGGGAAGCACAGCCGAGAGCTGCCCAGTGACACGAGCCTACCAGACGAGCTAAACTAAACTACCAGAGCACCAGCTGGTCCCGGAAGACTGTGTGATCACGCTCTCCGCAGCCGATGTGAATAAGACCTTAAAACAGGTCAACATTCACAAGGCCGCAGGTCCAGAGGGATTACCAGGACGTGTACTATGAACAGGCGCTGACCAACTGGCAAGTGTCTTCACTGACATTTTCAACCTCTCGCTGTCTGAGTCTGTAATACCAACATGTTTTAAGCAGACCACCATAGTGCCTGTGCCCAATAACACTAAAGGAACCTGCCTAAGCAACTACTGACCCATAGCACTCACGTCTGTAGCCAGAAAGTGCTTTGAAAGGCTGGTCATGGCTCACATCAACACCATTATCCCAGAAACCCTAGACCCACTCCAATTTGCATACCACCCCAACAGATCCACAGATGATGCAATCTCTACTGCGCTCCACATTGCCCTTTCCCATCTGGACAAAAGGAACACCTATGTGAGAATGCTATTCATTGACTACAGCTCAGCGTTCAACACCATAGTGCCCTCAAAGCTCTGGGACACCTCCCTCCGCAACTGGATCCTGACTGGTTACGTCTCCCCACCTTTTACAGCGCTGGTACTCTCTGTTGTTATCATCTATTCTTAGTCACTTTAATAACTCTACCTTCATGTATATATTACCTCAACTAACCACTTTTCTGAATTTGACATTTATTTTTTTATTTTGAGTAATATATTTTTAAATTCTGTTTTTTCAGGGGGTGCTGCTGCTCTCTCAATGTCAAATGCATGGTTACATTTGATTGCACATTAGGCAGGTAACCGACGCAGACAGGAAGAGAGTAATATGGGTCATTGTGGTTAAGAGTGATGATAGAGGGAGGATTTCACTGCAGGTCAATGCCGAGCCAATGATGGAGGATTTTTATGGCAAGACATAAAATCAGATACAGCACCACACAGGAAACCTCTGAGGGCCATAATGGCTGGTACCATTAAATCTGGGGGAGGAGGTGGTGTAGCAGACCTCAGAGGACAGGAGCTGTCATGGTGGGGTTAAGGACAGTAGATGGATCACAGCACTTTACCCAACTCATTCATATCATACCCCCGAGTGTATGTGCTTGTGCGTGCATGTGCTCTTGCCCCCCCCTCGTGTGTGTGTGTGTGTGTGTGTGTGTGTGTGTGTGTGTGTGTGTGTGTGTGTGTGTGTGTGTGTGTGTGTGTGTGTGTGTGTGTGTGTGTGTGTGTGTGTGTGTGTGTGTGTGTGTGTGTGTGTGTGTGTGTGTGTGTGTGTGTGTGTGTGTGTGTGTGTGTGTGTGTGTGTCTAACTGACAGAGATCGGGAGTAATGAAATACAGAATTGTGTGTTTGTTGTACATCTCTATTATTGTAATAGCTCATTTTCATCCCTAGCTGTTTAAATCATATACCTAAGAGAATGAGGCAAGATGAAGTCTAACCTCTTAAATAAGAAACATGGCTGACTGTTGCCTTTCAGGTGAATCTTCATTCCCTTTTAAAACTGAGCAATGATGCAAGAGCTCTGATCTAGAAGCCAGTGAAAATGAGGTTTTACAACTGTAAGTTCCACTCAGTGTTTTGATATCTCTATTTCCATTGAAAGTGTCTCACGCGTGCAATTGGAGTAGATAAAGCAGTGCTGAGTAGAGCTGGTGGAGCTGTCAGAGTCAGTTTCATCTTTCTGCTCAGGCGTGGGGCGGACATCCTATGAAGTGTTTACCTCAGGAGCGCCCTCTCAAAATGCTCTAAATGCTCTAAATGTGAGAGACAGTGGGATGGAGTGCTCTTTTTCCGTTGTGTGCTGTCTCTCTGTTTCACGGAGCCGTGAAAGCGAAGCCCTGAGCTGTGTAAGACATGGAGGAAAGCCTTGCCAATGATAGCCTTATTCCAGTCAAAGAGATACTATCATTATTAGTCTAATGCTTCAGTCAGGTTAGCAACACGAACACGGCTGGGTCTTTTGCTGACGTCTGTCTGAGACCCAGATACTGCCTGAGCAGAATACATTTAGCGGTACAAGGGGGGAAAATCACTCAGCAATGAAGCAGCCCTCTGTCTCTGCGATGCTCCTATCATTCTTGTAAGTTGACGATAAAGGGAAATACCTATCCTGACATTGACAATCTATTCTATTCTGTACTATTCTATTTTACCTTGATCCTAGTAATAGAAACACAATACCTATCTATTTACCTAGCTTGGCACACTCCGTTATGCCCTGATTGGACGGCCAGTCAGTCTCTGATCACAGAGACAGACCCAGGGGGCTTCCAGCTAATCACGAACCTCCAATGATGCAGATCATCGCTACTGAACAAAGCCTACGCAATTCCTTCTTCTATTGATTGTGGAGTTAAACACTGTGTCACGACTTTTACCGAAGGCGCTCGGCGCTCGGCGCTCGGCGCTCGGCATCGCCGGTTCACTAGCCGCTACCGATCCCTTCTTCCTTTTCTGGTTGTTTTGTCTGTGGTCCTTTTCACACCTGGTTTCAATTGCTTTTATTTCTGTGTGTATATAGGGCATCTGTTGCCTGCTTTAATTCGTGCAGGATTAAGCTTGTGTGTATTTGCGTTCGATTATCTATGCTGTTTATTGTTTTCACTATGTTCCTCCGTGTATTGACACAAGTTTCTGTTCCTTCGAGAGCGTAGTTTTGGATTTTCATCTGTGCCAATTTTGTATTGGTGGACTATGTGTGTATATATATATATATATATATAAACACGCTTCTCAGAAATCCCTGCTCTCCTGCGCCTGACTCCTACACGCACCTTATCACACATTGCATATGATAGCTAGACATCTAAAGAATAAAACCCATATGATATGGGTGTAATGTTCTACCTATTGTATTTATTGTCTGTCCCTGTAGTCTGACAGCTTTGTACTCTGTCGTTTGTCTATCCTGTGGATGCAGTAGGCGACTCCTGTGGCCAGGACAAGACAGACCTATTACTTTAAAGGTACCAGCGAGACATGCGTTATCTGTGCCACTCTTCTGCTCTCTCTCTCTCTCTCTCTCTCTCTCTCTCTCTCTCTCTCTCTCTCTCTCTCTCTCTCTCTCTCTCTCTCTCTCTCTCTCTCTCTCTCTCTCTCTTTCTGCTTTTGGTATAACAGTTGTCAAAGCAAAGGTCGTATGACTACAGAGCAGGTTTGGGGCCAATTTCATTTAATTTCCAGTCAATTCAGAAAGTAAACCCATTTCCAAAATGTTCAAATTTTTCTCATTAAGAAGCATTGGAGAGAATGGATTGTCAGTGTACTTCCTGAATGGTCTGGAATTTAAATGGAATTGACCCCAGACCCTGGTACAGATAAGTTATTTCAGCCATCTTTCTTCTTAGTGATAACTTTCAGTGTGGTGTGGCCCAGTCAGATCAGCTTGCTTCACACCAGCAGCATCAATCCAGAGCCAGCTCCACTTCCCTCCGTCTCTCCTCTAATCTGCAGTCACTCACTAAATCTGCCTGTGATCTCGTTGGCGCTGCTGTCCTACGTGGTTTGGCTATTTTTAGACTTCATATCATTCATTTACTGAGGCCAGGGAAGACAGCCAAATCACTTGACTTGAATTGCACTTTCTAACTACTATCTCTCATTGGAGCATGCCAAATCCATTCCCAACTTTAATCTAATATATCTAGTAACTGAGAGAGGAACATAAATTGTAATCAATCATACCACCATGCATCCCACTGTTGGCTTGCTTCTGAAGCTCAGTAGGGTTGGCCCTGGTCAGTTTCTGGATGGGAGACCAGATCCTGCTGGAAAAGGTGTTGGAGGGCCAGTAGGAGTCACCCTTTCCTCTGGTCTAAAAAAAATGTCCCAGGGCAGTGATTGGGGACATTTCCCTGTGTAGGGTGACATATTTCGGATGGGACGTTAAATGGGTGTCCTGACTCTCTGTGGTCACTAAAAGAGCACATGGCACTTATTGTAAGAGTAGGGGTGTTAACCCCGGTGTCCTTGGCTCATTCCTCCTCTCCCCTGTAACTATTCCCCAGGTCGTTGCTGTAAATGAGAATGTGTTCTCAGTCAACTTACCTGGTAAAATAAAAAGCCTCAGTTAATATCTACAGATGTATGATCTTAATTTTAGCCAGTTTGCTACAGCAGAAAAATAATACTGCAGCAACAGGAAATGTGAATTATTTTGTGGATTATAATTAATGGACATTTTGTAGGGGTTGATGCATTTTTCGTAATGGAAAATCAAGTCTGAAATGTCAAAGTGGAAATTACAATCTTCAGAAGCCTTAAATCAAATCAAATCAAATCAAATTGTATTTGTCACATACACATGGTTAGCAGATGTTAAATGCAAGTGTAGCGAAATGCTTGTGCTTCTAGTTCTGACAATGCAGTGATAACCAACAAGTAATCTAACTAACAATTCCAAAACTACTGTCTTATACACAGTGTAAGGGGATAAGGAACATGTACATAAGGATATATGAATGAGTGATGGTACAGAGCAGCATACAGTAGATGGTATCGAGTACAGTATATACATATGAGATGAGTGTGTAGACAAAGTAAACAAAGTGGCATAGTTAAAGTGGCTAGTGATACATGTGTTACATAAGGATGCAGTCGATGATGTAGAGTACAGTATATACATATGCATATGAGATGAATAATGTAGGGTAAGTAACATTATATAAGGTAGCATTGTTTAAAGTGGCTAGTGATATATTTACATCATTTCCCATCAATTCCCATTATTAAAATGGCTGGAGTTGGGTCAGTGTCAATGACAGTGTGTTGGCAGCAGCCACTCAGTGTTAGTGGTGTCTGTTTAACAGTCTGATGGCCTTGAGATAGAAGCTGTTTTTCAGTCTCTCGGTCCCAGCTTTGATGCACCTGTACTGACCTCGCCTTCTGGATGATAGCGGGGTGAACAGGCAGTGGTTCGGTGGTTGATGTCCTTGATGATCTTTATGGCCTTCCTGTAACAACGGGTGGTGTAGGTGTCCTGGAGGGCAGGTAGTTTGCCACCGGTGATGCGTTGTGCAGTCCTCACTACCCTCTGGAGAGCCTTACGGTTGAGGGCGGAGCAGTTGCCTTACCAGGCGGTGATACAGCCCGCCAGGATGCTCTCGATTGTGCATCTGTAGAAGTTTGTGAGTGCTTTTGGTGACAAGCCGAATTTCTTCAGCCTCCTGAGGTTGAATAGGCGCTGCTGCGCCTTCTTCACGACGCTGTCAGTGTGAGTGGACCAATTCAGTTTGTCTGTGATGTGTATGCCGAGGAACTTAAAACTAGCTACCCTCTCCACTACTGTTCCATCGATGTGGATAGGGGGGTGTTCCCTCTGCTGTTTCCTGAAGTCCACAATCATCTCCTTAGTTTTGTTGACGTTGAGTGTGAGGTTATTTTCCTGACACCACACTCCGAGGGCCCTCACCTCCTCCCTGTAGGCCGTCTCGTCGTTGTTGGTAATCAAGCCTACCACTGTTGTGTCGTCCGCAAACTTGATGATTGAGTTGGAGGTGTGCGTGGCCACGCAGTCGTGGGTGAACAGGGAGTACAGGAGAGAGCTCAGAACACACCCTTGTGGGGCCCCCGTGTTGAGGATCAGCGGGGAGGAGATGTTGTTGCCTACCCTCACCACCTGGGGGCGGCCCGTCAGGAAGTCCAGTACCCAGTTGCACAGGGCGGGGTCGAGACCCAGGGTCTCGAGCTTGATGACGAGCTTGGAGGGTACTATGGTGTTGAATGCCGAGCTGTAGTCGATGAACAGCATTCTCACATAGGTATTCCTCTTGTCCAGGTGGGTTAGGGCAGTGTGCAGTGTGGTTGAGATTGCATCGTCTGTGGACCTATTTGGGCGGTAAGCAAATTGGAGTGGGTCTAGGGTGTCAGGTAGGGTGGAGGTGATATGGTCCTTGACTAGTCTCTCAAAGCACTTCATGATGACGGAAGTGAGTGCTACGGGGTGGTAGTCGTTTAGCTCAGTTACCTTAGCTTTCTTGGGAACAGGAACAATGGTGGCCCTCTTGAAGCATGTGGGAACAGCAGACTGGTATAGGGATTGATTGAATATGTCCGTAAACACACCAGCCAGCTGGTCTGCGCATGCTCTGAGGGCGCGGATGGGGATGTTTTTAATGTTCTGTATTGCAGGAAAGTTCTTCTGCAACAAGTTGCCCAGAGCACAAGGGGTCACAATCTATTTTTACCATTGTAATAAAAATGTTACCACAAGTGTTGCTTGTATCTATTTGGATCCCCCCTGTACAATACATTATATTATATCAAATTGTGTGAAATTGTATGATGATAAACCCAAGGGACACAAAGTGAAAAAGACACCTCTTTTCTGAGCAGCAAGGGATTTAGAATTTAGACAGTTCGAGAAAATGTGCACATTTGTGCCGCAGGAAGGCAAGTTGACAGGTTGACACAATGAGGTGTGTGTGTGTGTGTCAGTTTAGAGCATTGCAGTACCCTTTTCAATGAGTGAAATGAAGTACAATTGGCTCCTAGGCGCCAGCTGTCATGCTAGCAGAATGGATAAGACTCTCCCTGCTTGGCAGCCAGACCTTGGAGAAGTCCGCTCTTGATGTTGGCTCTGGGGAAGGAGAGCTGCAATGGCTAATGTTTAACTCACCACACACACTTACTGGAACAGCAACAGTGGGCCACGGAGCCTGGGGATAGAATGGTCGAATAGTGTTGAGGGGGGATGGGTATCGTGCTGGTCCAGAGAAGGAGTACAAAAACATGAGCAATCGCCTCTCTCCCCACCCTCCCCTGTCCTCACCCACCCACCTTCCCTCCCTCCCCCTGTCACCCACCCCCTAAACAAACTCACACACATGCTGAAAGATGAATGTTCAACAAATGGAGGAGAGAGAGTGAGTGAGGGCTCAGGTTCAGAGGTGTATTGTGCAGACAGCTCTTCCACCCCCCCCTCTGAGGTAGTAATCAGGGGCCCTGTCTACAGGCCTGGGGTCCCAGGAGATGGCTGTCTCACTAGGATGTTATTTATTGGCCTGGCTCAAACCTCCTGCTGCCTCCTGCACTCCACATCACTCCCATTGATCTTGTCCTGATCCGCCCCCACTGATGGCTCGCTATCAAACCACCTCTTCGGTCTTCTATCTTTTCTCCTTTCTACTGGGTAAATCCTGGGTGGGGGCACGGCAGAGAGAGGCCTTGAGTTTCATCATCAGTTTACCGTAATTATCCCCCTTAAAGCTATACACTGAGTTCTGGTGGTGAGTCAGTGTTTGCATATCACGCATGGTAATTGCCTACAGCATGCAGTAATAGGCTGTATTTGTGAATGGATTGTACATACATTCTCTTCCTCACTCATGGACTGAAGTGGAATTAATCAAATATCTTTGTCACCTCACTGTGAAATACTTACTTACAAGCCCTGAATCAACAATGCAAAGTAATAACATATTTGCTGAATAAACTAAAGTTAAAGGACAGGAGTAAAACAAACAACATAGAACCATTGTAAAATAGGCCGTATCCATAAAATGTATATACAGTTGAAGTCGGAAGTTTACATACACCTTAGCCAAATATATTTAAACTCAGTTTTTCACAATAGCTGACATTTAATCCTAGTATAAATTCCCTGTCTTAGGTCAGTTAGGATCACCATTTTATTTTAAGAATGTGAAATGTCAGAATAATAGTGGAGAGAATGATTTATTTCAGCTTTTCTTTCTTTCATCACATTCCCAGTGGGTCAGAAGTTTACAAACACTCAATTAGTATTTGGTAGCATTGCCTTTAAATTGTTAAACTTGGGTCAAACATTTTGGGTAGCCTTCCACAAGCTTCCCAAAATAAGTTGGGTGAATTTTGTCCCATTCCTCCTGACAGAGTTGGTGTAACTGAGTCAGGGTTGTAGGCCTCCTTGCTCGCACACCCTTTTTCAGTTCTGCCCGCAAATGTTCTATAGGATTGAGGTCAGAGCTTTGTGATGGCCACTCCAATACCTTGACTTTGTTGTCCTTTAGCCATTTTGCCACAACTTTGGAAATATGCTTGTGGTCATTGTTCATTTGGAAGACCCATTTGCGACCAAGCTTTTACTTCCTGACTGATGTCTTGAGATGTTGATTCAATATATCCACATAAATTTCCTTCTCATGATGCCATCGATTTTGTGAAGTGCACCAGTCCCTCCTGCAGCAATGCACCCCCACAACATGATACTGCCACCCCCATGCTTCACGGTTGGGATGGTGGCAAGCCTCCCCCTTTTTCCTCCAAACAAAACGATGGTCATTATGGCAAAACAGTTCTATTTTTGTTTCATCAGACCAGAGGACATTTCTCCAAAAATATCTTTGTCCCCACATGCAGTTGCAAACCATAGTCTGGCTTTTTTATGGCAGCTTTAGAGCAGTGGCTTCTTCCTTGCTGAGCGGCCTTTCATGTTATGTCGATATAGGACTCATTTTACTGTGGATATAGATACTTTTGTACCTGTTTCCTCCAGCATCTTCACAAGGTCTTTTGCTGTTGTTCTGGGATTGATTTGCACTTTTCACACCAAAGTACGTTCATCTCTAGGAGACAGAACACGTCTCCTTCCTGAGCGGTATACCAGCTGCGTGGTTCCATGGTGTTAATACTTGCGTGCTATTGTTTGTACAGATGATCGTGGTACCTTCAGGCGTTTGGAAATTGCTCCCAAGGATGAACCAAACTTGTGAAGGTCTACTGTCAGGACCCGGTTACGAACCCGGGTCTCTGGAGTGAGAAACAGTCACTTAACCAACTGAGCCAGGAATAGTCGGCAGAACCCAGAAGATGAGGCAGACACAGCAGTACTTGAGACGGTGTATTTAATGAAGTAAAAAAGTGAAGTTCTTCAGGAAAACATGTAACTCCACAACCTCAAAAGGAATTCCACAAGAACAAAGGTAATCCTCCAAGACAAAAAAGGTAAATCCACAAGGTGGAAGGTAAAGCACAAAAAGCCTCAAAAGATACTCAAAAAACAAACAAACAAGAACAAAAAACAGAATTCCACAAGAGAGTCCACCGGGATCAACAAGAGTTCACAGAGTACTAGGGCTGGGTGCTAACATACAAACACAGAGCAAAGAACAGAGGAAAACAAAGGGTTTAAATACAATCAGGGGAAACAAGGCACAGGTGCAAATAATAATGGGGATCAAGGGAAAACAAAAGGTCAAAAGGCACAATGGGGGCATCTAGTGACCAAAAACCGGAACCACCCTGGCCAAATCCTGACAGTCTACAATGTTTTTTCTGAAGTCTTGGCTGATTCCTTTTGATTTTCCCATGATGTCAAGCAAAGAGGCACTGAGTTTGAAGGTAAGCCTTGAAATATGTTAATTAGCCTATCAGAAGCTTCTAAAGCCATGACATCATTTTCTGGAATTTTCCAATCTGTTTAAAGGCACAGTCAACTTAGTGTATGTAAATGTCTGACCCACTGTAATTGTGATACAGTGAATTATAAGTGAAATAATCTGTCAGTAAACAATTGCTGGAAAAATTACTTGTCATGCACAAAGTAGATGTCCTAACCAACTTGCCAAAACTACAGTTTGTTAATAGGAAATGTGTGGAGTGGTTGAAAAACTAGTTTTAATGACTCCAACCTAAGTCTATGTAAACTTCCGACTTCAATATATATATATTTATTTTTTTCCCCAAAAAATATATGGGGGATTGGAAGTGATGCAGACAATTACATTAATGGAAGCTACAATCTATCTGCAATATCTAAGCTGATCTACCCCCTAACAACCCAACAAAAAGTCTCAATAAAATAACAATGAGGCAATATACAGATGTTACTGATACCGTGTCAATGTGCAGAGGTACGCGTTAGTCGAGGTCATTGAGGTCATATGTACATGTACGTGAAGTGACTATGCATAGATAATAACGTGTAAAAAAGGGGGTCAATGCAAATAGTCTGGGTAGCCATTTGATGAACTGTTCAGCAGTTTTATGCCTTTGGGGTAGAAGCTGTGGGGATGATATGATACACAGACTGACTTTGGACAATCCTATAATGTTTTATACCATGCACTAGTCTATATAGTAGCATGCATGTGACTGCACACATGGTCAGTGTGTGGACAGTTTGGTGTCAGTGCATGATTGATGCCTAGCCACTGCATGGTCAGCACATGTTCAGTGCAGAGTGCAGCTTCAGAATGTGGTGTACTACTCGTTGACCGCATCCTTGTCATATCTGTCCTGTACTCTATATGCAAAATGATGAGCCGGATTCCGCTCTTGTGTTTATTTCTATGGCAACTGGATCGATTTGGGCACGCACTCGAGATGCTAGATCTTTTAGTGGAATTCTGGGCGATACCCGGCACACCATGTTAAATGTCATAGGTTAGGAACTGTCATAGAGTCCCCAGATGCACAAACAAACCATAGACAAAACACTAACATCCAGATATGCAACCTTGCCACAAACAGACATGAATTACTACATAGCTAGGAAGCTGAGCAGAACAGAGGTCATTAATCTGAGTATTGTTATTCTGGTCTAACCACATCCACAAATCTCCCTCTGATAGCAGTCACCACAGGCTGGAATGACACAGGAGAAGAGAGGGTCTCTAAAACAAGTTTGAGCATGCAGTATGCTTCATGCTTCTACTTCCTCCATGGAGGTCTATGCTCTGTTAAAGGTGACCTCGTCAACTGATTGAGGAGGGGCACGAACAATCCTGTCCAATGTGCAGACAGAGGAACGTAAATCTCTTGTCTCTGTGTATCTTGGGTCTGAAAATCCTAGGCAATATCCAGGATGAGCCAGTCAAGACGGAGGGAATTTAGTGTGAGGGGGCTATTATTCTGCTGAAGCTGCTCCTATTTAAGGGAGCTCTGAGGAAGACGCAGTACACCGTCAGTGAGGAGTTTTCTTTGAAAACTGTGACTCATTGTGGTGTAAGCTTGTCTTAAATACACAGGGGAGGTAATGAACATTCATAATATATTTAGCATTCTTTAAGCATGCCTTAATTCACATGATCGGAATGGCTGTACACTTATGTCACCAAATGCCTGACCATATCGTGTGGCTATGTTGGTGTTTTGGCGTTGCCTATTCTCTCTTAGAGCTGTATTGGTATTGCCTTATAGAAGGATAAGTTCAGCCTTGAATATAGACGTTTAGCTCTATTACATGTGATTATATTTAGTTTGGCTTGTATTGGTATTTTAGTGTAGGAAAATATAACCTTAGTTACATACATACATACATACACTTAGTTCCGCTACACATGCTAGTATTGTTGTTGTTGTGTGGCTGCGTGTGTTGGTCTTGTGGTGTGTTGTTGTGTGGCTGTGTGTGTTGGCCTTGTGGTGTGTTGTGTGGCTGTGTGTGTTGGCCTTGTGGTGTGTTGTGTGGCTGTGTGTGTTGGCCTTGTGTGGTGTTGTGTGGCTGTGTGTGTTGGTCTTGTGGTGTGTTGTTGTGTGGCTGTGTGTGTTAGTTTTGTGGTGTGTTGTTGTGTGGCTGTGTGTGTGTTGGTCTTGTGGTGTGTTGTTGTGTGGCTGTGTGTGTTGGTCTTGTGGTGTGTTGTTGTGTGGCTGTGTGTGTTGGTCTTGTGGTGTGTTGTTGTGTAGCTGTGTGTGTTGGTCTTGTGGTGTGTTGTTGTGTGGCTGTGTGTGTTGGTCTTGTCGTGTGTTGTTGTGTGGCTGTGTGTGTTGGTCTTGTGGTGTGTTGTTGTGTGGCTGTGTGTGTTGGTCTTGTGGTGTGTTGTTGTGTGGCTGTGTGTGTTGGTCTTGTGGTGTGTTGTTGCGTGGCTGTGTGTGTGTTGGTCTTGTGGTGTGTTGTTGTGTGGCTGTGTGTGTTGGTCTTGTGGTGTGTTGTTGTGTGGCTGTGTGTGTTGGTCTTGTGCTGTGTTGTTGTGTGGCTGTGTGTGTTGGTCTTGTGGTGTGTTGTTGTGTGGCTGTGTGTGTTGGTCTTGTGGTGTGTTGTTGTGTGGCTGTGTGTGTTGGTCTTGTGGTGTGTTATTGTGTGGCTGTGTGTGTTGGTCTTGTGGTGTGTTGATGTGTGGCTGTGTGTGTTGGTCTTGTGGTGTGTTGTTGTGTGACTGTGTGTGATGGTCTTGTGGTGTGTTGTTGTGTGGCTGTGTGTGTTGGTCTTGTGGTGTGTTATTGTGTGGCTGTGTGTGTTGGTCTTGTGGTGTGTTATTGTGTGGCTGTGTGTGTTGGTCTTGTGGTGTGTTGTTGCGTGGCTGTGTGTGTGTTGGTCTTGTGGTGTGTTGTTGTGTGGCTGTGTGTGTTGGTCTTGTGGTGTGTTGTTGCGTGGCTGTGTGTGTGTTGGTCTTGTGGTGTGTTGTTGCGTGGCTGTGTGTGTGTTGGTCTTGTGGTGTGTTGTTGCGTGGCTGTGTGTGTGTTGGTCTTGTGGTGTGTTGTTGCGTGGCTGTGTGTGTTGGTCTTGTGGTGTGTTGTTGTGTGGCTGTGTGTGTTGGTCTTGTGGTGTGTTGTTGTGTGGCTGTGTGTGTTGGTCTTGTGGTGTGTTGTTGCGTGGCTGTGTGTGTGTTGGTCTTGTGGTGTGTTGTTGTGTGGCTGTGTGTGTTGGTCTTGTGGTGTGTTGTTGTGTGGCTGTGTGTGTTGGTCTTGTGGTGTGATGTTGTGTGGCTGTGTGTGTTGGTCTTGTGGTGTGTTGTTGTGTGGCTGTGTGTGTTGGTATTGTGGTGTGTTGTTTTGTGGCTGTGTGTGTTGGTCTTGTGGTGTGTTGTTGTGTGGCTGTATGTGTTGGTCTTGTTGTGTGGCTGTGTGTGTTGGTCTTGTGCTGTGTTGTTGTGTGGCTGTGTGTGTTGGTCTTGTGGTGTGTTACTGTGTAGATAGGGGCTGTTGAGACTACTTCCAGCCTGTGAGCATGTCGATAACGAGCACCAGCCTCACTGACAGAATCATTTACTGCCTGGAGGGCTGTGAGATGGAAGGGGAGTGTGAATGCCTGCCTCTAACCTACTGAAGCCTCACACTGCACAAATGGAAGTGTTGATATGCAACATGAGCTGCCAAGGTGGATTCCAGGCTTGCTGGGATAAATGTGAAAGATTAATGCGAGGGGGAAGCACTATCTTTGTATAGTGTGTGTGTGTGTGTGTGTGTGTGTGTGTGTGTGTGTGTGTGTGTGTGTGTGTGTGTGTGTGTGTGTGTGTGTGTGTGTGTGTGTGTGTGTGTGTGTGTGTGTGTGTGTGTGTGTGTGTGTGTGTGTGTGTGTGTGTGTGTGTGTGTGTGTGTGTGTGTATGAGTGTATGTGCACATTTTTGAAACTGTCCTGTACATAAATGACAGCATGTGGAAGTGATTGAAGCAAACGTTTATATTTATACTCACCAGCCAATCATTCTGGACACTAAATGTCTAATGAGGGTTCAGTATGAATGAAAGAAATATACACTACCGTTCAAAACATTTGGGGTCACTAGGAAATGTCCTTGTTTTTTAAAGTAAAGCAGGTTTTTGTACATTATAATAACATCAAATTGATCAGAAATACTAAAAGGGCTAATTGATCATTAGAAAACCCTTTTGCTTCTGATTAAAGAAGCAATAAAACTCTGTCTTTAGACTAGTTGAGTATCTGGCAGCTTCATTAAATAGTGCCCGCAAAACACCAGTCTCAACCTCAACAGTGAAGAGGCGACTCCGAGATAATGGCCTTCTAGGCAGAGTTCCTCTGTCCAGTGTCTGTGTTCATTTGTCCATCTTAATCTTTTATTTTTATTGGCTAGAGATATGCCAACTCTGCCTAGAAGGCCAGCATCTCGGAGTCGCCTCTTCACTGTTGACGTTGAGACTGCTCTTTTGCGGGTACTATTTAATGAAGCTGCCAGTTGAGGACTTGTGAGGTGTCTATTTCTCAAACTAGACACTCTAATGTACTTATCCTCTTGCTCAGTTGTGCACCGGGGCCTCTCCCTCTTTCTATTTTGGTTAGGGCCAGTTGGTGCTGTTTTGTGAAGGGAGTAGTACACAGCGTTGTACGAGATCTTCAGTTTCTTGACAATTTCTCGCATGGAATAGCATTAATTTCTCAGAACAAGAATAGACTGACGAGTTTCAGAAGAAAGTTATTTGTTTCTGGCCATTTTGAGCCTGTAGGCCAACCGCACCAATGTGTCGAAGGAAACACAGTACACCTGGCGACCGTGTCAGCGTGCACTGCGCCCGGCCGACCACAGGGATCGCTAGTGCGTGATTAGACAAGGATATCCTTGCCGGCCAAACCCTCCCTAACCCGGACGATGGTGGCCAAATTGTGCACCGCCCCATGGGCCACTTGGTCGCGGCCGGCTGCGACAGACCCTGGACTCAAATCCAGTATCTCTAGTGGCACAGGCAAAAGGGTTTTCTAATGATCAATTAGCCTTTTAAAATGATCAACTTGGATTAGCTAACACAACGTGCCATTGGAACACAGGAGTGATGGTTGGGGATAATGGGCCTTTGTACGCCTATGTAGATATTCCATTCAAAATCTACAATAGTCACTTACAAGATTAAAAATGTCTACATTGTATCTCTGATCGATTTTATGTTATTTTAATGGACAAAAATGTGCTTTTCTTTAAAAAACAAGGACATTTCTAAGTGACCCCAAACTTTTGAACGGTAGTGTATGTGTTCTGGATAAATTAGGACTTTTCAGTGTTACAACTGAACTGACTGGAAAGGGGGACCTGCCGGTTGAGTTACATGAAATTACATACATATCTTTCATAAAAACAATAAATTCAATAGCCCTAACGTCAGTTATGTACTCACATTCTACACATTCTGACAACTAGGAATGTTGACTGCTTGGATGCACAGTCTGAAGTCACCATCTCTTTCATATTTTCTGTCTAGGGAAACTCCCCAACTGCCACACACACACACACACACACACACGCAGGTATGTACGTACACACACACAAACGCACGTACATACGCACACGCACAGAAAGTAGCTTCAGAGGGGTGGGACGGAAGGGTTTGCGGTTAAGTTTCTGAGTTCCCACAGAGACAGGACACGACACATAAATTACACACACACACACACACACACACACACACACACACACACACACACACACACACACACACACACACACACACACACACACACACACACACACACACACACACACACACACACACACACACACACACACACACACACACACACACACACACACACACACACTTCCCTGTTGTGCAGCGTAGGGGTCTAGTATCTGGGCCAGAGGCCTCTCTGAGCCGTCCCAAACTGTTGATGGAGGGGGAGGGGAAGGAAAGCAGGAGGAGAGATGTATTTATTCAATAATGGCACATCCAGACAGGCAGGGTTCTGATCATGGTTACACATTCCACAGCCAGACACCACTGGTTGGGGAAGAAAGGGCTGGGGAGGAGGAGGATGTGCTCTCGAGTGCATAAATGCAGTCAATGATTCCAGGGAATGACACCTCTGCCCTTTACTGTGGGGCCTGTTCCCTCACATCACCACATCATATTCCCTAACCCCAGTGTACACATTACACATGATCAGCCATGACCAGGCCCTCCCTCAGCATGTTGCCTCCCATTTTTATGGCAAAAGTAGAGACAAAAGAGACAAAAGTAGAGACAAAAGAGAGAGACAAAAGTAGAACTATTTGATGTTATATGTATTACTCCAACTGGGACTGTGGTAGTTCTTTGGATGTATCATATATATAGCCTGCATACGTATGATATGAATGGGTATATTACAGAAAGATAGAGAGAGGGATAGGGAGGGGGAAAGACAGAGAGAATTTGACGTGCAGCTTGCTAAAACTTGCACACAGGTATGTTGGTATGTACCAGTGAGTATGTATCATCTACTGTTCCTGTGTACTCTGACACATTACATTACATTACATTGTTAAGAGCTCTACTTAGGACTACCATGACAGCCAAACATAGCTTCTTTTTTTAAACAATGTTGGATATTGAACCATCATATCAGTTAATCATGCAGATTGTCAGGGTAAGTATGATCGTTTTCTTAAGCACTTTACACTGTAATCATGCAGGCTTTGTAGAGATCGTATCTGTACACATGCTTCATATTTTACTCCGACTCTTGTTTGTGTGAGTGTGTGTGCATGTGTGTGTGAGTGAGTGAGTGAGTGAGTGAGTGAGTGAGTGAGTGAGTGAGCAGGCCAGTGTGTGAGGGGTTAACCAGTCAACCATTGTGCCTGGCGGTGGTGTTGGCTGACTCATCTCAAAAGAGTGTCATCAATTAACATGCTATTATCAGAGCTGAATGCTGGCTGACTCAGATTAATGCTGCAAGGAACTGCTTCTGGGTTAAAGGTCATATCCTGTGTGTTAATCACCCAGCACCTCTGACCCCTATGAGGAAACGCCAGAGAATTGGCACATTATTGCCAGCAGTCTCGGCACCAATTATGAATATGATAGAAAATAAATGTCTATTACAGCTGACGTTAGCACACATTCACACAATCACACACACCACACACACACACCCCACACACCACACACACACTCACACACACCACACACACACACACACCACACAAGCATTCCCACACACCACACACATACCACACACACCACACAAACATTCACACACACACACACACCACACACACACACCCCACACACCACACACACACTCACACACAACACACACACCACACACACACACCACACCACACAAGCATTCACACACCACACACATACCACACACGCCTCACAAACATTCACACACACCACACACACCACACACACACCACACAAGCATTCACACACACCACACACATACCACACACACCTCACAAACATTCACACACACCACACACACCACACATACACCACACAAACATTCACACACAACACACACACACAACTGTCTTTCCCTTTCATTGCTTCCTCAGCCTCAAAGGCCTTGAGGATTTTCCAAGGAGGACAGATTTATTTCTTGGTATACAACAGAAACGCTGCCCACACACCTCCCCCTCTCCCAAATCCAAAGACAATCTCTCCACTTGGATGTGACTCACTACCTCTGGCAGCAGAGGACTAAATTCCTATTTTGTTACACTGTTAAGATGACCACTCAGCTTTTTCCATTGCTCTGTTTCCTCTTATTGTAAATAGGCGTTTCAGGCTGTTCTTTGGTCATGTCATACTGAGGGGAATCACTATTGTACAGGCAAACATAAGTTGTTTTTGATTAAGTGAGCTGGAATACTTGCACAGTTACTCCAGCTCAAGAATTGCATTTGGCGAAAGGCTTGGCACACGCATACTCAAGCTGACTGGCTATTGTTCAGGCAAATGAGAAATAAGTGCACTCAGGCTATCCGAAAGGCCAAAGTTAGTTACTTTAACTTTGTGGGTCTACTTTGTGGGTCTAACCCTAAGAAGTTCTGGAAAATGGTTAAAGACTTGGAGAACAACCCTCCTCCTCACAGCTGCCCATGTCCCTTAATGTTGATGGTGTGGTTGTTACTGACAAGGAGCACATGGCTGAGCTCTTTAATCGCCACTTCATTAAGTCAGGATTCTTATTTGATTCAGCCATGCCTCCTTGCCCGTCCAACATCTCCTCATCTCCCACCCCTTCTAATGCAACTATCCCCGATGCTTCTCCTTCGTTTTCCCCTGCCCCGCTAGAAAGTTTCTCCCTGCAGGCAGTCACTGAGTCTGGGGTGCTAAAGGAGCTCCTTAAACTTGACCCCCCAAAAATACATCTGGGTCAGATGGTTTAGACCCTTTCTTCTTTAAGGTTCAAATCAAATCAAATCAAATCAAATTTTATTTGTCACATACACATGGTTAGCAGATGTTAATGCGAGTGTAGCGAAATGCTTGTGCTTCTAGTTCCGACAATGCAGTGATAACCAACAAGTAATCTAACTAACAATTCCAAAACTACTGTCTTATACACAGTGTAAGGGGATAAGGAACATGTACATAAGGATATATGAATGAGTGATGGTACAGAGCAGCATACAGTAGATGGTATCGAGTACAGTATATACATATGAGATGAGTGTGTAGACAAAGTAAACAAAGTGGCATAGTTAAAGTGGCTAGTGATACATGTGTTACATAAGGATGCAGTCGATGTTGTAGAGTACAGTATATACATATGCATATGAGATGAATAATGTAGGGTAAGTAACATTATATAAGGTAGCATTGTTTAAAGTGGCTAGTGATATATTTACATCATTTCCCATCAATTTCCATTATTAAAATGGCTGGAGTTGGGTCAGTGTCAATGACAGTGTGTTGGCAGCAGCCACTCAATGTTAGTGGTGGCTATTTAACAGTCTGATGGCCTTGAGATAGAAGCTGTTTTTCAGTCTCTCGGTCCCAGCTTTGATGCACCTGTACTGACCTCGCCTTCTGGATGATAGCGGGGTGAACAGGCAGTGGTTCGGTGGTTGATGTCCTTGATGATCTTTATGGCCTTCCTGTAACAACGGGTGGTGTAGGTGTCCTGGAGGGCAGGTAGTTTGCCCCCGGTGATGCGTTGTGCAGTCCTCACTACCCTCTGGAGAGCCTTACGGTTGAGGGCGGAGCAGTTGCCGTACCAGGCGGTGATACAGCCCGCCAGGATGCTCTCGATTGTGCATCTGTAGAAGTTTGTGAGTGCTTTTGGTGACAAGCCGAATTTCTTCAGCCTCCTGAGGTTGAATAGGCGCTGCTGCGCCTTCTTCACGACGCTGTCAGTGTGAGTGGACCAATTCAGTTTGTCTGTGATGTGTATGCCGAGGAACTTAAAACTAGCTACCCTCTCCACTACTGTTCCATCGATGTGGATAGGGGGTGTTCCCTCTGCTGTTTCCTGAAGTCCACAATCATCTCCTTAGTTTTGTTGACGTTGAGTGTGAGGTTATTTTCCTGACACCACACGCCAAGGGCCCTCACCTCCTCCCTGTAGGCCGTCTCGTCGTTGTTGGTAATCAAGCCTACCACTGTTGTGTCGTCCGCAAACTTGATGATTGAGTTGGAGGCGTGCGTGGCCACGCAGTCGTGGGTGAACAGGGAGTACAGGAGAGGGCTCAGAACGCACCCTTGTGGGGCCCCGTGTTGAGGATCAGCGGGGAGGAGATGTTGTTGCCTACCCTCACCACCTGGGGGCGGCCCGTCAGGAAGTCCAGTACCCAGTTGCACAGGGCGGGGTCGAGACCCAGGGTCTCGAGCTTGATGACGAGCTTGGAGGGTACTATGGTGTTGAATGCCGAGCTGTAGTCGATGAACAGCATTCTCACATAGGTATTCCTCTTGTCCAGGTGGGTTAGGGCAGTGTGCAGTGTGGTTGAGATTGCATCGTCTGTGGACCTATTTGGGCGGTAAGCAAATTGGAGTGGGTCTAGGGTGTCAGGTAGGGTGGAGGTGATATGGTCCTTGACTAGTCTCTCAAAGCACTTCATGATGACGGAAGTGAGTGCTACGGGCGGTAGTCGTTTAGCTCAGTTACCTTAGCTTTCTTGGGAACAGGAACAATGGTGGCCCTCTTGAAGCATGTGGGAACAGCAGACTGGTATAGGGATTGATTGAATATGTCCGTAAACACACCGGCCAGCTGGTCTGCGCATGCTCGGAGGGCGCGGCTGGGGATGCCGTCTGGGCCTGCAGCCTTGCGAGGGTTAACACGTTTAAATGTCTTACTCACCTCGGCTGCAGTGAAGGAGAGACTGCATGTTTCCGTTGCAGGCCGTGTCAGTGGCACTGTATTGTCCTCAAAGCGGGCAAAAAAGTTATTTAGTCTGCCTGGGAGCAAGACATCCTGGTCTGTGACTGGGCTGGATTTCATCTTGTAGTCCGTGATTGACTGTAGACCCTGCCACATGCCTCTTGTGTCTGAGCCATTGAATTGAGATTCCACTTTGTCTCTGTACTGACGCTTAGCTTGTTTGATAGCCTTACGGAGGGAATAGCTGCACTGTTTGTATTCAGTCATGTTGCCAGACACCTTGCCCTGATTAAAAGCAGTGGTTCGCGCTTTCAGTTTCACGCGAATGCTGCCACATGCCTCCACGGTTTCTGGTTAGGGAATGTTTTTATCGTTGCTATGGGAACGACATCTTCGACGCACGTTCTAATGAACTCGCACACCGAATCAGCGTATTCGTCAATATTCCCATCTGACGCAATACGAAACATGTCCCAGTCCACGTGATGGAAGCAGTCTTGGAGTGTAGAGTCAGCTTGGTCTGACCAGCGTTGGACAGACCTCAGCGTGGGAGCCTCTTGTTTTAATTTCTGTCTGTAGGCAGGGATCAGCAAAATGGAGTCGTGGTCAGCTTTTCCAAAAGGGGGGCGAGGCAGGGCCTTATATGCGTCGCGGAAGTTAGAGTAACAATGATCCAAGGTTTTACCACCCCTGGTTGCGCAATCGATATGCTGATAAAATTTAGGGAGTCTTGTTTTCAGATTGGCTTTGTTAAAATCCCCAGCTACAATGAATGCAGCCTCCGGATAAATGTTTTCCAGTTTGCAAAGAGTTAAATAAAGTTCGTTCAGAGCCATCGATGTGTCTGCTTGGGGGGGGATATATACGGCTGTGATTATAATCGAAGAGAATTCTCTTGGAAGATAATGCGGTCTACATTTGATTGTGAGGAATTCTAAATCAGGTGAACAGAAGGATTTGAGTTCCTGTATGTTTCCTTCATCACACCATGTCCCGTTAGTCATGAGGCATACGCCCCCGCCACTCTTCTTACCAGAGAGATGTTTGTTTCTGTCCGCGCGATGCGTGGAGAAACCCGTTGGCTGCACCGCCCTGGATAGCGTCTTCCCAGTAAGCCATGTTTCCGTAAAGCAGAGAACGTTGCAGTCTCTGATGTCCCTCTGGAATGCCACCCTTGCTCGGATTTCATCAACCTTGTTGTCGAGAGACTGGACATTGGCAAGAAGAATACTGGGAAGTGGTGCGCGATGTGCCCTTTTTCGGAGTCTGACCAGAACACCGCCGCGTTTCCCTCTTTTTCGGAGTCGTTTCCTTGGGTCGCTGCATGCGATCCATTCCGTTGTCCTGTTTGTAAGGCAGAACACAGGATCCGCGTCGCGGAAAACATATTCTTGGTCGTACTGATGGTGAGTTGACGCTGATCTTATATTCAGTAGTTCTTCTCGACTGTATGTAATGAAACCTAAGATGACCTGGGGTACTAATGTAAGAAATAACACGTAAAAAAAACAAAAAACTGCATAGTTTCCTAGGAACGCGAAGCGAGGCGGCCATCTCAGTCGGCGCCCTATCATCATCAAGTATATCTCCAACCTTTTTAACCTGTCTCTCCTCTCTGGGGAGGTTCCCATTGCTTGGAAGGCAGCCACAGTTCGTCCTTTATTTAAAGGGGGAAATCAAGCTGATTGTAACTGTTATAGGCCTATTTTTATTTTGCCCTGTTTATCAAAAGTGTTGGAAAAACATGTAAAAAATCAACTGAATGGCTTTCTGGATGTCTATAGTATTCTCTCGGGTATGCAATCTGGTTTCCAATCTGGATGTGTTACTGCAACCTTAAAGGTCCTCAATGATATCACCATTGCCCTTGATTCTAAGCAATATTGTGCTGCTATTTTTTGTACTTGGCCATAGCTTTTGATATGGTAGACCATTCCATTCTTGTGGGCCGGCTAAGGAGTATTGGTGTCTCTGAGGGGTCTTTGGCCTGGTTTGCTAACTACCTCTCTCAAAGAGTTCAGTGTATGAAGTCAGAAAATCTGCTGTCTCATCCACTGCCTGTCATCAAGGAAGTACCCCAAGGCTCAATCCTAAGCCCCACGCTCTTCTCAATTTACATCAACAACATAGCTCAGGCAGTAGGTAGCTCTCTCATCCATTTATGTGCATATAATACAATCTTATACTCAGCTGGGTCCTCCCCAGATTTTGTGCTAAATGCTCTACAGCAAAGCTTTCTCTTAGTGTCCAACAAGCTTTCTCTACCCTTAACCTTGATCTGAACATCTCCAAAACAAAGGTCATTTGGTTTGGTAAGAAGACTGCCCCTCTTCTCACAGGTGTTATTACAACCTCTGAGGGTTTAGAGCTTGAGGTAGTCACTTCATACAAGTACTTGAGAGTATGGCTAGACGGTGTACTGTCCTTCTCTCAGCACATATCAAAGCTGCAGGCTAAAGTTAAATCTAGACTTGGTATCCTCTATCGCAATCGCTCCTCTTTCACCCCAGCTGTTAAACTAACCCTGATTCAGATGCCCATCCAACCCATGCTAGATTACAGAGACATATTTTTTCAGATCGGCAGGTAAGGGTGCTCTCGAGTGACAAGACATTCTTTATCATTCGGCCATCAGATTTGCCACCATTGCTCCTTATAGGACACATCACTGCACTCTATACTCCCTTGTAAACTGGTCATCACTGTATACCCGTCACAAGACCCACTGGTTGATGCTTATTTGTAAAAAGTATCTTAGGCCTCACTCCCCCCTATCTGAGATTTCTACTGCAGCCCTCATCCTCCACACGTTGTGTCACATTCTGTTAAAGGTCCCCAAAGCACACACATCCCTGGGTCGCTCCTCTTTTCAGTTCACTGCAGCTAGCCACTGGAACGAGCTGCAACAAACACTCAAACTTGACAGTTTTATCTCAATCTCTTCATTCAAAGACTCAATCATGGACTCTCTTACTGACAGTTGTGGCTGCTTTGTGAGATGTATTTGTCAGGACCCGGTTACGAACCCGGGTCTCTGGAGTGAGAAACAGTCACTTAACCAACTGAGCCAGGAATAGTCGGCAGAACCCAGAAGATGAGGCAGACACAGCAGTACTTGAGACGGTGTATTTAATGAAGTAAAAAGTGAAGTTCTTCAGGAAAACATGTAACTCCACAACCTCAAAAGGAATCCTACAAGAACAAAGGTAATCCTCCAAGACAAAAAAGGTAAATCCACAAGGTGGAAGGTAAAGCACAAAAAGCCTCAAAAGATACTCAAAAAACAAACAAAAAAGAACAAAAAAACAGAATTCCACAAGGATCAACACGAGTTCTCAGAGTACTAGGGCTGGGTGCTAACATACAAACACAGAGCAAAGAACAGAGGAAAACAAAGGGTTTAAATACAATTAGGGGAAACGAGGCACAGGTGCAAATAATAATGGGGATCAAGGGAAAACAAAAGGTCAAAAGGCACAATGGGGGCATCTAGTGACCAAAAACCGGAACAACCCTGGACAAATCCTGACAGTATTGTTGTGTCTACCTTCTTGCCCTTTGTGCTGTTGACTGTACCCAATAATGTTTGTACCATGATTTGTGTTGCTACCATGCTGTGTTGTAATGTGTTGCTGCCTTGCTATGTTGCTGTCTTAGGTCTCTTTTTATGCAGTGTTGTGTCTCTCTTGTTGTGATGTGTCTTTTGTCTTATATTTGTCTTTAATCCCAGTCCCCGTCCCCGCAGGAGGCCTTTTACCTTTTGGTAGGCCATCATTGTAAGTAAGAATTTGTTCTTAACTGACTTGCCTAGTTAAATGAAGGTAAAATAAAATTAATAAAATAAAAAAAAGTATAACGTTAGATAGCCACAAGGCAGTTTATGTATTTTGTTCCCGTATCAAGTTCAGTTACATGAGGGATTGAGGAGTGTGATCAATAATTCTATAATAACTATCTATTGTAATGATACATCACTTTATGTATTAAAGTTTATCAGTGTGATGTATTTGTAGAAATCTCGACAAATAAGAAAATTCAGAAACAATTATGAAATCAATGCATGTTTCGTCTGTGATAGAAAAGGTAGGCGAGAGAAGATGAACCCAGGTGAGAACATTGTGAATGTTCAGACAGGAGATGCGCACAAGGCTGCCGCGACCGTACTCTGTATTCTGGCTCATTGGCTCTACTCTCAGAGGATCCTGCATTCCCGCATCAAAGTTTTTCCAAGAAGCTGACAGGTGCTTGGTTGAGTAGGTTGTTTTATAGAGTACTTTTCCTCCCTCTCTAGCAGGGCTGTGTGTGTGTTAGTTGTGACCTTGATGTCAGCAGAGACAGACAGCAGCTTCTGAATAGGATATTTCCCTCTTCCTCCCGGACATCCCATGGCAATAGGGATGTGTGTGTGTGTTGATGCCAGACATTTCATTTTGAATGAAAGTGAGAGTAAGACTTCTTTCCTCATGTCATTGTATTGTTCTTTCATAGATATTCGTTTGGGGGAACTTATCCATAAGCAAAACATAGAGAAATCCCCCCATGTATATCAAATATCAGTTTACATGTAATTCAGACAGTGGCGGTCAGTGCTGTTTAATATGAGGGAGGACACAAATAATTTCATGAGCATGGCCTTATTTCTATTACAGCATATTGGATGACTCATTCATATTCAATTCACCCAGTTCAATGTAACAGCGATAGGTTTAGGCTACTACATGACAGTCAAATTCTCCCTATACCCATCATGAGGTTTCTACTATCTAGCCTATGAATGAAAGTTTACAACGTAGGTGCACATAGGTCGAGAGACAAATTTGAGGTGACAGACAGTGACACATGGACAGACAGTGACATTCAATACCGTCTTGCACACTCTTGCCTGCATCTATCTGATATCGGGTGTAGGATAAGTAATCCCTCTCACCCCCCCCCCCAATTTAGTTTAAGATTTAGATGCACTATTGTAAAGTGACTGTTCCACTCGATGTCAGAAGGTGAATGCACCAATTTGTAAGTCGCTCTGGATAAGAGCGTCTGCTAAATGACTTAAATGTAATGTAAATGTAATGTAAATGGGTGTAATCATTAGACCAATTCAGGTATGTTATCCGTTTTCTACGTTTTCAGAAATGTTTTTCAACAGAATCGGCGGAAAGAATACACCCCTGATCACACATAAACACAGTTCACTTTCATGGCAGCCACATTGTATTCCTTTTCGCACCTATGCGCTCTCCTTCTCTCAGCTCTTCCCTTCGCTTCTGGACTTCAACGCACAACACATCAGCTGTATGTGACCAGGCGAAAGACCTTCTCTAGGGCCAAACCACTACACATAGCTAATAGAACTAACGTGTTAGTAACCCCGCTACAATCATCCAGTAATGTTACAGTGTACAGTCAGTAAGCAGTTACACAGGTGGGCCCCGGTGGCAATAAATTAGTAACACCAAAAGCTTACATTGACTTGGAAGAGTTCCACTGTTGTGTTGGAAAGTCATAGCCGGCTAGCTAACATAGCATTCCTCTGTTTGAGCAGGGTGTTTCAGTAGGCTAATCTAGCAAGCTGCATTTTCTAGCTAAGTAAGTGAAACTGAAAGTAAAAATAAATGACAATCTCTCTCTCTCTCTTGATCCTCCTTCATTTTGGAAGAAATTCATTGAAATCCAAATCCACTGAAGGAGATGGTCCTCCCCTTCCTCCTCTGAGAAGCCTCCACTGAATTCAGCACTATATCAACTATGATATTGCACTGCAGCACTATTTCCATTCATTTATTTGTTCTGAGGCCATGTAACTTTTAGGGATCAACTGGATCAACTGGACCATTGCAGAAGCCAAGTCGTGTCGACATTGTGTTTCGGTAGACGTAACTCACACACACACACACAAACTTCCACTCATAAGGAAAGAGCACATTAGCAGCATGTCCACTGAGACCCAGAAACGTAAAGAAAAAGTACTGAGGACTGTGGCTGGGAGTGGGCACATTAGATTGGTCTAGCAAAGGTGGAGCTTAAAAATAGCCCAGATCTCTCCATTGTCCTGTGGAGGTTGGAGTGTTGGGCTGGCTGCTGTGACTCACAGACAGCTCCAGAGGAGAGAAGAGCAGAGCTCTGGTCTGCTTGAGAGGAGGTGGAGGGAGAGTGAGGAGAGAGAAGGCAGTGTGAGGATGACCTCAAAGCCACGTGCTCTGTCTGTGGTGATCCAGTCTGAGGCAAGAAAGGTCTATTTCTCTCTTTGACTTTGTAGCTACATAGGGCCCATCACTGTCTAGAGCAGTGTGTGTACTGAGCAGTGGTTAAAAACAAAACCCACTTATGGACTTTTAAGATGGCTTCTCTTCTCCTTGTAAATAGAGATCCCAATCCACGCCAGGCCTTGGATCCTTTTATATTAAATATAGAAAGGAGGAGACTGATAAAAATGGCACCAAGCTAACTCTATTTGTGGCTTTACCTAACCTGTGTGATTAGCTGGTTTTCTCTTCTATCTCCTGAAAGGCTCTTCCCTCAGGGAGTGTTACTCAATCCTGACGCATAGACTGACAGTACCTTGTGATCTCACCGCACAAAGCACATAAAGAACTAGCCTCAACCAGTACACACACACACACACACACACACACACACACACACACACACACACACACACACACACACACACACACACACACACACACACACACACACACACACACACACACACACACACACACACACACACACACACACACACACACACACACACACACACACACACACACACACACACACACACACACACACACACACACACACGAGTCAAGGCTTTGATGTGCTCAGTGTGGTTAGATCATAAGGAACTGTCATTCCTTTGAGCTTGTGTCTTTGTGTGAGTGTGTGAAAGGCATGGTGAGAGAGAGAGAGAGAGAGAGAGAGAGAGTGAGAGTGAGAGTGAGAGTGAGAGTGAGAGTGAGAGTGAGAGTGAGAGAGAGAGAGAGAGAGAGAGAGAGAGAGAGAGAGAGAGAGAGAGAGAGAGAGAGAGAGAGAGAGAGAGAGAGAGAGACAGAGAGACAGAGAGAATGAGAATAAAATGTCTGTGAAACATTTCATTATACTGTCTGTCTACCATGTGTATCAAATCAAATCAAATGTTATTTGTCACATACTTCGAATACAACTGTGAAATGCTTACTTGCAAGCCCTTAACCAACAATTCAGTTCAAGAAAGAGTTAAGAAAATATTTACTAAATAAACTAAAGTAAAAATAGTCAAATGAAAAGTAACACAAAAAAAATACAGAGTCAATGTGCGGAGTACAGGTTAGTCAAGTTCATTTGTACATGTAGGTAGGGGTGAAGTGACTATGCATAGATAATAAACATCGAGTAGCAGCAGCATAAAAACAAAGGGAGGGGGGTGTGTCAATGTAAATAGTCCGGGTAGCCATTTGATTAATTGTTCAGCAGTCTTATGGCTTGGGGGTAGAAGCTATTAAGGAGCCTTTTGGTCCTTGACTTGGCGCTCCGGTATCGCTTGCCATGCGGTAGCAGAGAGAACCGTTTATGACTTGGGTGACTGGAGTCTTTGACAATTGTTTGGGCCTTCCTCTGACACCGCCTAGTATATATGTCCGGGATGGTAGGAAGCTTGGCCCCAGTGATGTACTGGGCCGTACGCACTATCCTATGTAGCGCCTTATGGTCAGATGCCGAGCAGTTGCCATACCAGTCAGTGATGCAACCAGTCAGGATGCTCTCGGTGGTGCAGCTGTAGAACCTTTTGAGGATCTGGGGACCCATGACAAATCCCTGAGGGGGAAAATGTGTTGTTGTGTCCTCTTCATGACTATCTTGGTGTGTTTGGACCATGATAGTTAGTTAGTGATGTGGACACTAACTCTCGACCCGCTCCACTACAGCCCTTTCGATGTTAATAGGGGCCTGTCCGGTCCGTCTTTTCCTGTAGTCCACGATCAGCTCCTATGTCTTGCTCACATTGAGGGAGAGGTTGTTGTCCTGGCACCACACTGCCATGCACCACACTGCCAGGACTCTGACCCCTTCCCTATAGCCTGTTTTCCAATTTATGTCGGTGATCAGGCCTACCACTGTTGTGTCGTCAGAAAACTTAATGATGGTGTTGGAGACGTGTTTGGCCAAGCAGTTGTGGGTGAACAGGGAGTACGCTGGGGGACTAAGCACACAACCCTGGGGAGCTCCAGTGTTGAGGATCAGCGTAGCAGATGTGTTGTTGCCTACCATTACCACCTGAGGGCGCCCGTCAGAATGTCCAGGATCCAGTTGCAGAGGGAGATATTTTGTCCCATTGTCCTTTGCTTAGTGATGAGCTTTGCTGGCATTACGGTGTTGAATGCTGAGCTGTAGTCAATGAACAGCATTTTGAATGCTGAGCTGTAGTCAATAAACAGCATTTTGAACACTGAACTGTAATCAATTAACATTATTCTCACATACAGTGGGGCAAAAAAGTATTTAGTCAGCCACCAATTGTGCATGTTCTCCCACTTAAAATATGAGAGAGGCCTGTAATTTTCATCATAGGTACACTTCAACTATGACAGACAAAATAAGAAAAAAAATCCAGAAAATCACATTGTAGGATATCTTATGAATTTATTTGCAAATTATGGTGGAAAATAAGTATTTGGTCACCTACAAACAAGCAAGATTTCTGGCTCTCACAGACCTGTAACTTCTTCTTTAAGAGGCTCCTCTGTCCTCCACTCATTACCTGTATTAATGGCACCAGTTTGAACTTGTTATCAGTATAAAAGACATCTGTCCACAACCTCAAACAGTCACACTCCAAATGCCACTATGGCCAAGACCAAAGAGCTGTCAAAGGACACCAGAAACAAAAATTGTAGACCTGCACCAGGCTGGGAAGTCTGAATCTGCAATAGGTAAGCAGCTTGGTTAGAAGAAATCAACTGTGGGAGCAATTATTAGGAAATGGAAGACATACAAGACCACTGATAATCTCCCTCGATCTGGGGCTCCACGCAAGATCTCACCCCGTTGGGTCAAAATGTTCACAAGAACGGTGAGCAAAAATCCCAGAACCATGCGGGGGGACCTAGTAAATGACCTGCAGAGAGCTGGGACCAAAGTAACAAAGCCTACCATCAGTAAGGGCATTGAAGATCAAACATGGCTGGGTCTTTCAGCATGATAATGATCCCAAACACACCGCCCGGGCAACGAAGGAGTGGCTTCGTAAGAAGCATTTCAAGGTCCTGGAGTGGCCTAGCCAGTCTCCAGATCTCAACCCCATAGACTTTTTTTGGAGGGAGTTGAAAGTCTGTGTTGCCCAGCAACAGCTCCAAAACATCACTGCTCTAGAGGAGATCTGCATGGAGGAATTGGCCAAAATACCAGCAACACTGTGTGAAAACCTTGTGAAGACTTACAGAAAACGTTTGACCTCTGTCATTGCCAACAAAGGGTATATAACAAAGTATTGAGAAACTTTTGTTATTGACCAAATACTTATTTTCCACCATAATTTGCAAATAAATTCATTAAAAATCCTACAATGTGATTTCCTTATTTTTTTTTCTAATTTTGTCTGTCATAGTTGAAGTGTACCCATGATGAAAATTACAGGCCTCTCTCATCTTTTTAAGTGGGAGAACTTGCACAATTGGTGGCTGACTAAATACTTTTTTGCCCCACTGTAGGTGTTCCTTTTGTCCAGGTGGGAAAGGTCAGTGTGGAGTGCGATTGAGCATGCGTCATCTGTGTATCTGTTGGAGGTACTTGAAGCAACTGCCCTTACATTGGGCACAGGGAATATGGTGGTCTGCTTGAAACATGTAGGTATTACAAACTTGTTCAGTGAGAGGTTGAAAATATCAGTGAAGACACTTGCCAGTTGGTCCGCACAAGCTTTGAGTACACGTCCTGGTAATCTGTCTGGCCCAGTGGCTTTGTGAATGTTGACTTGTTTAAAGGTCTGGCACACATCGGCTACCGAGAGTGTGATCATACAGCCGTCCAGAATAGCTGATGCTCTCAAGCATGCTTCAGTGTTGCTTGCCATGAAGGGAGCATGAAAGGCATTTACCTCGTCTGGTAGGCTCGTGTCACTGGGCAGCTCACGGCTGGGTCTCCCTTTGTAGTCTGTAATAGTTTTCAAGACCTGCCACATCCGATGAGCATCAGAGCTGGTGTAGTAGGATTCTATCTTAGTCCTGTATTGACGCTTTGCCTGTTTTATTGTTCGTCTGAGGGCGTAGTGTGAAGCGTCCGGAATAGTGTCCCGCTCCTTGAAAGCGGCAGTTTAGCCTTTAGCTCTGTGCGGATGTTCCCTGTAATCCATGGCTTCTTTTTGGGATTTGTACTTACGGTCACTGTGGGGACTACGTCGTCGATGCACTTGTTGATGAAGCCAGTGACTGAGGTGGTATACCCCTCAATGCCATTGGATGAAACCCAGAACATACTCCAGTCTGTGCTAGCGAAACAGTCCTGTAGGGTAGCATCCGTGTCATCTGACCACTTCGGTATTGATCTAGTCATTGCTTTAGTTTTTGCTTGTAAGCAGGAGTCAGGAGGATAGAGTTATGGTCAGATTTGCCAAATGGAGGGTGAGGGAGAGCTTTGTACACGTCTCTGTGTGTAGTAAAGGTGTTTTTTCCCCTCTGGTTGCATATGTGACATGCTGGTAGAAATTTGGTAAAACTGATTTAAATTTGCCTTCGTTAAAGTCCCCGGCCACTAGGAGTGCCGCTTCTGGATTGGGGTTTTCTTGTTTGCTTTTGGCCTTATACAGCTCATTGAGTGCAGTCTTAGTGCCAGCATCCATTTGTGATGTTAAATAGACGGCTATGAATAATATAGATGAAAACTATTTTGGTAGATAGTGTGGTCTTCAGCTTATCATGAGGTATTCTACATTAGGCGAGCAATACCTCGGGAGTTCTTTGATATTAGAAATTGTGCACCAGCTGTTATTTACAAGTAGTCACACACCCCCGCCTCTGGTCTTACCAGACGTAGCTTCTCTGTCCTGCCAATGCACGGAATAACCAGCCAGATCTATAGTATCAGTGTCATCGTTCAACCACGATTCGGTGAAACATAAGATATTACAGTTTTTAATGTCCTGTTGGTAGGATATTCTTATTCACCTCCATTTTATTTTCCGGTGATTGCACGTTGGCCAATAGTACGGATATTAGTGGAAGTTTACTCACTCGCCAACAAATTCTCAGAAGGCAGCCAGACCTCCGCCACCTTTTTTCTCCGTCTTTTCTTCACGCAAATGACTGGGGTTGGGCCTGGTCTCGAGAATGCAGTATATCCTTCACATCGGACTCATAAAAAATAAATCTTTGTCCAGTTTGAGGTGAAAAATCGTTGTTCTGATGTCCAGAAGCTCTTTTTGTTCATAGGAGACATTAGCAGCAACATCATGTACAAAATAAGTACAAAAATAAGTTACAAACAATGCAAAAAAAATGTTAATATTTTATCCTGCGCATATAACAAATGAACTTGATCCCAATTATCAGTTCTAAAGCTGTATGTGGGGTAACTTACAGTACATATCCTCAGCTTTTTGTACCTGTACTCTGTATTCTTTCTGACTTTTTATTGCCTGTGATAAAAGGAGTCTGGTTACAATTATCCCACACAAAAAGAAAGCTGGACAGAACTGTTGGCCCAAACAATTCTGCATTTCTGATCTCTAGTGCACTGGCTGAAATAATTGTATTATTAATTCCGTACGATATTACCTTATATTAATTACAGTTGAACAACAACACACTTTCCATGGCCTAATAACATACAGTATATGATATGTTTTATTCCAATCTTCAACCATCCTTCTAGGAATTCCCCACATATTCACAAGCAACCTTTAGACTCTTAATCTGCGGACATATTGTTCATGATCCCTTATATAAGCAATGTGTAAATCAGCTCTAGTCACACAAAATAATTCTGTGAAGACCATACAGCTTCCCATTTAAGCCACAGAGAAGACATACAGTACAGTAAGTGAACCTCGTCAACCTTCAGCCTGTGACAGTCAAGTTCTGCTTAGTTCTATTTCACTGTGTAATCGTGCGATCTTACAGATCCTTTAATATTACTGTTATCTTTCACTGTCCTACCAGTGACTGAAGATAGTGGCAAATAATGTGTGGTGTGATTGTCATGTGGTCTTTGTGTGTGTGTGTGTGTGTGTGTGTGTGTGTGTGTGTGTGTGTGTGTGTGTGTGTGTGTGTGTGTGTGTGTGTGTGTGTGTGTGTGTGTGTGTGTGTGTGTGTGTGTGTGTGTGGCTCACTGAAATTATGTGCTCTGTATATTGAGCTACACCCTCCCTTCTTCATCCATGAGCTGAGATCCGTTACTCTCTCTCAGTGTGACTACATTACACTGGCCTTTCCCCCTCCCCCACTGAGCGTGCCTTATAGAGTTGGGTCCTGGGGTGGGCGACGGCATGGAAAGCAGGCCTTTTCTCCAGTTCCACTGCAGTTATTGATGAGGTGAGCTAATTAATCTCCCTGCTGTGCTCACAGAGACACTGAGGATAAATCAGAGTGTGGGTGAGAGCCAGCTACCCATTCCACCTCTCTCTAGACTCAACCGACATTTCATTATCTTTATTTATGGGGGTTCTGCTCTCTTCTGGAACCTCTCTCTCCCTCCCTCACCCTCTCAAATTGTTCCTATTCTCTCACTACCTTCCCCTCCTCTGTATTTATTTCTCACCATCCCCCTTTCTTTCGTTAGCCTTCTATTTTCTCAGAGTGCATGTACTCTCTCTCCCTCCCACACACATTTTCCTGTGTACAAATTCTAGCCAAAGCCTTCTTTCATGAGAAGTCAAGATATGGAAAGCATGTGAACACACAGCAAACTATCAACAAGGTGACAAAGGTGCTAGATAGATAGCATGTGTTTAGAACGGTATGGAATCAGAGGGTATAGTAGCAGTCAGTCAGACTTCTAATCCAGTATGGAGAGCTGCAGCTGATCTGGAGAGTGAGAACCACCTCAGCACTTTTAGCAGAACAGAGCCCTGTTTGAGTTGGTTGAGTAGCAGCAATTCACCTCTGGGCTTATAGCTTTGCCTTGGCCACTTATTGTGGACCGGGAGCCAGCGCCAGCTTTGTCCCCCAGTGTCCTTGTTGTGCTAGCTGGGGTGGCTAACAAGCTAATCGAACTCTACAGGGGAAAATGTCAATTTCCATGCCACACAGAGATCAATGTTTGGGGTCTATAATTGACACTGTGGTGGTTTAGTATTATTTTTTTAACCTTTATTTAACTCGGCAAGTCAGTTAAGAACAAATTCTTATTTCCAATGACAGCCTAGGAACAGTGGGTTAACTGCCTTGTCAGGGGCAGAACGACAGATTTGTACCTTGTCAGCTCGGGGATGTGAACTTGCAACCTTCCGGTTACTAGTCCAACGCTCTAACCACTAGGCTACCCTGCCGCCCCTGCTGGCTTAAACAGCTGACAAACATCTTCCATCCTGGCTGTGGTATCTGAGGCCACAAGATGAGCTAGTACCACCATCAGCCACAAACAAAACATGACTGCAGGGCTCAACAACAAATATCTTGATTGGAAAAAGAGATCGTGTGCTTAAAAAGCTTCACAGTAAGGCAACAATAGTCCATGGCCTGATTTCACCCAATATAATATGCTGTATTTAAATTCTGTTAAATTTCTGAGAAGTGAATGTTTTGGTTTTGTCTGTTTGATAGGCCTTTAGGTTGTTTCATTGTTTGCATTGGCTTTCCTCTATATATTGAGTTATTTTTCCAAGTGTTACTGCCAAGACCTCCAATCCATGTGAAAACAATAATACATATGTTATACTGTAGATCCTCCCTTGAACTTCGAGCTCATTTGTAGAAAGCAAAAACTGGCATTGATCAAAAACTGTGAATTACAGTTTGCTAACATGCTTTTTTCATTTGAAAGAGGAATGGGATATTTCAGCAATTCATGGAGGACATTAATGTCACAACTGCGATATTGGAATCTCCCCTGACAGGGTCCACTCTGGTTTTCTCTGCAAGGATACATGCACAGATGGTCCACTGAGAAGAGCTCCAGCAACCCTGCCAATTTCATTACAGGGGTTCAGTTGGACCTGTGACAAGTGTGAATGTATCTGCCTCTGTCACGCCAACCACCACAGCCACACAGATATCAAGAGATTTCAGACGTATTGAGCACTACACAAAATACCAGAGAAACTCATTCATAGTGGCTCAATGCATATTTTGGAATATTTGTCAATGTTTGTATTTATTACATCAATCAACAAAAAATACTCTTCAGCATTCTGCAACATATGTGGCTTTCTAAGGAAAATTATTAATTTGCTCAACTTCTGGTGTTGTCAGACTGGAATGAATCTGGTCATATAGTAAAAGCAACACATGATGTTGATGAAAAGAAGGAACATAAAAAAGGGAGAAAAGAGTACATTGGCAGGAGTCCAGGTGGAGACAGACACGGGAAGCTGGGGCGGAATTTCAACAATGCAGGCAGTCATTGAGTTCTTCAGTGGAATAGTGCCATTTCTCTTTACAAGTTCTCCTTTGTTGTGGTATTCTCAGAAAGTAGCAAGAGCTATTCGGGTTTACGATGTGAACTTTTTAAAGGTACTTCTATATCTGCTTTGTGCACAAAAATAATTCTGCTCTCCAAGTGAGTTGTCTTATAGCAGTGGTCCCCGACTACATTCAGACACAGGCTGATTCTTTCTTGAGCAGATGGTCAGGGTGCCGGAACCTAATTATAAATCACAATAATAATACACTGATAATTGACAGATAAAGTATTTGAGAAAAACAGAATCATTTCAAACCTTGATTACATTGGGATACAATCACATATGTCTCTCTATTTGTGTATGGGAATACTTGGGATCAGATCTCCTAAATGTAAATGACTTGTGCTGATTTCCTGGTGGTTTTACAATCGTTTATGTCCAATAGAAATTCAACAACCCAAAAACCGGGAGGCCATATAAAATCCCCCACAGGCCACCAGTTGGGGAACCCAGGCCTATAGGAACAGGTGTGCGGTAGGAGATGCTTCCTCCAAACATTTCTCGAAGAATTAAGACATTCTTGAAGACAGCATTTTAACAATTCATCCCAGTCAACAATCTCCTTTCTCATCTCGCTCCTTTTATTTCTTTCTCCCTTAATCACTCCGAGTCCCGCTCTCTCATCCCCTTTCTGCCTCAGTCTATCTGAGAGGAAAGATAATTCTCCCAGAATGCTTGACCAGGCTCCGTTGTGACTATAATAAATGTCAGGACTGGCAGAATGAATTATGCCTGGGCCTGAAATGTACATCACAGTCCAAGCAAGAACCTGGCATGTAATTATACTGACACTATATATAGAAGCAGATGCCACAAAGAATCCATCACCACTATTTAAAAATCACATTTAAGATGAGCCACATTACTTCTTAGAATAAGGGACTTCATGAAATGAGAATATATTAAACACTGCTTGAAATTGTTATTTGTATTGTAGTACTTTGGTTTGGCCTTGGCAAGAAGAGTATAGCTCCAGTTTCAACTGTTCTGCCTTATTATTATTTGACCATGCTGGTCATTTATGAACATTTGAACATCTTGGTCATGTTCTGTTATAATCTCTACCCGGCACAGCCAGAAGAGGACTGGCCACACCACATAGCCCGGTTCCTCTCTAGGTTTCTTCCTAGGTTTTGGCCTTTCTAGGGAGTTTTTCCTAGCCACCGTGCTTTTACACCTGCATTGTTTGCTGTTTGGGGTTTTAGGCTGGGTTTCTGTACAGCACTTTGAGATATCAGCTGATGTACGAAGGGCTATATAAATAAATTTGATTTGATTTGATTTGAGTATAGCAACTGCTAGTTCTACACTATTTAAATTTGTTTACTTCCCAGCCCATTGAAACCATTATAATACAACATTCTCACACCTCATTTAGATCATAATTTTTCGAAGAAGTTATAATGCAACATGGGGATGGATATGTAGACGGTGAAAATTAAAACTGAGCATCAGGCATCAAAGTCTTATTCACAATTGTTATGATACAGTAAATACTGCATTACAGATGCCATATCTTAATTTGACCCAGTTTCTCACAGCAGGAACATAATCCTGCAGCAACAGGAAATGTGGATTATAATTAATGACCATTTTTTGCAGGGGTTGCTACATTTTTTGTTCGGGAAAATCAAGTCTTAAATTTTAAAGTGGAAATTACAAACTTTAGAAGCCGTTTTAAACCTTGTATACATTAGAAATTAGCATCCTGCAACAACAGGATAATCAAATTAAGATACTGCATCTGTATAGCACAAGACAATGGAACTTAGCAGAAGTTCTGAACTGGCCATCCATTATAATGGGTGACAGTTTGGCTAGAGGAGATTTGATATCAAAGCTGATCTTCCATTGAGGGGGGTTAAATTAACCGAATAAACTCCAGCTGCCAGCTTCTCTCCTGAGAACCCATTTATTTGATCAGGGTTTACCTCTCTGCTCAAAGCTTTCATTCATCTGACATTTCATTATCCCTTTCTTTTCCCAGGGATTTTCAGTTGTTCATCATTTATTTTATTTGCTTGATGACCGTCTTCGGTGCATCTATCCATGGAGAAGCTTTGAAATCCATATTTCCAGGGTGTGGAGCTGGTGGAGTCATATTGAGAGGATGCTATTCTTCAGATGTAACCCCTCCTCTACACTAGCTTTTACTTTTCTGATTCACTTGAAAATATAACAACAGAAATAAATTGGCTCCCTTCAAGGCAGGTTGTCACTATTGTTTGTGCCAGTCTTTTAATAAACTCTGGTCTGGTTTTCTGATTATTAACAATTATAAAAAATTATTAAAAACAAGTTAAATCGTTGAGTACCTTTCAATGCCCAACCAGTCACCTCTTTGCTATTTATTATGCAAAATGTAGCGAATATTATGCTCATCAGGAAAGGTACAATAATAATGAAGACCATTTAAACCCTTTTAGACTGTCTCAACACCAGGTTAGCACTGCGTGTGGCGGAGTCCTGCTTCTGATTAAGCCCAGCTGTTGCCATCAAAACTGGCAACTGAAAACACTTTGTACTTTATCGTTGAGCTGATTAATTGAGCATTGCAAAGATGGAGTTAGATTAGTGAGAGACACGTCAGGGTACAGAAAGCCCAGCTGAAGTAAACAGAGCTCTTCCCTGCTCTGTGACGGGTGGATGGAGAGATAGATGGTGTTTGTGGTGGTGGTTAGAGGGGGTCTCCCAAACCACAAAGCAGAAAGAAAAACACAGGAAAGAAAAACAATCTCATCTGACATCACGGAGCAGCAGGCTAAAGCTGAAAGCTGACATTTAGGTCAGATAAAACCTGCTGCTCCCAATGTTACAATAACAAGTGAAGAGTTATTTTAACAAAACACAATGTATCCATTTTCAAATTGTTGATAAATTAGCTTTTATTTTTTAAAGAAATTATCAAAGAGATTGGTGTGTTTTGTCACTGTCTAATCATGTCATGGGGTTGTTCAATGACAGACATGCATTTGTTTAAACTCTATCACTTGATGATTTCATTTAAGAGAAGAAAATAATCATGTTTTTTCTCTCAAAATGATATATATCTGCCTCACTCTCTGATAAATAAGTATTACTGCAAGGTTTTAAACAGTCAAATGTAACAAATAACTACATTTTTTATAAAGAAAAGTACAAATTATATATATATTTTTTATAATTTTTATTTTTTATTTCACCTTTATTTAACCAGGTAGGCCATTTGAGAACAAGTTCTTATTTACAACTGCGACCTGGCCAAGATAAGGCAGTGCGACACAAACAACACAGTTACATGTGGGATAAACAAAAGTACAGTCAATAACACAATAGAAAATCTTGGGATCCATATACAGTGCGTGCAAATGAAGTAAGGAGGTAAGGTAATAAATAGGCCATAGTAGCGAAGTAATTACAATTGAGCAAATTAACACTGGAGTGATAGATGTGCAGACGATGATGTGCAAGTAGAAATAGTGTTGTGCAAAAGAGCAAAAAAGTAAATAAAAACAATATGGGGATGAGGTAGGTAGTTGGATGGGATATTTACAGATGGGCTGCGTACAGCTGCAGCGATCGGTAAGCTGCTCAGATAGCTGATGCTTAAAGTTAGTAAAGGAAATATATGGCAGCAGAGAACAGGAAGGAAAGGTGGCCAAAGGTGGTCTGGCTTTGGGAATGACCAGTGAGATATACCTGCTGGAGCGCGTGCTACGGGTGGGTGTTGTTATGATGACCAGTGAGCTGAGATAAGGAGAAGCTTTACCTAGCAACAACTTATAGGTGACCTGGAGCCAGTGGGTCTGGCGACGAATATATAGCGAGGGCCAGCAAACGAGAGCATACAGGTCACAGTGGTGGGTGGCATCAATATTTTAAAAATGCATATTTTTGTATGTACAACATTTATTTTTGATATTTTAGTAGTTTAGCAGATGCTATTATCCAGAGCAACTTACAGTAAGCGCATTAATCTTAAGACAGCAAGGCGAGAACACCACATATCACAGTCAAATATACAGTACAGGGTACAAACATTCCATTCCAGCTAAACAATGGATATATAGAATTTTGCACAACAACAAAAAACTCATTTTCATATACATCTATAATCTATTAATAAAAAATCTGAGACCAGTAATATTTTACACACACATGAAAGTACCCAAAAGCAATCATTTCTGATGAAGAAACACAAATGTGAAAAACTGGTGGAGCGTTTAGTTAGTTAGAGAGAATACTGTTACCAAACCACCAGTGCCTGTTTAAACTGGATGACATAATTCACATCTGAGAATGGAAATAGAAAAATAGATTACATTAGGCTTTAACGAATCCAGGATTAAGAGGTGAATAATATTATCAGGGATTTATTTTCAGAGGGCAAACTCACTCTCTCACTGAGAAATTATCTAAATTTAAAGTCCCTCAATTGTAACTGACTTGTGTCTTTTAACTGTTAGATGTTAGATGGAGACTATGTAGTGGTGGGGGTTCATGCAGGGCCAGAGGTGAATGGTTTCAGACCATTAACAGGGCACTGGCCTTCACCTACATCATCTGCTAAGCCCACAGCATGGAATGCTGTGATCTCCCAAATACTATTTTTCAATGTTAGTCGCTGTATTCACAGCTTGTTCCCTCGCTGGGCATCAAACTGCACAGATGTAGAGGTCCTGAAGTGCCACAGCACGAGGAGGAATGACCCATTATGCAATCTCCACAGGTTATGGATATTTGAAAAAATGTGTGTCAGAGAGAGAGAGAGAGTCTTTTGGAACATTTGTGAGTGTAATGTTTACTGTACATTTTTTATTGTTAATTTCACTTTAGTTTATTATCTATTTAACTTTCTTTGGCAATGTTAACATGTTTCCCATGCCAATAAAGCCCTTTAAATTGAAATTGAGAGAGATTGCCTCTCTTGCAATCTCTAAACCCAACAATGCAGTAATCAATAACAATGTAATACTAACAAGAACATAAGGTAGAACAAAAACACACGAGAAATCATAATAAAAAATAAGATATTAGGCACAAGAAATAGGTCAAAGGCTTACTTGGCTGATTGAACGAGAGGGTTTGAGAGGAGAGAGCAAGAGTGCGCGAGAACATGCGACCTATCAAAAGACCTGAATCAAGAGAGGCGTTTCAGCACCATTCTCGGGGAGAGTATTTTTTATAGTCTATGGAGTAGACGCGACATTTGCCGCAAGTAGAAAGGAGTGGAGCGATTGAGAACGAAAACGCTTCTTTCATGTGGATTACTTCTGGAAAAAATAAACCCCTACCAAAAGCGGAAACTAGCTAATACATCAGGAACAACATCAAAGACTGGAATTATACGGTAAAATGGTCACCTTATTTGTTAGCTATTTTACCCGTACTGCTGCTAAGGTTGACACGCTCCAGCTAGCTAGACAAACCAGTAGCTATCATTTGTTAGCTAGCTAACACCGCGCTAAACAATGTTAGCTAGCTAACAGCTAACTAGCCAGCTAACTAGCTAGCTAGTTGACCGTATCATATAAATAATGTTCGATCGCTAACAAGCATACATAATTTGATATACTTGATGGTATAGCGAACCGTTCTAGAAAACTAATGCAAACTCGGATGATTTCAATTGATGACTAGTTAGACCTTGTCATAAAACAACAAACCATTAGCTAGGTAGCATAGTTAGCAGGGTACCTAAAGTAGTTAACTAGCTAGAAAGCGTTTGTCACCAACCAGGCATCTTCTGAAATGCCCGTGTTTTAGTACTGTATTTAATCCATTTGGCTGACTACCTAGATAGTGGGCACCGGGGACAATTAATCAGTTACTCCTATGGACAGAATCATTGATTTGTGACACGTTTATCAACACTGCGCGGTGATTCACGTTGGTTGTTGTTGACGTTAGGGGTCCTGACTGCCGAATTAATTTAGAAGCGTACTGCGGCGACGATTTGGCGTGCTTTTACACCAACAGTTTTGTTGGCATATTTTTCGAAATGTACAAGTAAGGTAGGTAGGTAGCTAACTACCTATAGAACATGTTTGCCTGTCAAATTATTTGTTTGCCTACTTTTCTATGACCTGTCTGAAAGTTGGGCCGAAGTGAAAGTTGTACTGCACAGATACATTCATAAAGAAATGAACAAAGGCTTATTTCATGTAACGATAGAGGTAGGGAGAATACTTAACCCAAAACATGACTCACCTCAGTCAACCTACAAATCCCTACTACTACTAACTACGATCATGGTCAGAAAACACACTTGCTTTGAAGGGGGACAAAAGGTCAATCAGTGCTCTCTGTAGGATCATTTATTGAATTACAATTAGGAATTGAAACAATGTGTTCATTGAGCAAACTCATATTTTAGAGTTAAAAGGGTTAGTCAACTATAAGGGGTCTATCAGGGGCCTACATGAATACGAGTCTCTTAGAAATAGTCAACCATAGTTCGCTCTACAGGTAGGTTAACTGTCCCCCAAAAAATGAAACACTTCAGTACATGAGGAATACAAATGATGTTGAAAGCAGGTGCTTCCACACAGATGTCGTTCCCTAGTTAAGTAATTAACATCGTGTTATGCTTAGGGTCATGTATAAAAAAAGTAAACTTGCCCATTATTTTGGCTACCATAGCTAGAGGAGATCTGTGACTTTGAAAGGGGGGTTTCAAAGGAACATAGGGGGTTTTAAAGGGTGTGTGATTGTGTCTGTCATCAAATCTCAACCCAATTGAAATCTTATGGGAGACTGGAGCGGCGCCTGAGAGCGTTTTCCAACAACAAAACACAAAATTATGGATTTCTCGTGGAACAATGGTGTTGCATCCCTCTGATAAGAGTTCCAGACACGTAGAATCTATGCCAAGGCACTTTGAAGCTGTTCTGGCGGCTCGTGGCGGCCCAATGCCCTATTAAGATACTTTATGTTGGTGTTTCCTTTATTTTGGCAGCTACCTATACATATCAAGAATATTGCTGAACATAAGTCTTATTGGACTGACTCGAATGTCAATCAGGCTAGATCATGCTTTGTCTAATACCATATCTTGATTGATGAATATAAACAGAGTGAAATTGCACTGTCAACATTATTTGAGAGAGCATGAAATTGGGGTAAGATCTTTATTTCTGTATTGGCCCTTTTGAGGAACAGACCATAGTTAATAAGGTCAATTGCATGAATTCTGTTGTAGTAGTAAATGTCAGAGCCCAGGCCAAGTGTTTAATTACAATAATAAAAGGGAAATTGGCTCCAAATGCCATTCAGCGTATATTTGAATAAAATGAAATGCTGCTGGTGGTTATTGAACAAGGCCAAGCTGCTCTGATTGGCATTTTGGGTAAAATGCATGGCATAGATTAAATTGTTTTACAATCCAATATCAAATGATGTTCACTGCAAGAGTGGGTAGAGAACAGTTTGTCAAAGATTATATAATTTACTTTGTTAAAAAGCTATGCTTTAAGTTAGTTTTGGCTACAATACGGCTACAATCTGCCTTGAAGGTTTCCTCTGATTTGATTATATCATGCATCATCGTACATCAAGCATATTACAAACACTTCCTGTAAATTATTCCTATGAAGCCACAACAGTGATCTATGAAGCAGCTGAAATAGCCTATTTATGTTGTGCTTATTGATGCATGCTTCCCTGTTTAAGACTGATAAGGAACTGAGGAGGTGGGATAATCTCTTTATTGTAAGCCTTGATCAGTGATGTGTGTTGTTGGTCTTTAAATCTTGTAGAGAGGATTTCTGTGTCTGAATATGTTGTCTGAATGAAATCCCACCTTGAAGTGCAGTCCAGTCGGACTCCTCTATTAAACAGGATCATCTGCTCCAATCAGGGATTGAGATCACCAAGTCGGCTGATAATCCATGGTATTGGGAGAAGAGGTGGTTTAGCCTCCTTTAAGTCCAGCCTCAGAGCAGTCACGGTACCCTGCCTGTCATCTGGACTCAGTTAGTCCAGTGGTTTGGATGGGGAAGGGATAACTGTTTGTGTGACAACCCACCCCCCCTTGTCTAACTGGGTAATGGGGGCAGAGATTATCCCGTGCTCAGTGTGAGGCCGGAGGGAGACCGTGGCAGACAGTTTTACTACTAGTCCCAGTGTTGCTAGCATTATGAAACCCGTAATGGAACTAGATGAGAGGGAATAGCTAGTAGGCTATACAAGTCTGTTGTACACTTTGAGAGGGGAGGAAATCTTCAGATCACTGTGCGAAACCTTTTCAGATGTAAATTTGCAATTCCTCAGTTTGCATAGGCCTATGTTGAATACCGGTATGTCAATTTCCCTAAGTCACACCACAAGAGCTAAACCAGAACACCACTGGAATGTACCTTAAGTCAAGAGCTTTTACGTCCTGCTTTTGAAATATTCCTGAAATAGCAGCAGTCATTGTTTAGAGGAAAAGCGATGGAGAAACGGAGAGGTGGGGGGGGGGGGTTAGTATACAGTAAGTTCTACATGATGTCACAGCAGGGCAGACAATACAGGTCCTTTTCCAAACCGCTATGTGTTGGAGCTATGTGCTGCCTGGGAGGGGACTGACTGACTGCCTCTGGTGTGGGCTGGGACGATCCACTCTGCTGTTACTGTGAATAGGGCTGCAATGAGGAGTTCCGGACGTGTATTCTGAATCCTCAACCTGTGGTGATATCAAATATTAGCAATAGTGATATTGCTGTGCAACAAAGATGTTCTATTTTCTACAGAGATTGCAAAAATCATTATGACGAAGTAGTGCACATCGGTTATGAATGTTTCAACCTCTGTGTTGAGAAATTGTGTTTTTAACTTCAGTTAATGTTTCAGAGAGCACCAAGCCATGAGCCTTGTGGTCTGTATTGTCCAATCACAGAGCAGATACAAGTGTCCCTTGCCCAAGCAAGGGAGAGTGATGATTGGCGAGACAACTTCCTTGGTGGAAATCTTAAAGTTGAGCTTAATAACAACCAACCTGAAGCTATTAATTTACCTAGTAAGCTTATGTATCTGGACTGCAGCCCTTATGTGCCATCGCGTGTTCGCTAACAGATCACGTGAGTTGTATCTGCTCTGTGATTGGACAATACAGGCCGCAATGCTGTATGGGATTTTATTTATTTTACCTTTATTTAACTAGGCAAGTCAGTTAAGAACAAATTCTTATTTCCAATGACAGCCTAGGAACAGTGGGTTAACTGCCTGTTCAGGGGCAGAACGACAGATTTGTACTTTGTCAGCTTGGGGGTTTGAACTTGCAACCTTCCGGTTACTAGTCCAACGCTCAAACCACTAGGCTACCCTGCCGGATGAGTAGTTTGAATGTCAACTAACTCTGGTATGTGCAGTGTTGTATCCTGTATCAGTTTTTTAAATGCAATTTCTTATCTTTTGAATTAATGGTTCACACTGGGGATTTTTGTACCTTTTCGATGTTTGGAACCACACGACCAGCATGTTGAAATGTAGTGGGTGTGTCAGTTCCGGGAACCATAACTGCGGAAAGAGGGGCGCGGCCCATTGGAGCCCAATGAGGAACACAGTCCAGGGGGCCGGCTGTGATGAGTAGCCTTCAAGTCAGGTGATGTCCCTTCCCTTTTCCGTTATTGCTCTTTACAATTCCAGAAACAGAATCCATTCAATTTTTATTTGACTGAGCTCAATTGATAAGTGGGTTTGTTGCTCTCTTAGGGGAATAGGCTATTAGCCTAGGTTAGTTGTTGTAATTAACTAGCCTATATGACTACAACCTTTCGGTGTGTGTGACTGTTATAGTTCTGAGGAAATGGTGGGTAACTGGGTTTATATACGATCTATAAACATGTGTGTTTTGCTTATAAGAGTCCTTTCTGCATGATGAGTAGCTCGTTCAGAGCCGAGCAGCATTATCTGCCTAGTGTTGCTCATTCTGAGCCACACTGGAAGCACTGCTGAGAATAACAGACAGTCTAATTAGCAATTACTGAAGGTTATTAAGCTTGCTCTTCAGATCCATTCACAAAGACTGCACCTGTGATTCTCGGGAATATATATATATATACAGTGGGGCAAAAAAGTATTTAGTCAGCCACCAATTGTGCAAATTCTCCCACTTAAAAAGATGAGAGGCCTGTAATTTTCATAATAGGTACACTTCAACTATGACAGACAAAATGAGAAAATTAAAATCACATTGTAGGATTTTTAATGAATTTATTTGCAAATTATGGTGGAAAATAAGTATTTGGTCACCTACAAACAAGCAAGATTTCTGGCTCTCACAGACCTGTAACTACTTCTTCTTTAAGAGGCTCATCTGTCTTCCACTCATTACCTGCACCTGTTTGAACTTGTTATCAGTATAAAATACACCTGTCCACAACCTCAAACAGTCACACTACAAACTCCACTATGGCCAAGACCAAAGAGCTGTCAAAGGACACCAGAAACAAAATTGTAGACCTGCACCAGGCTGGGAAGACTGAATCTGTAATAGGTAAGCAGCTTGGTTTGAAGAAATCAACTGTGGGAGCAATTATTAGGAAATGGAAGACATACAATACCACTGATAATCTCCCTCGATCTGGGGCTCCACGCAAGATCTCACCCTGTGGGGTCAAAATGATCACAAGAACGATGAGCAAAAATCCCAGAACCACACGGGGGGACCGAGTGAATGACCTGCAGAGAGCTGGGACCAAAGTAACAAAGCCTACCATCAGTAACACACTACGCCGCCAGGGACTCAAATCCTGCAGTGCCAGACATGTCCCCTTGCTTAAGCCAGTACATGTCCAGACCCGTCTGAAGTTTGCTAGAGAGCATTTGGATGATCCAGAAGAAGATTGGGAGAATGTCATATGGTCAGATGAAACCAAAATATAACTTTTTGGTAAAAACCTCATCTCGTTGTGTTTGGAAGACAAAAGAATGCTGAGTTGCATCCAAAGAACACCATACCTACTGTGAAGCATGGGGGTGGAAACATGCTTTGGGGCTGTTTTTCTGCAAATGGACCAGGACGACTGATCCGTGTAAAGGAAAGAATGAATGGGGCCATGTATCGTGAGATTTTGAATGAAAACCTCCTTCCATCAACAAGGGCATTGAAGATGAAACAAAGCTGGGTCTTTCAGCATGACAATGATGCCAAACACACCGCCCGGGCAATGAAGGAGTGGCTTCGTAAGAAGCATTTCAAGGTCCTGGAGTGGCCTAGCCAGTCTCCAGATCTCAACCCCATAGAAAATCTTTGGAGGGAGTTGAAAGTCTGTGTTGCCCAGCAACAGCCCCAAAACATCACTCCTCTAGAGGAGATCTGCATGGATGAATGGGCCAAAATACCAGCAACAGTGTGTGAAAACCTTGTGAAGACTTACAGAAAACGTTTCACCTCTGTCATTGCCAACAAAGGGTATATAACAAAGTATTGAGAAACTTTTGTTATTGACCAAATACTTATTTTCCACCATAATTTGCAAATAAATTCATTAAAAATCCTACAATGTGATTTCCTTATTTTTTTTTCTAATTTTGTCTGTCATAGTTGAAGTGTACCTATGATGAAAATTACAGGCCTCTCATCTTTTTAAGTGGGAGAATTTGTACAATTGGTGGCTGACTAAATACTTTTTTGCCCCACTGTATATGGCATGTATCTTTCCTGCAGACGTTCCCTATAATGCCAATCCAGATTGGCCGCATTGCAACATAAACATAATGTCATAGAAGTGTATGCACACATGACTGTAAGTCGCTTTGGATAAAAGCGTCTGCTAAATGGCATTTATTATTATTATTATAAGTGGCGTGAGGGCGGTATGTCCTGGCACACCTTTGTAAACACTTGAGTTGACATGCAGAACACAGAGGGAAATATGAAGCAGTCACCGTGAAACAGCCTCCCAGGCTTATTCCCTCTTCCCATCCTTCTTTCTCACTGAATGAGTAACAACAGCTGTCTGGCATTTCTTGCTCACTGGTTTCCTGGTGCACCTGGTAGATTCCGTGCAAGGCGCATGTTCTGGTTGACTCAATCGGTCCGACAGAGTGGCATGATCCACTGCAGCTGGCTCAGAGAGAAGCCTCTTAATGAATCTCACAATCAAAGTGGCATTAAGTTGGACACAGCCGCTTTGCTCCTGGCCTGATGTTGTGCAGATACCTGTTTTCGAGTTGACTGAGATTGCACAATGGAAAGACCTTGGTTCGTGTTACGACGGACATGCGAGAAGAGAGTCTGCCCGGTTACTGCTAAGACAAAGCACACCACAGTAGCAGTGTTTGTGGTTTTCTAGAAGCTCTTGAGGTTACTGAAATCTCATTTTCTGGTCTGCTGTTATTGAAAAGTTTGTCTGTCACTGTGGCAACAAAATATATCTGCACCTAGCTTAATTGTATTTGTACTTTACTCTGTAGTAAAAAAAAAATGGAATACTTTTTCTACATCAACTGAGCAACAACCGATCCACTAACCTGCGGTCACAAATGCTTCAATTCCAATGCCTATTACTTAGTGAAGGCTATGGTGATCAGTGTACACACACACACACACACACACACACACACACACACACACACACACACACACACACACACACACACACACACACACACACACACACACACACACACACACACACACACACACACACACACACACACACACACACACACACACACACACACACACACACACACACACACACACACACACACAGCTGTCTCTAACATATTTTGGACACAGTTGTGGAACTCATTACACAAAGAGTGGAGGGGTCTAGAGGGTGGATGGGGGTTGCTCCTGAGGCTGGCCCAGGGGTTAATGGGGTCTGGCGGCGAGACTGATCCTAGGCCTGTCACTGTGTGGAGCTCAACAGGGCCAGAGCAGGATTTATGGAGGGGAGTTTCATTCGAGCAGACTGGGCAGAGGGCTCTCTTTGTTTGGTGGGAGAGGTCTTCAGCTGGTCCTCAATGGACAACTATTTAAATGGTGTAATGCTTGTAAAGATAGGCTACAGATATTAGGCAAATTTCACAACTTGCTCTCATCCCACTTTGTAAACAATAGAATCCAGATCGATGGCAAAACAAGTTTCCTTCAGTTGCATAAGGGAAGTGGATTCTCCTCTTGGTCACTTCATTCATTAAAGTAGAGAAGTAGGCTACACTAACACTCAAAATTGGTACAACAAGTAAGGAGGGATTTTCTGACGACACAATTTATTTTTGCCTACAATTTGGTCAAGTAAAGCAGAAACGTACCAGGTTTGTTTTAAATTCCTAATCCATTAGTCTATCTTGTAATTGTTTGTTCTCTCTCATTACTATAATAGCTGTTAGGGTTTTGTTGGGTAGTTTTACAAAACCAGTATCATAATGGATATTGGGAATTTTGTGCACATGATTATGATTCAAGTATTTTTTGTAATGATTCTTTTTGTATATTTTCAACTGCCAGCATGCATTTTTCTCATGTCAGTCTGTTATGTGAAAGGTTCTACGTTGTTTACATGACGGGTTAGTTTGCCTGTCTGTGAAGATGAAGGGCGGGCTGTACGTTGATCCTGCTGATTTGATTGGATGAAGTGTACCTGTATTTCTCTGTCCACTCGCTTCATAATTTCACCCGTTCATTTTTCCTTGCATATTCGGTCTGATCATTTAGATTGCTGCTGCCTGCTACTATGATAAATCACATGACGAGGATGTTTGCTATCAATGTGCAGCTTTTTCTGCAGTGAAAACGTGTAGGGAGGTATGTTGCCAACATCTACATAGGTATATTAAAACAGCTTTTTTTTCTGATCACGAGTATCATCCAATCCGACTATCAACTGATTTACTGATCCGATTACCAATACGATTATAGCCATGTCTGCCTGTATCTGACAATTTGATCTGTTTTTGTGCTCTCCATTCTTTCCACAATCTACATGGTTCTCTTGCATTATGTTGATAGTATAACTACGACATATGCATTGAAATTTATTTGACTATGGCAAATGGGGGAATAGGATATTTGGCATGTCGTCCTGCAGTCAAATTCAAATATGCTAAACCATCATTTGTGACAACACGATGTTGTCTCTCGACGTTGATTGGCGACGCAATCGTAAAACCGGCAAACCCTAGAATGTTGGCTGCCTTTTGAGTGGTAATACCCGAAGACAGACACACTTAACCCTTTTCCCATTGTAGAGACCAACTAAACAGACCTCTATCTCAGGCCATTTCCTCACATAGCATGGGGTTGTAGTATCACTCCTCTTTTCATTTTCCACACTGTTTCCTGTTGTAATGCCATGCTAACAAGTCAACGTCTGCCGCTCAAGCAGTGGGGACAAGGAGTGTGTGAAAGCTTTGTTCAACATGTGAATATGAAACGATGGGACACAGAGGTAGTCTAGCAGTGTGTGAAAGCTTTGTTCAACATGTGAATATGAAACGATGGGACACAGAGGTAGTCTAGCAGTGTGTGAAAGCTTTGTTCAACATGTGAATATGAAACGATGGGACACAGAGGTAGTCTAGCAGTGTGTGAAAGCTTTGTTCAACATGTGAATATGAAACGATGGGACACAGAGGTAGTCCAGCAGTGTGTGAAAGCTTTGTTCAACATGTGAATATGAAACGATGGGACACAGAGGTAGTCTAGCAGTGTGTGAAAGCTTTGTTCAACATGTGAATATGAAACGATGGGACACAGAGGTAGTCCAGCAGTGTGTGAAAGCTTTGTTCAACATGTGAATATGAAACGATGGGACACAGAGGTAGTCCAGCAGTGTGTGAAAGCTTTGTTCAACATGTGAATATGAAACGATGGGACACAGGTAGTCCAGCAGTGTGTAGCTTAGAGCCCCATGGAATTACTTGGGCCTCTTCATAACTGACTGTCACCTGGGTAGGCCCATGTAATCTTTGTTGCTTTCGTTCATGGACATCCACCACTGCGTGTGCCTTGTAATTCATGGTTTCCGTTACTGCATGTGCCATGTTATTGATGTTGGAGCTGTCCTCAATCTGTACCATAACACCTCGTCATAAAGCAGATATTTCCCCCACACAAACCTTTCAAAGCATTGTTTAAGACCGACAAGTTTCCTATTCGTTCCTGGGACATATCATGCAAGTTAGGGCCAGAAGCTAGGTTTCCATCCAATTGGGGGCAAGATTTTCATGCGTATTTAAAAAAATCTATTAAAAACAATGTGCGCATTGTCCTACCAGAGATGTTTCCATCAAATTGACTTGTTGTGGATGAAAGGCCGTGCATGATGACATGGTGCACATAAATAACTTTTGCAGTTAAATTCCCATGTACTGAATAAAAAGTGAAATGGATTTCCATCACATTTCTAACTCTACGGATGGTTTTTGTCACGTAAAATGTTGTTTTATATAGTGATTGTGCCCACTCAGGTCCTGGTACCTGCACAGATAGTGTGGGTAAAGCCTAAATCAGATTGTTATGGACAAAATAGTGAGATTATTTTTATTTGTCAAACGGCATCCATCATCATGTCATCAGAATAAGACCCTGGATCTTTATTGGAAAAGAGCATAAAGCTCATAACCGTGCACTTTCACCACCCTGTGAAGTTCATCGTTTATTTCATCTGTAGCCCAATAAACCGCATGCTTTCCCAGGTAGTAGTTGGAGGACAACAAACATATCGTGTGACTCCAAGTGTACTTCTATATGGTGATTATATCAATAATTGCGCATAAGTGTTTCCACAGCCATTTCTTGCATAATTCATGTTACAGACACAAAAAGATCCCACTTTGTCTAGCGTTTTTTTGTTTTTGGAAACGTTGCTGACAAATTTGCTGTTTTCATCAAGCCTGTTTTTATCCAATGTGTACTTTACTCACATAAAACGGTTGGATGGACACCTGGTTAGTGTCAGAGATGTGTTTTGAAGACATAATCCTCTGTGAACGTAATCAAACCCTCAGTGTTTAATACGCCTGTTTTCAGAACCGAGCCACAGACTTCATCACATTCTTCCAATCTAAGATATATTCAGACCTCAATGTAATCAATCCGATGAAAGTATAATCTGAAATGATCAATTTGTTAACACAGACCTGCCTCGCTCACTGTAAATCTACTGGTTTATTGTGGCTCATTGTTTTTCATTTTGTTTTTGGATTTAGTATGACCACCTAGGCTAATTTATTGGGAAACATTTTGTATAGTTTTTGTTGTTGAAGACGTCCTACACACAGACAGCCATAATCAAATTTACAGAGAGGATGAACAGAGATTCTAAATGGCTCTGTCATAAGTGATGCAGCATTTTAGGACAACTATTGTTTGTGTGTGGACTACGTTTAGTGGTGGGGCTCTAAATTTAAAACATGTAATTGGTAGCGCTGGTGCGCCCCACTTTAAGTTAAACATCTATTGAAATATAGCCTATATGAATTCTAACTACCTCCAAAGCACACGTTGTGCACTAGAAACTAATATGTAACCCTGTAAATACATATTTTAGTTTTTGTTGCATATAATATACTGGTAAAGTTACCAGGTTGTTAGCTAGCTAGCTAATAAGGTAACAAACATGACTGAACAAAATGTTAAACAAATGGTTAAGGGTCCACGAATAGTTTTAGAACGGCCCGCAACAATATTTCATTGCATATGCAACCAATTTGGTCACACTTCAGAGCCCTGGGGTTGGGAGAGGGTTAGGCATGTTTTTTAACTGTGTGATTAGCTTGAGTTTATATGCATGTGTATTTTTGAATGCTTATGTGTAGGATCTCTTGAGTATGAGAATATGCTTGAGAGGGATTAGGCTGTCTGTATGTTTGTTTTCCAGTGTATATTCAGCTTGTGTATATTAGGTGAGGTATGGGGAGGGTGTGTCTGTGGGGGGCTGGACGTGGTGAACTCTCAGGGAGATTCTCAATTGGCTAACTCCTCCATCCTCTCCTTGCCTCCTTTTTAAAATACAGTACCAGTCAAAAGTTTGCACACAAACTCATTCCAGCGTTTGTCTTTATTTCACTATTTTCTACATTGTTCATAGTTTTGATGTCTTCATTATTATTCTACAAACACATGGAATCATGTAGTAACCAAAAAAAGTGTTAAACAAATCAAAATATATTTGAGATTCTTCAAAGTAGCCACACTTATCCTTGACGACAGCTTTGCGCACTCTCCACCCACCTGGAGCAATGGGCCATACAAAACGGGCTTACTCATTGTGTAATGGCGTGGGAGAAGTGGCCATCAGATCCTAACATGTGTGTCTGATCAATGATACTCCCTGGCCTGTGATGGATCCGAGAGGAAGTCTGGGCTACTTTAGCTCTGCCTTCTCTCACCATCAAATCATCACATCTGTTTTTTTAAAGCTAAACTTGCTTTTTGCCGTGTACCTCTGGTGGCAGAGCATCAGAAACACAGGACATCTTTTTGTTAATAACCGACATGCCCCTCCCCATCGCCGCAACAACTTTGACAATTTGAGTTTGGAAACGCTGCCCTAGGGAGAGTTGACTTATTATATTGAGAGGTAGATATAGTATGTGGGGAGATCTTCTGACATTTCGGGGCGAATGTATTTTGGTCTGAGAGTTGTTATACATCAGTGTGTCTCTGTTCTAGGTTAAATAAAGGTTAGACATAGACATACACACACACCACACTGACCAAAAAATTATTTTGTTGGCATTTACGTCTGTCCCCATTACCAGTAAAACATCATCAAAACCTATTTCTTTCACTTACTGTGCTGTTCTGTTGTTCAGTCATTTCCTTCTCAACCAGGATTTCATCATACATGTCAAGCAGGGAAGTTCCAGCTCTGTTTGTCTGTGGCCTCTTCCTCGGTGCGCACTGTCACCGTGTCCATTTCCATCTTGTCCAAGCTGTGTATGTAACGTTTCACGTGAACCCTGTTTCTTGTATGCATCGAAGTAGCGGCCCTTGTACTAAGCATCGAGCATGGTGACGACACAGTAAAGAGGCTCAGAGAATGCCACCAAATCTCTTGTTCAAATCAAATCAAAATCAAATCAAATGTATTTATATTGCCCTTCGTACATCAGCTGATATCTCAAAGTGCTGTACAGAAACCCAGCCTAAAACCCCAAACAGCAAGCAATGCAGGTGTAGAAGCACGGTGGCTAGGAAAAACTCCCTAGAAAGGCCAAAACCTAGGAAGAAACCTAGAGCGGAACCAGGCTATGTGGGGTGGCCAGTCCTCTTCTGGCTGTGCCGGGTGGAGATTATAACAGAACATGGCCAAGATGTTCAAATGTTCATAAATGACCAGCATCGAATCATAATAAGGCAGAACAGTTGAAACTGGAGCAGCAGCACGGCCAGGTGGACTGGGGACAGCAAGGAGTCATCATGTCAGGTAGTCCTGGGGCATGGTCCTAGGGCTCAGGTTCTCCGAGAGAGAGAAAGAAAGAGAGGAGGAGAGAATTAGAGAACGCACACTTAGATTCACACAGGACACCGAATAGGACAGGAGAAGTACTCCAGATATAACAAACTGACCCTAGCCCCCCAACACATAAACTACTACAGCATAAATACTGGAGGCTGAGACAGGAGGGGGGTCAGGAGACACTGTGGCCCCATCCGAGGACACCTTCCGGACAGGGCCAAACAGGAAGGATACTCACAGCCTCGAGTACTTTTGTAAGTTTTAACAGCAGTGACACCCATATCAGTGACGCCATAGCAAGTAGCTCATGGATGTTTTTCAACAATACTGTGTAACTCCGGTAGGGCAACATCTGACAAATAGTGACTACTTGTTAGTGTGTACTGGTGCTCGACCAATCGGCGAAAGCCAACATCATCCACGACAGAGAAAGGTTGATTGTCAAGGGCAATGAATTCCATTATCTTGGCGTTAATGGATTTCGCCTTTGAGTTGTCTCATGACGTCATTACGTTATAGGTATGCACGTCATCTACCTACGTTATATAGGTTTGCAACGTCAGCTTTGACATTGGTTTTGCACATCGGCGTTAAACTAGACATCGGGCCGACACCAATGTTGGCATTTTTAACTAATATCGTCCGATTCCGATATGCTCACCGATATATTGTGCATCCCTAATAAAAATGGACGTTACACACAGCATATCACATTTAACAAACCAAACATTCAAATACCGTTATAGAAGGTAAAGTAAAAACACAAACCGGCCTGTGCTTCAATACTGGTATATAGTAAAATACGGTATGCCGCCCAGTCCTATGATGGGTCTCGGCACTTCTCCTGTGGAATGCCTGGACCGCCATGGTTACTGGGATTCATAGTTGGCTGTTGAGGCAGAGTGTGAAGGCCCAGCTATGGTCATGGGAGCCTGGAGGGCCTTATGTAATCCACACCGTGTGTCTGAGATGGACGGCGGGCGCGGGAACAGGCAGTAAAGTAACTCTGCTCTGCATTCAGGATACAGCTGGGAAAGCACATCTGGAGGTACAGGCTAGCCAATCACTGGCATAAGAACAGCTCTCGTCTCCCAATTCTTTGTCTTTCAGATGTGTCAAACATTGTCATCAGTTTTGTGGGATGTAATTAGTCCTGTTTGTAGTATTAGTGGTTGTAGTAATTTTCCATAGTCATAGGTACTTTTTAATATTCTCATCATCTTTGGGCAACAAGATCAAACAAAGGAACAGGATCCCTGATGTGTGTCATTGCCAGGAGAAAGTATAGCCAGTCTGTGCTGTCAGAATGTTGACTGTTGAGCATCCTGGTCGCTCCATGGAGCCAAATTAGATCATTCATTTAGAACAGTCCTGGATTGCTTCATTGACTTAGCATATTGTTTAACATGCCAGTAAAATGAGAAAATGACCATGCAGTAGGCTATGTTTGCTGAGTTCTGAAATGTGAAAGCGGATTACTGAAATCGAGCTTAGCTGTGGAGACCGCTGAGATCCTTGTGTGAATATGTATCTTCTGTCAGATGCAAAATGAGAGGTGTGATAGCCTGGCTTAGGGAGGTGTTTCTACCACTCTCTCTCTGACGCATTATGGCCGTTGTTATGGGTGGGTGTGTGGTAGATGTTGACACTTAGATGGCAGCCTCCTGTTGCCGGTTATATGCTTTGGGGTGACAGCATATTCATATCCTGTCAGAGGTGAGCAGGGGCTGATTTGGGATGTTGCAGGTGATGGAACTGCCAGTATGAGTGCGGTCTTAGTATCAGCATTGGTTTGTGGTGGTAAATAGGCAACTATGGGGTGGGAGCCACAAAAAATCTGAACTCATCATGCTGGCCCCTAGCCTTGTATCTCACATATTATGTGCCCAGTATGGTAGAGCAAGAACACTTTCTTAGCAGATAATGACATGACAATAACAGTAGCTGTAGATGATGTAATAAAAAGTTGGAGGGTGGTTGATAATGGAGGACATCGGGTGGATGGGATACCTCATGTGGGGGCTCGGACAGTCGATGTTCCTAAAGTCAAATTGAAGAGGTTTTTTTGTCAGCTCAGCATTTTTTACAAGCTCAGCATATTATACGTTTTTAGAAGAAAAATCAGTGTTAGGGAAACTAAAACTAGGTTATTTTGTGTGCAAATGAAAATGGTTATCAGAGATTTTTCTTAAATAATTAAAAAAAGTATTATTATTTTTATATTCACCTTAATCTTAGAGCTACCCCCTACTTTTTTCAATTTCGCCTGAAGACATACCCAAATCTAACTGCCTGTAGATCAGGCACAGAACCAAGGATATGCATATTCTTGGTACAATTTGAAAGAAAACACTCTGACGTTTGTGTAAATGTGAATTGAATGTAGGAGAATATAACACTAGATCTGGTTTAGATAAAACAATGAAAAAAAACATACTTTTAATTTTTTTTATTGTTGTATCATCTTTAAAATGAACAAGACAAAAAAAATATTCAGATAGGATGATGGGGACAATTTCAGTGAAAAATATAAGAGGGCACAAGTACTTGTGCAAAGTTTCAGAATGATAACTTCCAAAATGAGTGTGCTACATGACATTTATCATGAAGTCACCCAGGTGTCCCACACAAGTAGCCCAAATGTACCCAAGTGGCCAAATTGGTGAAGTTATACATTTTGAATGGAATAAATATATACAAAATACCAAAATGGTATTCTAACACACCGGCCCAAAAAATTGAGAAAAAACATGAAAAATATACATTTACAAAAGAACACTTTCAATACGTGGAAGACCCTCAGTCCTCTACACAATATTATGCTGCTGATGCCAGCTGCCATAGAACATCCATGCCTGCAGAAATACATTTGGGCAGATGAACATCCTCAGATAATCGCATCGTATTCTTTCGCAGTAAATCCTTTTTTAAATCTGACAACGCAGTTGGATTAGCAAGATTCTAGGCTTTCGAAACATGTGAGACACTTGTATTTTCATGAATGTTTAATATGACTATTTATGTAGCGATCACCGTTGTCGAATTTCATCCCGCTACCGGGTTCTGTGCGCAGAGAGGTTAACAGATGGTGACCCCAGCTAGGAGCGAAAGAACAGTGAGATTTCCCAGGTCTCGCCTTCCTTTCGTCCTTCTTCCAAACCAGGTCATTTGTCTGGATGTCGTAGCACTTGGTCCCGTTCTTGATTCTGCTCTGGTAGGTCTCCTGTTTCTCCTGCACCTTGTTCAGGCTCACCTTGATTGATAACAGGAATAAATGCAATTTATTTCATATTCCAAATACGTTTCTTACATACCTCTTGGAGGGCCAGAAAAATGCATTAACAGCGAACAATATTATTTTTCCTGTTCAAAAACCTTCTCAGTCCGTGCCTGAAGGTGGTCCTCTGTTTGACAACTTCCACCACATCAAGTGGGGTTTCAGTGATCTGAAAGTATGTTATACAAAAATAGCAATAGACAAACAACACCAAGTCAATGAAAATTTGAAAGACTACTATAGATACTATAATTTTATATACAATTGCATTGTTTACCTCAGTCAACAGCTGCGGCTCCCGTCCGTACTCGGTGGAGGCCTGGATGCTGCTGTTGTGTGCAGAGAATTAGCTCCCACCCTTCCTGGTACAAATGAAGGGACTTGCCCATGGCAGTCTTGAGGGCCTGGTTGGTCAGTTCATCAAACCTGGAGGGGCTAGGAAAGTGATATCTATTGACAATGTAAAATGGAAAAACTCAAACAAATTGTCAAAAATAAATTAAACAAACCATTGGTGACAGAATATAACATCCGTACCTTGTTCTAGCGGTCATGACCTCGGTCACTCAAGATGACCTCAGGAGAACCGTGGGTGTAAAAATAATTGTCCATCATTTCCTTGGAGGTGGTCTCGCCAGTCTCGTTCTGGATGGGTATCCATACAGAACGAAAAATCTATTTGAATGGGTTACAGAAGGGAATTTAGAGTTCAGCCCGTACTCTTCCTTTACTGACCTTAATGGGTATTGCCTCCACCCACTTGGTAAAGTGATCAGTCGCCGCCAGACACCAGCTGTTGCCATTCCTGGATTTCGTGAAGGGTCTGATGAGATTCACCCTTAACATTTAAAGTGTTAGAGGGAAGATGACTTTATTCTTACCTGTATCTGTGTTAGAGTATGCAGATTTTATATTTATAAGGATACTGACACACACATTTTCTATAATACTGAATTCTGCTGTGGTCAACTAAAGCAAAACAACTTATCCGGGTGCAATTTGAATTGGGACGCTTACTAATCATGTGCCTCTGAAATTTCTGGCAGCCTAGACAGGGTTCATAACCTTTTTAAGCAAAAAGTGACATTGAAATGTGTGCTTTCTATAACATTCATGGAAATCATAATGATTTCTGATATATAATAGAATGTGATTTGATAAACAGAAGGTTATTTCAATTGCCCAGCTTTCCTCCACCTTGACAATTACCTGTCAGAAGCGTAGGTTGATTTTGGCAATCATGCGCTTCACTCCCAAATGGCCAGCATGCATCTCGGTCAGCACGGCCTCCTTCTCCTTAGTACCTTAGGTACCTTTTTTTCTGTGCATGTAGGGGGCTTATTGGAACTGTCATTTGTGACTGAGAATGATAAGTGTGCTTCAAACGATGTTAATCTGTGATAGCTTGGAATACCAATAAGATTATTTGATACTTTTAACGAGGTCAAACTAACAGCTCAAATGACCAATCACGACTCTCGAGTCAGTAAAAAGTTGTTCAAAAAGAATGAATCGTTTCAAGCTGCGCATCACTGGGCTCCTATCTGTCCACATCCAGTAAATAAAAATATCCATACTTTTACAAAGTTCTGTTTGGCGTTGTCTTCAATGGCTTAAACGCATGGCTTTGTTTTCATGTCAAAGGCGAGAGCGTAAGAGAGTTTGAGCGTGTCAGGTTTAGCACCCAAAACAAGTCCTCAATTCTAGCTGGCCCAGCAGTAAGAAGTTATTTATTGGATTTCAACAAGCCATGTTACACTGCCAGTAACAGTGAAGAAAATTGTGTTGGTTTCTTAGGAAGGCGATTAAGGCAATGATATGCTGTGACGTGATCAGTCAGCCCTTTCGTGCGTTCACATTTCCTGAGTGTGAAAATAGATGACTGGAGAGTTGCTTCATACCATGATTTAAATCAGCAACTACAACATGAGCAGATTACCACAAGGACATGTCATTGTTCTCTGCCGTAACCACGTGTCAATCAAGAGTGTGTGTGTGTGAGCGAGACGCCATTGCGTTGGCCAGGGCCCTTTGGTAATGAGGGTCCGGAGAGAGAAATCCTTATGAGACCTGACAGGGTGCCACATTCCTGGTCTGAGAGTCCTTGCCGCCCACCTCCCCTCTGCTCTCCACGGCTAACTTAACACACTCCTGAAGCTGTTACCAAACCGACGGGCTGATGCCCATTACTAGTTCACTCATCTGCCTTCTCACAGTGGTAAGAATTGAAGGGTGTGGCTTTGTGGTGGAGATGTGTAATTCTGGGTGTGAGATGAAGATGATGTCTAAGAACAGTGCTTGATTGTTTGTTAGTCATTCGTAATCCAGGCTTTCCAAATAGGAACAGGAAATAGGCCTATGTGTAAGAGAACATCAACAGACCAGATCATAAATACATGAAGTCAAGGAGGTTTTGTGAAATAGATGACTAATAACAGAAAGCAGTTACATTAAACTGGTATAGACCAACTGAGCTGGATTTATAAGCAGGCGTAGGTTTATAGCATGATGCAGGGGTTTACTCAGATTTTTTAAATATTTTGTTTTTATTTTTATACAAGAAGCACGTGTAGGTGCAGGCTCACACACAAAATTAGGAGCACAATGAAAAATTGTTCAATACCAGGTCGCACACAGCAAAATATTTAGGGGCTTCTGCGAGTAAAATGGTTGCACTGCAGAGCCCTGATGATGCATTCAAGTAGCCTAAGTAAAGTTCTTGCTGCTGTAAGGACAGATTAAATAGGCCTAAATGAAAAGGCCTCATGTTCAAACAAAACTCCATGTAGCCTTAAAAGTCAACACACTTGTATGGAATAGAACATCTATTTAATCTCTCATATCGCTATGAATTGGCAGTACAAAGCTCTAGCTGTCTCCTGAAAATATGCCCTCAAGTCATACGTTGGCTACTATTAGAGAAAATATCAATATAAAGTTGACAAATTCCAGGCACACTCTTCGAAGGCTTGACATGTCTTGTCTGTCTTCTCCACAGATATGACTGGCGCGTACATTTCCAGAATAATAAAGTCATTGTTTGAAGTCATGCTCCAACTCTCCTTCTTGGCAGAACTAGCCTATATAGGTCCCGTCTGTGTGTGTGTGTGCTTGCATTCACAAAGCCATTCCTAAAATGGTGTGGATGGAAGATGCAGAGATTAAATGTAGCCTAGTGCAGAGTTAGGTTCATTCTAGCTCTGCACTAGTGGAGCTGGAGAGCACGAGGGAGTGAGAAGGAGGAGTTATAGAGCAAGAGAGTGGGGTGACAGAGTTCATTCAAGCAGTGTTGGCAGTGAGCCAGTTGCTTGCCTGTGGGTGTCTGTAGCTGTGCCAGTGCATGTGTTTAGCCTCCCATCTGGAAGGCCTTGCTCTGTGTTTATGTCAAAGCTTTTTCATTGTATCGGCTCACTCCCTGAAGGTCTTGTGACTGACTTCAAACCCCTTTACGTTCATCTTAGAGAGGCCGCTGAGGAGGAAAGCTTTTCCCAGCCCTTTGTCTTGTTTGCCTTTTTTGCCTTGGTTGAGTTCTTTTCTCATCACAGGGTTTATGGGAGATGGTGTTTTCCCCCCCACATCTCTTTCACCATGAGTTCATCCCAGGACTGTTAAACAATATATTTTTTTAATGAAGTTCCCAGATCTGACCATTTGTATGAATACAGTCAATCTCAAAGACACTGTTCACATTAATTAAAAAATGTACCAACATGTACCAACGTGTTTATGAAATGTTTGTTACCAGTATTGATATGATTATTAAGAAGGCAAGGATTTGTTGTAGTGATATAGGCTAACGTTGCTAGCTAAATACAAGTCCAAGAGAGTAGTCAAGCTCGGCAGTGATCTTAAGAAAATTATAAGTACTTGGGGCTTTCAGAACAGGACTTTGCAGATTTAGCTTGTAATGGTCCAAGACCATGTCTGATTACTGATTGATTATGACAGTTATTTAGTGAAGCAGCCAGGAGACTGCTGTGCGCTCCCCTCTCCGTGGCCCATTGGTGTGAGACTGCAGCGTGCCGTTCTCGTGGCATCTGTGTGCATAAAGCCCCTCTGTTCCTCACCAGCAGACCAACGCTGCCACCGTGTAACTGTGAAATCAAGTAACACTGTGTGGCACATAGTGAGACAGGAAGGAAGAGCAGGTAGTGCTCCTCATTGTGTCATCAATGGAGAGGACACCGTGGGCAGAATGAGAAGCCACTTATAAGGAGGCTAGTATATTGATTGTTTTAAACCTCCTCATAGACAATGCGCTTTATGGTAGAGGGTTGCATTCCCATGTACCTGCATACCAGCGGGTCCCGTCAGAGATCATTGCGGCACAGTCTGCCTTTTTCATGCTGTGGGTTGTGAGTGGGTGGTCAGACAGACAATTTTGGGATGAAAATATTTTTGTTGTCCTGCAAATAAATGTAAACATGTTATTCAATTATTGCACCCCCACTGCTCGCGCGCGCCAACAAGCGCCTGCATTGCCAAGCACTAAAATAGAAGTCAGTTCTATTTGTGAAGCTGAATGCGGTGTAAGTCCTGCCTCTCCCATCTCCTCATTGGTTTATAGAAGCAGATACCCACTGCCATCTCCTCATTGATTATACCCACGTGGGTGATTGAAAGATGAACTGAGTTCAGTCGATCGTCGTGGTAATTATGACAATCGCCATATGAAGTCCAAAGAAGAAAAAGACTGGAAACAATTCGGTTGAGCGTTTTTATGTGTGGATTAATTATTGGAGTAGAGGACCTTGTGCATTTCAGGTAAACTAACAACTGAACATTTATATCCCAGGACAAATGATCTAACAACAGCAAGTTAAATTGGATAAATTAGCTAGCAACTGAAAGCTAGCTAGCTAAATTGCCACAAATGTTTAATGTTTTTCGACCTGTCCCCATATTAATATAATTGGTAGAGAGTTTGTTTTTATATTTCAATCTGCTTTCGTGATCTTGTTTGGTGTGGGGGGACTAAATCAATTTGCGCACGATGGCACATGCGCGCAGCCGGCTTGGGTATGGTCTTATTCACACACTGAATTCGCTGCTTCAAGTTAAGTAGCCTACCTCTCCTAGTTGGGTGTGAAAGATCAAGTGTGCCTACAGTAGGCCTTTGTGTGGTCTCAATGAAATAGACTACGCTGCCTATGCATGGGCAGCGTGACAGTTATCTTTCCAATGAAATTGAATTAAATGTGATTAAGACTATAGTTTTACGACAGTGTCTGTGAATAAATATTGATAATGTAAAGAAGTGGGGGGCGCTCAACCAATGTGAGTCGAAGAAGTGCAATCAAAATGTGTTAAAGGAGAAGGTGCAACTCGAGCGTAGGCTACCATGGTTAGCGAGCGTAGGCTACCATGGTGAGCGAGCGTAGGCTTCCATGGTGAGCGAGCGTAGGCTTCCATGGTGAGCGAGCGTAGGCTACCATGGTGAGCGAGCGTAGGCTACCATGGTGAGCGAGCGTAGGCTTCCATGGTGAGCGAGCGTAGGCTTCCATGGTGAGCGAGCGTAGGCTACCATGGTGAGCGAGCGTAGGCTACCATGGTGAGCGAGCGTAGGCTACCATGGTGAGCGAGCGTAGGCTACCATGGTGAGCGAGCGTAGGCTACCATGGTGAGCGAGCGTTGTGCCTTTTCATTATCAATAAATATCGATTACCCGTTTGTCTCTGCCTGCAAATCGTTCTCCTTAAAGGTAGACGATATCCTTTAGACACAATGTAGCTTTAGAGAAAGTGCAAGTGTCTGCTTTCATCGTTCTTGCTGCTTCAAGTTCTGAATCTGTATCTGTGAGATCAGGTGTGCGTGTGATCTCAAATTATAGTAGGCTATACATGGACGGAGACGCACAGGGCAGTTATCTTTCCAAGGAAATGTACATGCTAAATATTAGTCTGTAGTTTACTACATTGTCTAGAAACTAATATTGATCATCATACTTGTCTCCGCCTGAAAATCGTCCCACTCCTAAAAACTGTTATAAACGTAGCTCAAGAGAAAGTGCAAGTCTCTCCAACTCTGCTCCCTGCAAACTACGTCTAAACCTATTGGCTGATATAGCCCAGTAATACAATAGCCTAATATAATGGGCTACGTGAGAATCTCTGGTAATTTAACCTATTTCTTAGGTTATTTTTGTGCATTTTGATATTGCCGGGACCATGGTTGGCAAGTTAGCAGTGGTGGAACTAGAGTTTTATTCAGGGGGTGGCCAAGGCTACTTCAGGGGGTCCATAGACCATGACAGAAAATTGGCATCTAAGGAGCATGAATGAATCCTATGATTGCTGATTAGAGATAGAAGTGATAATTCACTTAACCCGGAGTTCTTCAATGTGGCAGATGGTTTGGTCCAAAAGGGTTAACATACTATGAATAGTCAGTATGTCTACCTTTGGAACTGCAGCACAATTTCTTTCTCTCTCTCTCACACTCACACTCTCTCACTGTACTCACATACTGGAGAGACTTGGGTCACTTTTTTCATGAATATATAATCTGGATCTATAAGCGTTGAACATCCAACATATTTTCAGAAAATAAAGCTCAAGCACCATTGAGATGAAATACATTTGTGTGTTACATAAATTTCATAGTTTATTTATTTATTACAAAACAATACTGCAATTTGACACACCAGGTATCAAGTAGAAATTATTTTGGTGCCCATCAATATTACAAACTCATATTTATGCTCATATATACTACCGTTCAAAAGTTTGGGGTCACTTCAAAATGTCCTAGTATTTGAAAGAAAAGCACATTTTTGGCAGCTTCCAAAGAGGCCAGCATCCCGAAGTCGCCTCTTCACTGTTGACTTTGAGACTGGTGTTTTGCTGGTAGTATTCAATGAAGCTGCCAGTTGAGGACTTGTGAGGCGTTTGTTTCCCAAACTAGACACTCTAATGTACTTGTCCTCTTGCTCAGTTGTGCACCGGGGCCTCCCACTCTTTCTATTCTGGTTAGAGCCAGTATGAGCTGTTCTGTGAAGGGAGTAGTACACAGCGTTGTACCAGGTCTTCAGTTTCTTGCCAATTTCTCACATGGAATAGCCTTAATTTCTCAGAACAAGAATAGATTAACGAGTTTCAGAAGAATGTCTTTGTTTCTGGCCATTTTGAGAATGTAATCGAACCCCAAAAATAAGGATGCTCCAGATACTCAACTAGTCTAAAGAAGGCCAGTTTTATTACATCTTTAATCATTACAAGTTTTCAGCTGTGCTAACACAATTGCAAAAGGGTTTTCTAATGATCAATTAGCCTTTAAAATGATCAACTTGGATTAGCTAACACAACGTGCCATTGGAACACAGGAGTGATGGTTGCTGATAATGGGCCTCTGCACGCCTATGTAGATATTCCATTTAAAAAATCTGCCATTTCCTGCTACAATAGTCATTTACAACATTAACAATGTCTACACTGTATTTCTGATCAATTTGATGTTATTTTAATGGACAAAAAATGTTATTTTCTTTCACAAACAAGGACATTTCTAAGTGACCCCAAACTTTTGTAGTGTGTATATATATTTTATTTAACGAGGCAAGTCCGTTAAGAACAAATTCTTATTTACAATGACTTCCTACACCGGCCAAACCCGGTCGATTCTGGGCAAATTGTATGCTGCCCTATGGGGCTCCCAATCACGGCCGGGTGTGATACAGCCTGGAATCGAACCAGTAATAAAGTATGGTGGAATTGAATTTAATAGCTGGTATCACAGGTTAGAGGAGGGTTTCATGATGACTTGACTTTCAAGATTACTGGCAAGTAATATTGTACAGTTTTCAGTTCCACAGCGGCAAATATTTATGCCTTGTATCTACGGTATGTGAGAGAGAGCGCTCTGGTTTGGGTGGTTGCTCAAAGCCAAGGCACTGTAATGTCACATGTTGTTAGGCCATATTTCTGGCAGCCAATACGCACTGCCCTCCATGTGTAGACTGCACCCCACACAGATTAGTGGTGAAACCTGAGTTACCAGGAACATCATTCCTCAGCAGCCCAGGGAAATGGCAAGTGTCCTAATGCCTATTTTGGCAAGATTCACAGGTCAGATGTTAGGAGTACTCCCAATTACTATAAAAATACAAGTGTGTGTGAGGGAGAATGCGTCTGAATCTAAACGTGATCTTTCTCTTTCAGTTTTGTTAGTGTGCTCTGCAATAACAAACAATCGTTGATTGCAGGGCATTTGGTACCGTACACACACTCACTGCTTCACAAAATCTCTGCTGTATAGACTATTTGCTGCTGTGTTCTATAGCTAAAGTAGTTTCGTCGATCTATTTTCTCTCATTAATGTGTATTATAATGGGCATGAAAACAGTAAGAGGATTACGCCTCTCTTCCCACTCTTTTATTTACATTTCTTCATCACCATGAAGGATAGGAGATCTTGTCCCTGAGCTAATGCTGAACGGTTAGTGCTTTTTGAGGACAGTCCGGTTTTGGTTAGATTAAAAGTGAATAATCATGGTTTTCAATTTTGGATTTTATATTTTTGTTGTTGAAATTATGACATTAAAAAGCAAAGGAAATTCCAAAGCCAAAAATGGTGAATTGCCAAAACATTGAAAATATCCCATTCTCTCAGTCAGGTCCACATTGTGTAGACATGAATGGAAAAAATGAAATTACTATGAAATAATACAATTTTTCAGTTGGGTATGTTCCTTAGTTTTTATTTGATGACTTTATTAATTTCTTAAAGTCATCATCTCATCTTTTCCCAGGCAATAGCAGCCAGATCATGCTGCAGAGCTGTCTGACCACCATTTTACTCATTTCTCTTAAGTAAATAAAGCCTACATTCACAAACAGTCTTGGTCCCTCTCGTCATTGTTTACATTCCTCATTCATGTGGTCTACCCATCTAACCTAATGTAGCAGGCATAAAAGTGTAGCCATCTCAGTCCGTGCCGGAAAGAACACGCGCAATGGATTATGGTCATTGTAGTTAATTACCACATTTTTGCGTTGATCTAGGTTGAATATTTGCTTAATGAAAACTACAACTCCCTTCAGCCCAGCGTCCCACGTAGTTCCTGACTAGGTTTCCCGTGAATTATTTTATTTCTCTCTAGAGAACCGACTTCCGCTCAATCAAATCAATTTTTGTCACATACAACCTTAGAGTGAAATGCTTACTTACAAGCCCATGACCAAATACCAATAAAAAAAAGTAAGAGATAAGAAAAACAAATACATTTACATTTACATTTAAGTCATTTAGCAGACGCTCTTATCCAGAGCGACTTACAAATAATTAAGGAGCAGCAGTAAATAACAATAGCGGGACTATATACAGGGGGTATCGGTTCAATGTGCGGGGTTGAGGTAATTATGTACACGCAGGTAGGGTTATCAAAGTGGCTATGGATGGATAATAACGAAGTAGCAGCATTGTAGGGGTGCAAATAGTCTAGGTAGCCATTTGATTTGCTGTTCAGGAGTCTTATGGCTTGGGGGTAGAATCTGTTTAGAAGCCTCTTGGACCTAGACTTGGCGCTCCAGTACCGCTTGCAGTGTGGTAGCAGAGAGAACAGTCTATGACTAGGGTGGCTGGAGTCTTTGACAATTTTTAGGGCCTTCCTCTGCCACTGTCTGGTATAGAGGTCCTGGATGGCCGGGAAGGTTGGCCCCGGTGATGTACTGGGCCTTAAGCACTACCTTCTGTAGTGCCTTGCGGTTGGAGGCTGAGCAGATGCCATACCAGGCAGTGATGCAACTCGTCAGGATGCTCTCGATGTTGCAGCTGTAAAACCTTTTGAGGAACTGAGGACCCATGCCAAATCTTTTCAGTCTCCTGAGGGGGAATAGGTTTTGTCATGCCCTCCTCACGACTGTCTTGGTGTGATTGGATCATGTTAGTTTGTTGGGGAACTTGAAGCTCTCAACCTGTTCCACTACAGCCCCGTCGATGAGAATGGGGGCATGCTCGGTCCTCCTTTTCCTGTAGTCCACGATCATCTCCTTTTGTCTTGATCACGTTGAGGGAGAGGTTGTCCTTGCACCACACGGTCAGGTCTCTTACCTCCTCCCTATAGGCTCATTGTTGTTGGTGGTCAGGCCTACCACTGTTGTGTCAACAGCAAACTTAATGATAGTGTTGGAGTTGTGCCTGGCCTTGCAGTCATGAGTGAACAGGGAGTACAGGAGGGGACTGAGCACGCACCCCTGAGGGGCCCCCGTGTTGAAGATCAGCATGGCGGATGTGTTGTTACCTACCCTTACCAGCTGGGGGCGGCCCATCAGGAAATCTAGGATCCAGTTGCAGAGGGAGTCCCAGGGTCCTTAGCCTTAGCTTAGTATTGAGCTTTGAGGGCACTATGGTGTTGAACGCTAGGCTGTAGTTAATGAATAGCATTCTCCCATAGGTGTTTCTTTTGTCCATGTGGGAAAGGGAGTGCGGAGTGCAATAGAGATTGCATCATCTGTGGACTGTTAATGCGATATGCAAATTGGAGTGAGTCTAGAGTTTCTGGGATAATGGTGTTGATGTGAGCCATGACCAGCCTTTCAATGCGTTTCATGGCTACAGATGTGAGTGGTATGGGTCAGTAGTCATTCAGGCAGGTTACTTAAGTCCCTGTGCCCAAGAACACTATGGTAGTCTGCTTGAAACATGTTGGTATTACAGACTCGGACAGGGAGAGGTTGAAAATGTTAGTGAAGACACTTGCCAGTTGGTCAGCGCATGCTCGGAGTACACGTCCTGGTAATCCGTCTGGCCCAGGTCAACATTGTGAATGTTGACCTGTTTAAAGGTCTTACTTATATCCGTTGCGGAGAGCGTGATCACACAGTTGTTTAATAACAGAATAGTTTTTTTCTAGGTATCTGAATCTTTCCCTTTCAGGACGATTCGACACGTATCTAGATACCAGGGGACGCATGTTTTTTAAAAACCGTTTCACCTGCGTTTTTTAAATATGGAAAGTCACTTTTTTTTCTTCATTAGAGTGATAAGGGGCATGCAAATATAGTTTTTCTTCACAGAAAATACATTAGTGCAACACATTCGGCAGAAAACAGTTTTCATCAGATTACAATAGAAGTGCAACGCTATTTGGCCTTGCAGCTTATAATGAAAAAGCACAATATATTATTTTGCAAAAACAATGCATAGCCATTTATGTTTTATCATAAAAAGAGAATGTAGCAAGCAATGTTTGCTAATGTTTTTCTTGAAGTTAATCTTTCATTTGAACTTGCTACCAGAGAAGAACTACACTGGAGAAAAGAAAAGTAGCCTACACATCAATCAGAGCGGAGAAGTGGAGAAGTGCAATTGAAGCGATTAGTCCTTTTCCATTCTTGATTTGGAGCAAACCCTGACTAAAGCGTAGCAGAATTTGCAATAACAAGCAATTAACAATGTTACAAACGCAGCAAGATATCTTTTTCTGTGTTTTATCGTGCCTTTTCTGCATGAAACACACAATCCTGTGTTAATGTGACCCCTGGATACACATGAGCTCTGATGTGATACAGCAGTGGTCACCAAACAAGTTACCGCTCAGATTTCATGGTGAAGGATGTTTCTGACTACTCCACCAATTTGCTTCACCATGGAGTGGATTTTAGGCTGCTAAAAAAACATTAACCTATTAAAAGCTCTTCTGTAGCAATGAGGCCCAATACAGTATCACTGCATACTGGCTATGCTTGAATCGTGTGATATTACAGGAATCAGTTTTTTATTTATTTGACATTTTTATGAACTTTTAGGTCTGCTTGTTCTCATATCTCGTTGGTCTCCTCGCCTTCTGTCCTGTGTGCACTGTACACCTTCCCACGCAGGCACCAAGCCCCTACCCCTGCTACTCACTGCAACAAAGATGAAAGATCACTTCTTCCACTCTGACAACAAGCAGTTTCAACTGAATATTAGTATTTGAGGTTTGGTCCAACAGAATGGGTCATATGGACACTGAAACACATTGAGACATTATTTTACTGTAATAAAGGAGAAGTTAACCTTTTCTAACGATAATCCTTTTTTTATGTTTCAACACCAATGAATGCTCAGTTTCTGTTGCGCATTGTGGTATCACGTACTGTTAGCAGCATTTTAGCCACAGACTGTTACATTAGCTGTCTAGTCTGTGTTTTATAAAAGTGCAATGAGCATAAAAAACAATTGTATAAGGAATTGGCAACTCGTTTTCATTCTGAGAAATAAGGTAGGCCACTTGATTTCATCATCGGAACAAAGCGGACAGGCTAGCATGCTGTTCAAACAGTTGGAGATGGACAGAAGGGTGTGTTCACAACAATTCAACTGTTCTGCTTTGTTAGCTGGTAACTGATTGGCTCAAACACTCTGAAGGAAAGAAATTCCACAAATTAACTTTTAAGAAGGCACACCTGTTAATTGAAATGCATTCCAGGTGACTACCTCATGAAGCTGGTTGAAAGAATGCCAAGAGTGTGCAAAGCTGTCATCAAGGCAAGAAGAATCTCAAATATATCAAATATATTTTGATTTGTTTAACACTTTCTTGGTTGCTACATGATTCCATACGTGTTATTTCATAGTTTTGATGCCTTCACTATTATTCTAAAATGTAGAAAATAGAAAAAATAAAGAAAAACCCTTGAATGAATAGGTGTTCTAAACCTTTTGACCGGTAGTATACATTGATTTGTTTAAAGCAAAACTACTGAATCTGATGGTGATCCTTAACAATCTGAAAAAAATGTTGAATATAATCTAGCCCTGATCAGCAGGTAGACCAGATGATTCACATCTCAGGTGGTTTCTTAGGCTACTTTATTCTGGTTGAACAACATATTTCAACAGCGTATTTGATAATAATCTAGCAAATTACAAAGCCTAATATTGCGTGCGAAGCAGCACACAATGATCAGTTTGAATCTGGGCTGTATCACAACCGGCAGTGATTGGGAGTCCCATAGGGTGGCGCACAATTGGCCCAGCGTCTTCCGGGTTTGGGTGGTGTAGGCCATCATTGTAAATAAGAATTAGTTCTTAACTGACTTGCCAAGTTAAATAAAGGTTACTTTAAAAAAGGTTTGAATCGATTTTCTGAACCAAGCATTCTACATTTTGGATCGGTTTGGGTCCCGCACACCAATGCACTTGCATCTTAAACATTTGAACCTGGGACAGATGTGTATTGGTGGAGTAACATCCCTGGAAATGTTGGTTAATAACTACCCTGAGGTTTTACAAAGTGGTTGTGGGGGAGTAACCAAACACAGCACTGAGCACTTGTTGTATCACAATCCATTTGAATCCATCTCTGTCACACTAGAAGTGCATTTGCTGCCGTTTGGTGAAATGTCCTTGGCGTTAAAACTTAATTAGTGTTGGAACATCCATGTCTTAACATAGTGTACATACAGTGCATGGAAATCCCTGTTAAACCCTGGGAATTAGGCTATAAACTAGCTGCTTGACTTAGCTGTTCATAGACAACTCCTCCAGTGCAAGGGACAGAAGGCCATTCAGTGTGCAGGACCAGGGAGCCATGTATCCGGCCAAGCAGGTGCAAGATCTCCCAGTCCCTCCCTCAGGAGCAGGGAAAGTGCTAGCAGCTGCTGAAGAGATGTACTGACACTTAAACCGGGATGCACTGAAACATTCGACTGTAACTGTTCCAAAAGAGCTGGTGGCCAAACACTGTTTTGCCCTTCTCAATCTACTAGAAGGATTAGGCTATTATTGTTCTGCAGAAAGCTGATATCTGTGCCAAAGACTCCTAAAGCCCTGATTTTAGAATGTCTGACTTCAAAGTGGCTTTATTTGGGCTGGTCGACTGTCCTGACTTGTAAGAGACAAGTGTCTCACCTTGCTGTTCTCTTCTCCCTACAGGTCGCTGTCTACAGGACCCAACCCATGATGTACAGCGCCTGCTCTACAGTCCCACCCACTTCCTGTCTGTAGAGGAAGCGGCTCCACCAGTATGTCTTCCCACCCCCAGTCTGTGCCTCAGGGCCGGAGGGCTGTGGACACCCGCCACCTGCCAAACCCTGCCAGTCTACCACTGCAGCTGGCACGGGCACACACGGTAAGAGCCCTGGGAAACTCTGGGCTGGTTTTCGCTGAAGCCAGGAACACTGGTACTTAGCACCTTCACATGAAAAGCTGAGCGTATAATTGTAGATGTTACCCTGGCTCCCAATCGTTAGCAGTGATCTTGTCAACAGAGAATTATGCTGCACCGATGGAGGGAGCACGACCCTAGGGGCCCAAGGTTGTGTTTTTTTTAACAGTAACGTTCTCAGGCTACACTGTTGTGCGCACACAGGGCGTGACACCCTGAAACCTGCTCCCTTATTAGATGTTTGAGTTGATAGTTCATGTCATGGTTGGTGCCTCTAGGGCAAGTCTGACGCATGTTATAGGGCCTTTCTTACGGAAGAATGTGTGTTTTCATATGATAGTGTTTTGTTTGCTTTTCATGTTGTGTAGATATGTATAGTGTAATTCTTGTTCAATGATGTGTTCATGCAGGGCTCATATAAAGGTAAAAAAACTAAATGGTGGAATCATGTTAAGGGTTTCTCTGATGGCCTCACGTCTTCCCTCATTTCATAATGGTTATGATGGTTGGTTTACAGGATCAGAGGTAGACTTCCCGCAAGAGGCCCCTAGCTAGTGCGTACGCTCATCTTGTGGCGTGATGTCCCATGTTGGCTTGAGCCTCTCTCTACTCTAAGGAGGGAATCCAAGGGCTACCCCCCCAGGATCCCCACAGCTGCGCCTGCTTGTTAATCCCCCCCCCCCCCCCCACTCCAACTCGTCATCACGTTGAAGAGGAGATAAGGGTAGACAGACGGTCCATTTCCCCACAGTCAATCCCTCAGCCTCAGCTCAGTGAGAGAGGTGCACGTGTAGAGAAGGCCACTCTCTCGTGTGTGAGGGAAATGGAGAGTGAGGATTATACAGTAATGTCCAGGGAGGTAGAGGGAGAAATAAAGGGAGAAAGTGAAAAAACATTGGTGAGAGTTGAAACACGCCGTCATAGACTTGTCTTGCTGTCTGTTTTGCGTACAGTTATTTTCCAGTTGTCCTCTCCTCATATGCGTTGCTGTGTTGTATGTTTCAGGATGTGGGATTGGCGGACTATCACCCTCACTCTCGGGACTACAGCTCCCACCTGGCTCAGCCCCACCGCCGCAGACCCTCTCTACTGTCCGAGTTCCAGCCAGGGAATGAGAGGTACGTAGCCTGCTACTACTTTGTACTACACCCCCCCAAGTATTTTAACACATGGGTTTCTTTGATCTCTGACATTCCTAGAAGCCCCTCTCACCTTTGGTCATCACCTACAATAATTTTTTAAAGAACACAATTTGTTCTAGTGCGATGGGTGTTCAGATGTTGGCATGCTTATTTCATCTTCATGGAATCCTTTGACAGACAGAGCAGCAGAGAAAATCAAGTCATTTTGAGGCGAAACACTTTCCTTCAGCATTTTTCTGTCACAGTTCTCAGTGTTAACCCTCAGAGCCAATATGTTTTGCTCTCCCTCGTTACTAAGTTTACGCAAACCTAATGTAATTGGCACACCCATGTCTTTCCATTGTAATGTGTGGTGCTGAGCTGCTCTGGACTGTAGCGTAATGTAGCCTGGTTATTGGTAGCCTTCTACAGTAGAGCCATGTCAGACACAGCATTACAATGTATGTAGCGCATCTCAGACGAGTCAGGTATTATATCTATCCAAGTGGTTTATTCATTATATATTCATGCTTTTTCTGAGGAGTCATCTTGATGAGTGGTTATGAATTATGTATATGTGTAATTGTTTGCGTATCACACAGATGAAAGGCCTCGAGTGCAAAGTGTTTTTTTTTTTCTTCTTTTTTTTCCAGTTGATTGACTTAGCCAATATTCCTGCATATGTTAGCTAGGAAGAAAGTGCAAGATGCAACTGAAGTGAAGTGTTTTTCTCAAGAGGTCAACTGGATACTAGTCAAATGACTGTCAAAGCAGCGCTGTGCAGCAGTGGCTCTCCGGGAGGTCTTTCTATTCATTTGTATTAGTTCACTGTCCTCTCCTCTCTAGAAATCCACCTGCACATCTTTCCTTGTGGTTGTAATGGAGGCCCTGTCTCAAGAGGATGTCAAGTGAGTTAGGCAGCATTACCCTCAGGAATTCTACTGGGACACATTGGCCGACACCAGATGGTAGTTGTGTCAGTGTGTGTGTAATGTGTAGCAGTGTGCAGCCAACCGTTTGTGTGTGTGGCTGGCTGTGCCTTGTCTTTCAGTATCAGTCAGACAGGCTTACTGGCTCTCTGGGACTTTGTTATTGAAGAACCTGCCCAGGAAGCATTTCCCAGGGAGCATTGTGTTCTTCCTTGACCACTACTTCTCTGCCTTGTCTTCTTTCTGGGTACAGTAGAGGACTCCACTAGTTCTGTCAGCACAAATGAACACCACATTGTTCTCGTCATTATCCCAATAGGACATTGATTTGGCATGGGTCCCCAGATCCTCAAACATTCTACAGCTGCACCATCGAGAGCATCCTGACAGGTTTTGCGGAGAGGCGTCAGCTTGTGAGTCCCCTAGTCGAGCATTAGGCCTAAATGCTCAGCATTGCTTCAAGTGGGCTGAGATTCCACCCTGAGAATTTGCCGTCTCTCACACACCTTTTCTGAATAGTGTGAATCTGTCCTTGGCAAAGCATCAGTCTCTTTCTCTCTGGGGTGCCAGGTACTCACTTCAGAAGCATAGTTCTAGGCACTCTGCTATATTTGGCGTCTGAGCATCCTCCTCATTGAGACAAGTCATTCATATTAGAAGGATGAATAAGGAATGAAATTCAAAGTGAAAAGTTAGAGTCATTAGCTAGCTTTCCATCGAGTTGGCGACAGATTTCATGCGGTTAATTCTAAACTCTGCATAAAGAAAATCTCCACATTTTCCCAGCAGTGGTGTATTTCCATTAAACAGACTTGTTGCAGATAGAAATCAGTGCGTGATGACAGTGCAGACACAATGTACTTTTTCTTTTAAATGTTCATGCACCAAATTAAAATATAATGTTCAATGTGTTTCCATTGCATTTTCAACTCTACCGATCAGTTTGTCACAGAAACTGTTGTGTTAAATAGCAAATGTGTCTGCTCTGGTCTTGACAGATGTGCTCTAGCCAACAGCTAACAGATATAGTGTGGGTAGACTAGTCTTCCTGATGACATTATTATGGAGAAAAGTGAGCATATTTTTATTTTTCAAACGGCAGTCAAGCATCGATCGTCATGTCACCAGCTTGGATTTCAGCCTGGAATCGAACCAGGGACTGTAGTGTCACCTCTTGCACTGAGATGCAGTGCCTCTGACCGCTGCGCCACTCGGGAGCATCAAGATCACCTTGCACTTTCACCACCCTGTGAAGTTCATAACAAATTATTGAATCTGTAGCCTAATAACCTCATGCTTTCCCAATAAGTTGTAGTGGTAGGACCACACACGTCATTGCGTGATGATAGTTATTATATTAATAAAAGTGTTTCCACTGACATTTCTCTCAGAATTCATTTTACTGACACAAAAAGATCCAACCTTGTCTAGCATACCGTTTTGTCTAAAGTTTACCTACAAATTTTCTGTTACCATCAGGCCTGTTGTGAAATGTTTTATTCGAGGTGTACTTTACTCACATAGAAAGGTTGGATGGAAACCTGTTAATAGCCCAGTAGGGGCTCTGGCCCCTACATGTCCAATCATAACTCCCTTCCTCTATCATTAAAAACCTAAACTATAGCTGTTGTAGGATATATCACTGTCAAATTGCAGGTCACTACACACGTGTAGGTTCTATAGAAATCTCATAGGCTATATCTACTAGAGGTCGACCGATTATGATTTTTCAACACCGATACCGATTATTGGAGGACCAAAAAAGCCGATACCGATTACTCAGACGATTAAAAAAAACAAAAAAAGTTTTGTAATAATGACAATTACAACAATACTGAATGAACATTTATTTTAACTTAATATAATACATCAATAAAAATACATTTAGCCTCAAATAAATAATGAAACCTGTTCAATTTGGTTTAAATAATGCAAAACAAAGTGTTGGAGAAGTAAAAGTGCAATATGTGCCATGTAAAAAAGCTACCGTTGGAGTTCCTTGCTCAGAACATGAGAACATATGAAGTTGGTGGTTCCTTTTAACATGAAACTTCAATATTCCAAGGTAAGAGGTTTTAGGTTGTAGTTAATATAGTATTTATAGGACTATATCTCTCTATACCTATGGTCATTAATATGGTCTAATCCGGAAACTATAATTTAGAAAACAAAACATTTATTATTTCAGTGAAATATGGAACCGTTCGGTATTTTATCTAACAGGTGGCATCCCTAAGTCTAAATATTCTTGTTATATTGCACAACCTTCAATGTTATGTCATAATTACGTAAAATTCGGGCAAATTAGTTCGCAATGAGCCAGGCTGCCCAAACTGTTGCATATACCCTAACTCTGTGTGCAATGAACGCAAGAGAAATGACACAATTTCACCTGGTTAATATTGCCTGCTAACCTGGATTTTCCTTTAGCTAAATATGCAGGTTTAAAAATATATACTTCCGTGTATTGATTTTAAGAAAGGCATGCAACCATTGTGCTTTTTTCCGCAAATGCGCTTTTGTTATCATCCCCCTGCGTTGCATCGATAATATGCAACGCAGGAAACGCTAGATAAACGATTAATATCAACCATGGGTAGTTATAACTACTGATTATGATTGATTGATTGTTTTTTATAAGATAAGTTTAATGCTAACTAGCAACTTACCTTGGCTTCTGCTGCATTCGCATAACAGGCAGGCTCCTCGTGGAGTGCAATGAGAGGCAGGTGGTTAAAGCGTTGGACTAGTTAACTGTAAGGTTGCAAGATTGGATCCCCCGAGCTGACAAGACGAAAATCTGTCGGTCTGCCCCTGAACAAGGCTGTTAACCCACCGTTCCTAGGCCGTCATTGAAAATAAGAACGTGTTCTTAACTGACTTGCCTAGTTAAATAAAGGTGTATATATAAAAACAAAAAATTGCCAAAATCAGCACCCCAAAACACAGATTTCCGATTGTTATGAAAACTTGAAATCTGCCCTAATTAATTGGTCGACCTCTAATATCTACTGCATGATGACAATTTGATTCCCTAAGCAAAACAGTGTTCTCTCTATGTGCTTGTAATACACTTTCAGTCTTTCACACATACTATTTCTCTTCTTCCTATTGGCCTCTTAAATCCCATCAGGGATAATGGCTTTTACTATAGAGCAGCAGAAACCACTTTAAAATAAAATGTTTAGGTGCCTAATCTAGGCCCATGGGCTATGTGTACCAGGAGTCTCAGAGGTTGTACGAGGTCACCTGAAAAAAATGGAGCAGGGCTGTCAGTGAACTTTCTTTTCTTCTCAGCATTAGCCTTTCAGTTAAGTGCTTTTGAAAGCTAAAGGAGACCTTGGTGTGTCTAAAGAATGATGAGCAAGCAGGGGTGATGTGCTAGGATCAGGGAATCTGTTGATTTGTTCTATGCGGAAAGTTAATGATGATAACCTTAGTCTTGAACTATCCTTATTTGAACAAATTCTCTGAAGGACGCTTTAGTGGAATATTTCCCCTTTCCTTACTGTGTTTTGCCTAAGGCACAGCACTCAGTCTAGGCTATTGCATCACGTACAAGTTATCCTCTGAATTTTTTTAAATCAACTATCAAACACAGTTGTCTCTGATGTTTAGTTTGCGGAGTCGACTGGTAATCCCGTTTTTATCTGTTTGATGTTTTCTCCTTTTTGTCTCTCTCTTCCTGTACTCAGTTCCCCGTCCCTGCCATGGAGCTTCTACCCCTTGCCCCCTCTCTCTCCCAGCCTCCCCTGCTCTCTGCACAGCTGCAGCTTTTCCTCGGTGGGGGGAGAGATTGGCAAAGGCACAAACGCGTAGTGCTTCCACAATAACGCGGTGCTATCGGCATGCATGATCTGTGCTCTGCTCATAAGGGGACCTGAGCCAGTGCGAGACTAATGGAGACGTTGTTGTATTGTATCACAGCGCTGCGCAGCGCCTCCTCCCTGATGTCCCTCAACCCTCTACCCCTTTTTACTCCTGTCAAATCCTCTCCAGGGATCAGATTATGTTGCACGCTCATGCATAAGCTTGGAGAGAGGGAGAGGGAAAAGGGAGGAATATAAAATAGCCACAGAGCTTGATGATGTGATTATGTAAGTGCCAAGCCTCTGGCAATCAGAGGGGTGTGTATCTAAAAGGGGAGTGAGGGGAGGGGCTTTAACACACCATCTGGATGTAAATTTTTTGCCACCTATTTTTTTTTTGCATCACTTTAAAGGGATGGTTCACCCAAATCACATGTTGTTTTCCCTGTAAGCAGTCTATGGACAAGGTATGGTAATTTTAGGGGCATTTCCCAAATCTCATTCAAGTCATGCTATTAGCATTTTTCGCGTGTCATGACCAAATCATCCGAAAGTAACAAAAAATTCACTGTAAAGCTCAACAAAGTCACTTATAGATGATTTGAACATGAGTTGAACAAAAATATTAATAATAGCAGTCCCATGACTTGAATGGGAAAGCAGTGCCAGGGAAACCAACCCAAAGCATGGATTCCTGTCATACCGTGTCCATAGACTGCTTACAGTATAAGGCAACCAATGTGTCATTTTGTCATTTGGGTGAACTATCCCTTTAAGCAAGTATACACCAGGACTTCTGTCATTTCTCAGTCCAGGCCACCCCATGACACCTTTCACATGCAGATTCAGGATTGTGTAATATGTAACTCCTACATTCCCGCGGTCTCGTCATAGGGGAGAATATAGAAGATCCTGGCTAAATTATTATAGTACCGGTGGCACCCTGCAAGACAACGCTTTCTGCTCACTGGCACTAAAATGAACCACACAGTAGTCCTTTGTGGCTCTGCACTGGCAATTGTGGTTGTTTCCCATTTGTTTCCCACCCCTAAGAAGCCACTTCCATTTTGACATTCCCAGTCTTGTCACTGACATTCCAGCATCAACCTAAGAATGCCTCAAGGGCAGGTTTTTAGAAAATCATGGCCTAATCTGGAACACAGCACCATTACCAAGTCGTTAACCTTAACTGATGTATGTAGTGAACTAACCTCGTCCCCAGGCTGTTGCTTACATAAGCATGGTACATCAATGATTCAAAGTTGGCCTTAGTGGGAGTGACCATAGAAATCTATGGGAGTGTTAATCATTTAATTTTAGCGACTCACACAACTGCAAGGCCGGGCTCTGTACTTGTGGTGTGCTAGTTTATAGGGGGGGTAAGGGGGGAGGTGTTGTGGTGTGCTAGTTTACAGGGGGGGTAAAGGGGAAGGTGTTGTGGGAGATGAATGGTTGGTAGATTGAGGTGAATAAGCCTTAAACCTAAGCCTTAAACCTAAGCCTATGTGCCAGGAGTTTCTCCCGGTCTTTCTCTATTGGCTAACGAAGGCCAAGTTTGACACGATGGTCCACCAGACTCTTCACACGTTCGGGCGGAAGTGTCCGGAAACAAGATTAGTAGTGAACTGAATATTCAAAGCCTTTCATTTCACTGAACATTGAAGGACACAGCCTGCTTTTCCAGACCCTTATTTATAATGTTTTTTGCTTGTTTGAATGAACTGTGAGTCTAAAACCACACGTACAGCAGATCAAGACCTATTGTATTGCAGCTCTGCTCCCCTCTTCTCCCTTCCACCCATGATTTTAGCCATCTAATTGTTAGCATTCCAGGCCTCCCAGCTCTGTTCTGGTTCGGAGCTACAGTACAGGGATGTTGCAGGGAAAGGGCCGCAGGAGAGGTCAGTCATGGTTTTGTGTGTCTGTGTGTGTGTGGCCCTAGTGCGTAGTGACCACTTGACAATTCAAAAAGATAGAAGAGCAACTAGGCGTTATGCTGTGTTTTAGTGTAGTGTATTAGTAGTGGCAGTCGGAAGGTGGGTTACAGAACTCATTTTTGGTGTCTGTTTGATCTGCCTCAGCATTCCTGTCCAATAACTAACTATGCTGCTCCTTCTGTTTAAGTCATGGGTTTTCTACATTTGCATTTTTACATTTGAGTAATTTAGCCGACGCTCTAATCCAGGGCGCCTTGGTGTGTTCATACAGTACATTTTCATATTTGTTCGTACTGGTCCCCCGTGGGAATCAAACCCACAACCCTGGCGTTGCAAGTGGCTTGCTCTACCAACTGAGCCTTTTAGCTTATCTGGTCATACTGTACAGACACAAGTAATATTTTAGGTCAGTAGGACCACAAACATTTAGCTAATCGCCCTGGGGTTGTGTGCAGACATGGAATGCATCAGTTGTGTAAACCTAGGCATATGTACAGAAGGGACCAGAAATAGGCAAGGCCTGTATGCTGCCGTAAGTGGGTCACGCGGTGAGTGGGATAGGATAGGCCTGGTTGTTCTTGTGTCGTTTCCTTTGTTTAACCCGCTCACCGTGTGGGCCGTATAAATGGAGAAGTTCATCATTATGGTCATGTTGTCAAATCCCTTGTCTCCCCCAGGACCATTATCTGCTTTGAGTGTTTCATGGATTGACACTTTTTCATGTAGCAGAGTGGTGTTCTCAAGTGATAAAGCACTTCTACCATTGTACAGAGGGGGTGGAGGAGCTCTTAGGAATGGATATTGGCAATCACTCAAGACTGTGACGTCTAGAATCTCTCTTCCTAAAAATAAAAAAAAATTCAGCACAATGACCGTGAATAACTCCATATTACTGTAATACGCCATATAATACACTGACCATTAATAACTCCATATTACTGTAATACGTCATATAATACACAATGACAGTGAATAACTCCATATTACTGTAATACGTAATATAATACACAATGCCAGTGAATAACTCCATATTACTGTAATACGCCATATAATACACAATGACCATGAATAACTCCATATTACTGTAATACGTCATATAATACACAATGACAGTGAATAACTCCATATTACTGTAATACGTCATATAATACACAATGACCGTGAATAACTCCATATTACTGTAATACGTCATATAATACACAATGACAGTGAATAACTCCATATTACTGTAATACGTCATATAATACACAATGACAATGAATAACTCCATATTACTGTAATACGTCATATAATACACAATGACAATGAATAACTCCATATTACTGTAATACGCCATATAATACACAATGACAATGAATAACTCCATATTACTGTAATACGTCATAATACACAATGACAATGAATAACTCCATATTAATGTAATATGTCATATAATACACAATGGAACATTATTTTTTTAATAGGGGAAAGTATTGGGCAGTATATCGTATTTTACTATGTACCGGTATTGATGCATGGACCGGTTTGGGTTTTTACTTTCTATAATGGTTTTTGAATGTTTGGTTTGTTAAATGTGATGCGCCGTTTGTGACGCCCATTTTTATAGTTTACACCTCTACTTGAGTCATCCCTCTCCGCTCTCTCTCTTTCCATGCCGCTTTCCACACAGACCGAGTCCCACCCCTGTCACTCAAGGAGCACATTTGTTGTTGCTTGACCACGAGACACACCACGAGACACTTTCGTGCAGCACATGCAACAATGTTGTTTCCACTTTGATCTTAATATAAATCCACAAGCGTTCTGTAATGACAATATTATTTTGTGTTTGTTACATCTGCAAACAGCTAGTTTGTTTTTTCTTAGCAAGTTAAGCTAAATCGTGTTAGCTGCTAATGCTAATGGATAAGTTAGATGGCTAGCTAACAAGCTAATAAAAGTACTGAGTCAGAGCAAACGTAGCTAGCTAATACAGCCTGATACCAGTGCTGGTGGAGGCCTAAATCAGCATGTTGTTTGTGCAACAGTATCTTCTTAATCAAGAGGAATAGGCAAAGCATGAATATGTTAGCTACATGAATAAAGATTGAATGTAGCCAAAGACTATAGGGTCCAATAGGGAACACTGACCATCACTTTGGTTCCTACCCTGTCACAATAACTCGTCCGCTGCATTTTAATTTGTTGTCATGTCAAACACTGTGTTCAAAGTGCCCACTATTATTTATATTCTAACTATAATTATAATAAACATTCTATTTCCATGATTCCAAAAGGTCACAAGTGTTTCGATCTAAATCACAATTGCAACATTTGGTTAAAAATATGGCCTAGTATTTTTGCCCATATCGTGGCAGTGTGGAAATGATCTCAAATGAGTGCAGGAAATGCAGAAATTGATGGAAATGCAGGACATTATTTTAGGTTGAAGTTGAATTGAACAGTATAAAATAATCAAAATGGTGAAAAACCTAAAATAAAATCTAACATAAAATATTGTCAAATTTGAAAAATACCATGATATGATATTTTGGCCGTATCGCCCAGCCCTAAATAGAGGGCTTTTATTTCATGCCCCGCAACATTGAATTTGATCTGTGTGAATTGATTTAACAAATATACAGTTCTGAATATCCAGTGGTTATTTTATTACATCAGCTCAGAACTATTATGGTGCCAGTTTGCTGGCTTGACTTCCTCCTAGTCTGATATACCATACTTACAGATGTTAGTTGTTTACCTGTCTTTCTCTTCGTCCCTACAGAGGTCAGGAGCAACACATCCGCTATGAGCACATATACCTGCCCGATCCCAACAGCCTATCAGAGGTGGAATATGCTGAGATGAAGCGTCCTCGGCTGGACATGGGGGCGGAGTCTCTCATGAGGCACTCAGCCCACCGCCCACAACTTCCTCTGGGAGGGGCAGAGGACATGTCAAAGGTCAGTGTTGATTACTTAGGAAATGTACTCCTACTTTGATTGGTTTGGTTTAAAGTGCTGATTTGAATAGGACAGCTTTCTCTTAACTGTGCTGACATTTCGCCTTGCTGGCTGAGGTTAAGTGGTTATTTAGCATGGTGTGGTGAGTCATTTGACACTCTATGTGGTTATTTATAGCTACTAAATTCCCAGAGTAAACAAGCAGTGATGTGGGAAGTAGCTGTGCTGTTGTTTTCTCTCCCAGGAATGGCTGGGTACTGGCTTGAATATATTTTTCTATGTGTCTTCTGGGTCACAGAAACACTCCAAAAGCATAGGTTTAACAGTGTAAATGCATAACATAGCAGCTAATGGTAATGAATCTTTCCTCTTCAGCAAGGGATCAGTTCCTTGATGGAGGTGAGCCAGTCATAAGTAATGCAGATAGCCTTTCACTTTTAGAGTTCCGGACCTACTGCACAACAACTGTGCTCTGCTTTCGCTGCACTGGTAACTGCTGTGTCTTAAATGCCTGCGCTATTCATTTATTTGCTTCAGTCACGGAACACAACCGGCGCTTTTTAGAGACCTCCTTCTGTTTGGTCCAGGCATCTATTTCCTTAATGCAGGAAGCTTTTGCTCTGTAAGATGTTGAAAAGACTACCACACCGTTTGTGACCAGTATAAACATTATAATAACAAATCCATCGCAAATGAGACTTGCAAAGGCTGCCTATCATACATCCCTGATTTTGCGTAAAAAGTCTCCTCAATGGAAATGTTCTCCTTTTTCTTCTTTTGCTCAATCTTTCTGTTACTCACTGAAGTTCACTCATAAAAATTCATTTAGATCCCGCATTTTGTTTGAAACCGGCAATTATTTGCTGAAATGTGTGCCGATTCCTGGCTATTAAAAGGGACAAGCTGCCATTTGAGACTGCGTTTAATTAACGTTTTACGGTAAGTGGCAGCAGACACAGATGTGTGGAATGTTAGCTAGCTCTGAGAATGTGTCCCATGAATAGGGCTGGCACAGTCGGTGTGTGTTGCTTTCTACAGGTTCTGTTTTCTAGGTCAGAGGCTCGGGGGAAGGTTGTGCTGCTCACTGCTCTGTTCTCCCTTCACCTGTCATCAACACAGTGGATGACACTCTGCTAGTACTGTTTCTCTGCTCATCAACAAGTCATGGCACATGGAAGGTGATTCTGAAAAAGCACGGAAGAAATGAATGTTCCCACTCATACTCTACCATCTGGCGTCGGTGGGAGTTGTTAGTAACCAAGATTGTTCCCAGAGTGCTATGTTGTTATACCCACACTAACTGTTGCTGTTTAGCTAGCTATGTCCTGTTGGTGTCTTCTACACGTCAAATGTTAGCAGAATAGTAATTTTGGCCATTTTGCCAATCTATTCCGGAGGATGTTGTCAATTTCTGAATAAGGGGCAAGAGAATGAGCTTTGCCTCATTGGGAAAACTAGCCTGCTCTACCTAGGGCTGTGGCGTTGATTGTCAAGCAAATAACTGCCGGTGTCACGGTAACTGACCGTTAATGAACATAAACACATTTGAGCAACTCCTGGCTTCCACGCATAGCCTAGAGTCCACTGATGCAGACCTTTGAAACATCACCATTTTAAAAGTCTAATAAATCCATGTAATATAGCCTTCACAATAAAACTATTATTTACTTTAGACAGGTCTAAAGGAACATGATATGAATTAAAATGTAGTCTATTTCAGAGTAATAGAATAGCATAGTCTAAGTTGTCCTTATGTTAGGCCCTGATCTGGCTATGCCATGTGGCTGGGGGCTACACCAGCTCATTTAGCAGACAATATTTGCTTAGAATTCCATGGCACTATTTAAAAACATATATTTTATAGTATGAAGAATACAATTGAACATAGCTGAATAAAATAGACAGGACATTTTCTCCAAATGATTGCCAGGGAAGTGCGCACATGCGGCTATTCTGTGTTGAGCGCTTAACAAAGAAACAGGTCCTCCTATATGCTATTTATGTATGCTATTTATAAGTTATTTCTGCAACTTTAGTTGAGATACAAATGTTGGGCTATATGTTTTCATGTTTGATACATTCTAAGGCTGCATGATGCGAATAATGATTTAAAAAAAAGTTGCATGAAAGGTTCTGAGTTGTTTCTTGTGCAGGCTGCACACACTTCATCAGTCTCTCATTTACATATATATTATATTTATATTTTCACCAGGCCTTGAATTTCCAGATGACAACCCCCTTGTGTGGCTGTAATGCCCCCTAAAACATCTATGCATTTTGCGACCAAAGTGGCTGTTGTGCTCTTCGGATTAATATAATAATTATAATTCCCTTCCCCAGGCTGCCATACTCCGAAGCACCTCTCGCTCACATGGCTCTCTCAGATATCTCAATTCTTATTAGCTAATGCCCATCACATGATCAGGTCCTTCTCAAAGCTAAGAAGTAGGCTAGAAGTGAAGACGGACACACATCGGGGACACATCAAATCCCAAGTCCACGTTGAAGATTTTAGAAGAACTGTCTACATTTACCATAATTTTCATCAGCCAACAAGATGAGTAGTCCTAACAAACAGCAATAGCCTATGTTAATATACTATCCCCCATAGTACAAAAGTTGGCCCATTCTTTTGGTCAACTTGTTCTTCTGTGCATTAAATAAATATTCCAAACATACGCTGGGACAGTTGTTGGATGCGATAGATCCCAAATTAATACAACCACAAACATTTAAAAGCAATGAGGCTGATGCAACAGATCAGAACGTTTTAGCTTAAAATGTTGATGAACTATTAGGCTATTTCTTCACATTATAAGCGCAGCAATGCACACACGGCAAATGTTCCAAAATACAATCAATTAGAGAAAAATGCTGTTCTCAAATGTGATCGCAAATGCAGTTATGCACGTGATACTTATGGTAAATTATCTTCCCCAAACTTGAAACTCAAGCGTCACCTATGTACACTACCGGTCAAACGTTTTAGAACACCGACTCATTCAAGGGTTTTCTTTATTTTTAAAAACAATTTTCTATATTGTAGAATAAAATATCAAAACTATGAAATAACACATCATGGAATCAAAAAGTGTTTAACAAATCAAAATATATTCTGTATTTGAGATTCTTCAAATAGCCACCCTTTGCCATGATGGAAGCTTTGCACACTCTTGGCAGCTGATGATCTCAACCAGCTTCACCTGGAATGCTTTTCCAACAGTTCTTGAAAGAGTTCCCGCATGGATCTCCCACAAGGAGTTCCCACAACAAGTTCTGAGCACTTGCTTTTCCTTCATTCTGCGGTCGAGCTCATCCCATACCATCTAAATTTGGTTGAGGTCCGGACATTTTTACAACACAACTGTTTGGCTCAAGCGCATTAAGAATTAAAACAATTCCACAAATTAACTTTTTAACAAGGCACACCTGTTAATTGAAATGCATTCCAGGTGACGACCTCATGAAACTGGTTGAGAGAATGCCAAGTCTGTGCGAAGCTGTCACTAAGGCAATGGGTGGCTATATGGCACTAAGTCACTACATGATTCCATATGTGGTGTTTCATAGTTTTGATGTCTTCAGTTATTTTACAATAAATAGTAAAAGTAAAGAAAAACCCTTGAATGAGTCTGTGTTCTAAAACTTTTGACTGGTGGTGTATGCCAACTAGGCTCTACACCGGTTGTAAAGCAGGTTAATGTGCTTAATTCTTTTGGCCACGTTATTTGCCCACTTTAGTTGTGATACGAACCTAATCAACACGGTTATGCCTATGGGCTAGTCTGCATGAGGTGTGCGACTATGATAAAAAAATTTTTTTTTAAAGCATGTTTCGTTCCTTACTGCACACACTGGGCATCATTCACAACTTATAATGCATCATTCACAAGGGATAATGCATAACTCACAAGGGATAATGCATCAGTCACAAGGGATAATGCACCAGTCACAATGTATAAGGGATAATGCATCATTCACAAGGGATAATGCATCATTCACAAGGTATAATGCATCATTCACAAGGGATAATGCATCACCCACAAGGGATAATGCATCACCCACGAGGGATAATGCATAACCCACACGTGATAATGCATCACTCACAAGGGATAATGCATCACTCACAAGGGATAAGCTAATATTGTCACCCATCAGACTATTCTTGATTTAGTGTTGTCTTTACACCTAATAATATATGTGTGAAATTTGTTTCGATTTAGACTGCACCATTATCATGCACCTGTCTCAGAACAGGGACAGCGGGAAAAAATACTTGTTATCTGTGCATCTAAATAGCGAATGGAAGACTCTTTTCCCGTGGTTTATTATCATTCCAGCCAGGTAGACTATACTCTAGTGAAGTTAATAAATATAGTAGGCCTAGCCTATAGAAAGCTGATGGGATCCTATTTTTAATAGAAGCCTTCAAAACTCTGTTTTCTCACACAATTGCATAGCCTATTGAAATGTTGCTCAACGTGAGCTCATGCGCTTTCATGAAGTGTTTGATTTGACTATCGAAAACATTTGAATTGATGTCAGAGTGATTAGAGGGACAACAGAGTGCTGAGTACCAGGCAATGATCAAGTTTGGTAGGCTACTAATGACCATCAGCAGAGCTTGGAGATGCATAATTACCGTGACTAAATGGTCATGTGGAATTTGACTGCGATGATGACTTGTGACCACCGGTGTGGCAGTAATACGGTCACCGTAACAGCCCTAGCTCTACCCGGTGTTAGTCATCCCTGGCCTGACCTGCCTGTTGGGACAGCGGCAAGGACAAGGACATCTCACACACCCTCTACTGTGTGAGATCCTGCTGAGTGGCAGCATCTTCCCCTGGGGCAGCCAGGGTATTATTAGACACCACATTGTGAGCTGGGACTGGGAGGAGGATAGGGAGTGGGATTCTGAGTACGGAATATGTGGGGAATATGAGCTAGCTGTGAAACAAACAATTAATAAATAATGGAGCTGCTGACCTAGATTTGATGGGCCTCTCTCAGGATTAAGCACCATAGCAGAGGAAGATGAAAACAGCAGCATCACAGTGAAGAGCAGAGATACTGCTAGTCTAGTGAGATGTTCCTGACATGGTACAGAGCACTTCAAACTGCTACGGGAGGCAGCCAGCCAAGGAATGATAAATGGATATGCCAATAAAGGAGACTGCAAAACACACACAGATTCTCTAAGCTAGCTGGGAAATATTCAGGAACGCTAGTAATTCCTCAGTGCTGAGGGCTGTGAAGCCATTATATAAGTGTTGTCAGATTCAACCACTGTATGGAAAGAATGAGCAAAACGAGAGGAGAGCGGGGGATGGGGAACAGAGGCAAAGGGCAAATACAGAGAGAGGCACAGATGAAGGGGAAACGGGAAAGGGAGGAGTAAGAGACAGAGGGACAGGATAAGGGAGAGCAGACGAGACTATATAATAGCAGCAGCCTGTCTAGCAGGCATATACAGTGCCTTCGGAAAGTATTCACACCCCTTGACTTTTTCCACATTTTGTTTTGTTACAAAGTGGGATTTTTTTGCCAATGATATACACACAATACTCTGTCATTTCAAAGTGGAAGACCAATTGGAACGTTTGTAAAAAATAAAAAAAAAAAAAAAAAAAAAATCTTGATTAGATAAGCGTTCAACCCCCTTAGTCAATACATGTTAGAATCACCTTTGGCAGTGATTACAGCTGTGAGTCTTTCTGGGTAAGTCTCTAAGAGCTTTCCACACCTGGATTGTATAATATTTGCCCATTTAAAAAAATATATATATTTTCCAAATTTGTCAGGCTCTGTCAAATTGGTTGTTGATCATTGCTAGACAACCATTTTCAGGTCTTGCCATAGATTTAGAAGCGGAGTTAAGTCCAAACAGTGACTCGGCCATTCAGGAACATTCACTGTCTTCTTTGTTAGCAACTCCAGTGTAGATTTGGCCTTATATTTTAAGTTATTGTCCTGCTGTAAGGTGTATCTGGTGGAAAGCAGACTGTACTAGGTTTTCCTTTTGGATTTGGCCTTATCTCCATTCATTTACATTTTTTCTATCCTGAAAAACTCTCCAGTTCTAACGATTACAAGCATACGCATAACATGATGCAGTCATCACTATGCTTGGAATATGAATAGTGATCATCAGTAATGTGTTGTATTGGATTTGCCCCAAACATGACACACTGTATTCAGGACAAAGTTAATTGCTTTGCCACATTTTTGCAGTATTACCTTAATGCCTTGTTGCAAACAGGATGCATGTTTTGGAATATTTGTATTCTGTGCAAGTTTCCTTCTTTCACTTTGTCTATTAGGTTAGCCTTGTGGAGTACTTATAATGTTGTTGATCCATCCTCAGGGTTCTCCTATCACAGCCATTAAACTCTGTAACTGTTTTAAAGTCACTCTTGGCCTCGTGGTGAAATCCCTGAGTGGTTTCCTTCCTCTCCGACAACTGTTAGGAAGGACACCTGTATCTTTCTAGTGACTGGGTTTATTGATACACCATCCAAAGTGTAATTAATAACTTCACCATGCTCAAAGGGATATTCAATGTTTTTTTTCTTCCCCTATACCAATAGGTGCTATTCTTTGCGAGGTATTGGAAAACCTCCCTGGTCTTTGTGGTTGAATCTGTGTTTGAAATTCACTGCTCGGCTGAGAGTCCTGACAAGATGGATGACAAGTTGTCCTTCACAATGCATATCAAAATCTAACAAGCTAAGATCCAAGATATATTTTTTTAAATATCGATTATTTTATTATATTGTGTGTGTGCGGTGTTGCCCAAAGAATTTATTTTCAGCAGCGGTGGCAAAGTTAGCAGGGGTGGGGGAGAGACGCTGGGGGAGAGAAGGGGGGGGGGGAGAGGAGAGACGGGGGTGGGGGAGAGACGGGGGTGGGGGAGAGGATTGTGTGTGTCTGATGTAGAGGTCGACCGATTAATCGGAATGGCCGATTTTAATTAGTGCCGATTTCAAGTTTTCATAACAATTGGAAATCGGCAATTTTGGACACCAATTTTGCTGATTTAAAATGTTTTATTTATGTATGTATATATTTTTACACCTTTATTTAACTAGGCAAGTCAGTTAAAGAACACATTCTTATTTTCAAAATCGCGCAACATTTCAGCGCCCTGCTACTCATGCCAGGAATATAGTATATGCATATGATTAGTATGTGTGGATAGAAAACACTCAGACGTTTCTAAAACTGGTTAAATCACGGCTGTGACTATAACAGAACGTGCGTTTCATCGAAAAGTGCAGGAAAATCTGATCACTGAAAATGGGAAAATATATCCATGGGTGACTTGAACCCATTGATAAAGCTGAACCACATTTAATGGGGCTGAGGTTGCAATACCTACAGCTTCCACACGTTGTCTAGAGTCTTGTCATTTGCCTAGGCTTTGTTTCTTGGTCAAACAGACGCAAGGCAACGCATTTCTTCCGGTCTCCGACCGGATATTTTGGTTGAGAATTACCCGGACATTATTTCCAGACGGACAGCTAAAGAATATACTTCGCCTCGTGATCAATTTGATCGCTTATTAACATTTAATAATACCTAAAGTTGCATTACAAAAGTATTTCGAAGTGTTTTGTGAAAGTTTATCGTCGACTTTTTTCATTAAAAAAAATGACGTTACGTTATAAGACGCTATTTTTTTCTGTTTATCACACAGTCTTCATAGATCGATATCTAGGCTATATATGGACCGATTTAATCGTAAAAAAAGACCCAATAGTGATTATGGGACATCTAGGAGTGCCAACAAAGAAGATGGTCAAAGGTAATGAATGTTTTATATTTTATTTGTGTGGTTTGTGTAGCGACGACTATGCTAATTATTTTGTTTACGTCCCCTGCGGGTCTTTTGGGGTGTTACATGCTATCAGATAATAGCTTCTCATGCTTTCGCCGAAAAGCATTTAAAAGAAATCTGACTTGTTGCCTGGATTCATAACGAGTGTAGCTTTAATTCAATACCCTGCATGTGTATTTTAATGAACGTTTGAATTTTAACTAGTACTATTAGCATTTAGCGTAGCGCATTTGCATTTTCAGATGTCTAGATGGGACGCCTGCGTGCCAGGTAGGAGCAAGAGGTTAACTACCTTGTTCAGGGGCAGAACGACAGATTTTTACCTTGTCAACTATTCCAACGCTCTAACCACCTGCCTCACGAGGAAGCCCGCCTGTTACGCGAATGCAGTAAGAAGCCAAAGTAAGTTGCTAGCTAGCATTAAACTTAATCAATCATAATCACTAGTTATAACTACACATGGTTGATTACCTTAGTTTGTCTAGCGTGTCCTGCGTTGCATATAATCGATGCAGTGCGCATTCGCGAAAAAGGACTATCGTTGCTCCAACGTGTACCTACCCATAAACATCAATGCCTTTCTTAAAATCAATACACAGAAGTATATATTTTTAAACCTGCATATGTAGCTAAAAGAAATCCAGGTTAGCAGGCAATATTAACCAGGTGAAATTGTGTCACTTCTCTTGCGTTCATTGCACGCAGAGTCAGGGTATATGCAACAGTTTGGGCCCCCTGGTTCATTGCGGACTAATTTGCCAGACTTTTACGTAATTATGACATAACATTGAAGGTTGTGCAATGTAACGAATATCTAGACTGATGGATGCCACCCGTTAGATAAAATACGGAACGGTTCCGTATTTCACTGAAAGAATAAATGTTTTGTTTTCGAGATGATAGTTTCCGGATTTGACCATATTAATGACCTACGGCTCGTATTTCTGTGTGTTATTATGTTATAATTACATCTATGATTGGTTAGAGCAGTCTGACTGAGCGATGATAGGCACCAGCAGGCTCATAAGCATTCATTCAAACAGCACTTTTGTGCGTTTTGCCAGCCGCTCTGCTGTTTATGAATTCAAGCCTATCAACTCCCAAGATTAGGCTGGTGTAACGATGTGATGTGAAATGGCTAGCTAGTTAGCGGGGTGCGCGCTAATAGCGTTTCAAACGTCACTCGCTCTGAGGCTTTGAGTAGTTGTTCCCCTTGCTCTGCATGGGTAATGCTGCTTCGAGGGTGGCTGTTGTCGATGTGTTCCTGGTTCGAGCCCAGGTAGGAGCGAGGAGCGGGAACGAAACTATACTGTTACACTGGCAATACTAAAGTGCCTATAACAACATCCAATAGTCAAATGTATATGAAATACAAATGGTATAGAGGGAAATGGTCCCATACTTCCTATAATAACTACAACTTAAAACTTCTTACCTGGGAATATTGAAGACTCATGTTAAAAGGAACCACCAGCTTTCATATGTTCTCATGTTATGAGCAAGGAACTTAAACGTTAGCTTTCTTACATGGCACATATTGCATTTTTACTTTCTTGTCCAACACTTTGTTTTTGCATTATTTAAACCAAATTGAACAAGTTTCATTATTTATTTGAGGCTAAATTGATTTTATTTATGTATTGTATTAAGTTAAAATAAGTGTTCATTCAGTATTGTTGTAATTGTCATTATTACAAATACATGTTAAAAATTTGGCCGATTTTTAATCGGTACCAGCTTTTTTTGGGTCCTCCAATAATCGGTATCGGCGTGGAAAATCGGCGTTGAAAATGTGATGCACATGTATGACTAGCAGCTTGGGGCCTCGTCATTTCATCCCATCTCATCACAATGGCTTTAGAGGTCCTCCTCTTGGCTTCAGTTTTAAAGTCAGTCTTCTGAGATTTTGTCATGGGCCTGAGAGAGAAATGGCAGTTTCAAAGCTAATGCCTTGTTTTTATGCTATATCTGATTGACTCTCACATAAAATCAATTGGGGCCCCATGCCATAACATGTTTTGAATTTAGATTCTCCTTGACTGTCTTTTTTTTTTTTTTGGTGGCTGTTAGTTCTCAGATGATCTTATTAAAAAATATGTAGGTTTGTTATCTTTGTGTGGGGGGTGGAGTTTGGAGGGGGAGGGCTACTGTCTGGGGTCTGGAAGGTCATTCTTCACACTAGAGGTCTTCACGGATCCACCTGTACCCGAAATCCTGAGCTGGTACGAATCCAGAATTCTAAATAGTTTCACGGGTCTGCGTCAGATCAGATATGATTGTCATGGGTCTCAAACGCGACTGCTGCAGTAGAGAGAGAGAGAGAGGGTTTGTAGAATTTATGCTGCTTCTTTTGCTTTTCACGAAAGTGGCGTGTGTAGCTTGTTGTTTTTGGCTAATCATAAGTCTTCAACGTTGCAATAGGCTTCAGTCATAGAGCCTCTATTTGTCGCAAAATTTAGGAGGTATCTAATCCCAATGGGAATTAAAATAACGGAATGAAAAGTTAAAGGAGAAAGATGGACTACAACAAACGAGCCAACAGGTAGGATGCTACTTAATATTCTGAACGGAGTTGTGTAGGACAAGAAAGCGCATGCAGCCTCAATTAGGCAAGCTAGCTTAACTAGCTTCTCCCAATTTGATGCACTCAAGACGGGTTCTACTACGTAATCATATTGGTTGATAAATAACCTAGCTATGGGCGCTATTAGTCTACCCATAGTGCGAGTCGGTTTGGTTGGTTGCCGTCTCGTCTCTACCTCCCTGCTTGCTCCCCGTGTCACTCGCTCAGTCAAGGTAGCCTACACGCACAGCACTCATGGCCCCCGCTAGAGTGGCACCTCTCTCTACCTCCTCTCCCTTGCGCTTTATCAGCTCCGATTTAATTAAGTAGTTTAAAAATAGCATTTTCTGTTGCTTCCCCCACTGATCGTACTGGGTCTAGATCCGACCAGGTCTATACGGAACGAATGTAGTTGTCCTCTGGTCCGTTCGGGAATGGGTGTCTGTCAATTTTTTTATTTATGCATATCGGGTCCGGGTGTAAAAGCCACAGGTCAATTTAGGAACGGTTCCACCTTTTTGGACCCATGAAGGCCTCTACTTCACACCTCCAATCTGTAACTTCACCAAATTTCCATGCGTGCCACACTCTGCCCACACTGCACTAACATGTGGGCTGACCTGTCAGTCTGACAGAGATATTTATGCTGTTGTGGAAACCAAAATACCTTTCATGTCTATGCCAGACTGCCAGCTTGAATGTCATAGTCACATGCCTGTGTGTGTGTGTGCATGCTGCCCCTTTCCCTGGACACCTTTCCCCTACATTCTCCTGTTTGCTGGTCGGTTGTGTATTGTCAGTCATTACTGGCAGCTCTGAATCTGTACTGATTAGCTTTTGGCACAGGCTGTTTTTATGGTAAGGGAAGGTCAGGCTTCACACGGTTGTCTGAGTGGTTTAGGCTAACCCCCACTTAGTGGCACTTGCTGTGAGTAAATGTAAGTGTCTTGTTTCTGTGGGTTCGAGCATTGCCATTGACACAAAATTAATCCTACTTCAGAATGTAACTTAGGCTAAGAGGAATTGTGCACCTCTTTCTGTTTTTAACAAGACTAAATAATGTGATCTCACGAACACCTGCTAACATGAAAACAACAGGATGTTTTCTCTGCTCCTTTCAATTATCGCACATACACTGACTGTACAAAACATTAAGAACACCTTCCCAATATTGAGTTGCACCTCCATTTGCTCTCAATTTGTTGGGGCATGGACTACAAGGTCTCAAGCATTCCACAGAGATTTTGGCCCATGTTGACTAAAATGCTTCCCACAGTTGTCAAGTTGCCTGGATGTCCTTTGGATGGCGGGCCATTTATGATACACACAGGAAACTGTTGAGCCTGAAAAATTTAGCAGCGTTGCAGTTCTTGACACACAAACCAGTGCGCCTGGCACCTACCTACCCGTTCACGTGCACTTAAATATTTTGTGTTGCCCATTCACCCTTTGAAGGGCACAAATACACAATCCATGTCTCAAGGCTTAAATGTCCTTCTTTAACCTGTCTCCTCCCCTTCATCTACACTGATTTTGAAGTGATTTTAACAGGTGACCTCAATAAGGAATCATAGCTTTTACCTGGTCAGTCTGTCATGGAAAGAGCAGGTGTTCCTAATGTTTTGTGCACTCAGTGTATGTTCACTGACACACTGCACATACAGCACACACTATCAAAGGCTGTGCTCACTCAGCAGGCATGCATTCATTGCACATGTACTGTGTGTGTACAGTCGTGGCCAAAAGTTGAGAATGACACAAATATAAATTTTCACAAAGGTTGTTGCTTCAGTGTCTTTAGGTATTTTTCATAAGTGTCAAAGGCTTTTATTGACAATTACATGAAGTTGATGCAAAGAGTCAATATTTGCAGTGTTGACCCTTCTTTTTCAAGACCTCTGCAATACGCCCTGGCATGCTGTCAATTAACTTCTGGGCCACATCCTGATTGATGGCAGCCCATTCTTGCATAATCAATGCTTAGAGTTTGTCAGAATTTGTGGGTTTTTGTTTGTCCACCCGCCTTTTGAGGATTGACCACAAGTTCTCAATGGGATTATGGTATGGGGAGTTTCCTGGCCATGGACCCAAAATATAGATGTTTTGTTCCCCGAGCCACTTAGGTATCACTTTTGCCTTATAGCAAGGTGCTCCATCATGCTGGGAAAGGCATTGTTCGTCACCAAACTGTTCCTGGATGGTTGGGAGAAGTTGCTCTCGGGGATGTGTTGGTACCATTCTTTATTCATGGCTGTGTTCTTAGGCAAAATTGTGAGTGAGCCCACTCCCTTGGCTGAGAAGCAACCCCACACATGAATGGTCTCAAGATGCTTTAATGTTGGCATGACACAGGACCGATGGTAGAGCTCACCTTGTCTTCTCCGGACAAGCTTTTTTTCAGATGCCAAACAATCGGATAGGTAATTCATCAGAGATAATGACTTTACCCTAGTCCTCAGCAGTCCAATCCCTGTACCTTTTGCAGAATATCAGTCTGTCCCTGATGTTTTTCCTGGAGAGAAGTGGCTCCTTTTCTGCCCTTCTTGACACCAGGCCATCCTCCAAAAATCTTCACCTAACTGTGTGTGCAGATGCACTCACACCTGCCTGCTGCCATTCCTGAGCAAGCTCTGTACTGATGGTGCCCCGATCCCGCAGCTGAATCAACTTTAGGAGACGGTCCTGGCGCTTGGTGGACTTTCTTGGGCACCCTGAAGCTTTCTTCACAACAATTGAACCGCTCTCCATGAAGTTCTTGATGATCTGATAAATGGTTGATTTAGGTGCAATCTTACTGGCAGCAAAATCCTTGCCTGTGAAGCCCTTTTTGTGCAAAGCAATGATGACTTCATGTGTTTCCTTGCAGGTAACCATGGTTGACAGGAAGAACAATGATTCCAAGCACCATCCTCCTTTTGAAGCTTCCAGTCTGTTATTCAAACTCAATCAGCATGACAGAGTGATCTCCAGCCTGGTCCTCGTCAACACTCACACCTGTGTTAACGAGAGAATCAGTAACACGATGTCAGTTGGTCCTTTTGTGGAAGGTCTGAAATGCAGTGGAAATGTTATTGGGGGATTCAGTTCATTTGCATGGCAAAGAGGGACTTTGCAATTAATTGCAATTCATCTGATCACTCATAACATTCTGGAGTTATATGCAAATTGCCATCATACAAGGCAGCAGACTTTGCGAAAATGTATATTTGTGTCATTCTCAAAACTTTTGGCCACGACTGTACACGTACACACAGTCCAAAAGTTAAAGTTGGTTGAGTTTGAGTGGTATTAGCCAGGGTATCTGATCTGCAGTGGGAACAGGCTTTAACATCGGGGTCACTTATTTTCACACTTTGTCTGCTAGCAGTGTGTGGAGACGTGTTGCTCTTCACAAGAACAGAGGACAGTCATGATGTAGGTCCTAGACATGGTGTGGGTCTCGACACTTGAATGCCCAGGAGAACTAACCCTCTTTTTGATAGGTCTCCCTCTGAGACCCCTCCTGACCAAACACCTCAATGTCTCTCACAAACTCAAAGTCCTTGAGTTAACTCTGGTATAGGAGGTTGCAGAGCTGAAACTTGTAGCCTTTCAGACCGTTGTTCTGAAGGTCTTACCTTGTACCTACCATTTTATATGATATTTCAGTTCATTGAAGTAGGACTACAATTTCATACCCCTACATTGCCTTTTCTATAGACATTATATCAAGGATTTTCCTTCAACGTACAAACACACAATCACACAATATTTAGGCTAGGCTATCTCTTCTTTCATCTCGGCCAGTTTTTACATCATTTCTCAGAGTGATGGATCTGAGACTGCCTCTGTACAAGCTAGTGACCACTTCTTTATTGTTTGAACTGCAGTTTGCCCCTTTCATCTATAACAAGGGGTTGTAGCAGCATGCCACATCTATGATTAGAAAGGGAGAGGCTTAGCAGCCAAAAAAAGGCACTGGTAGGATTGTGTGCGTCTCATGTAATGGAAGTGTATGAATATCAGCCTGGAGCCTCGCCATTTCAGGCCCAGCTAGTCCGTTCAACCCCTTTCCTCCCGGTGACATTTCAGCTAGAGTAGGTCTAGAGAGCAGCTAGACTTAGCCTGCCTTGCTTCCTCCAGATTAGTGTTATAATGCTCATTTTAGCAGTTTTAAAAATAACACCAAACTAAACCCGAAGCTGGATCAAACACACATACCTTATGCAGGAGGTTCCCACTCAATGACACTTCTATTTTCTTGCTGTCTCCCCCACACACACACTCAGTGTGTTGGCGGGGGTTTACAATTGGGGGATCAGTGGCTTATTGGGAGTTGTTGGTTTAAGATGCTATTGTTCTTTTCAGCAAAGCTTCCCATGTGTGTAACATGAATAACCTTTGGAGTGTTGCTTCTCTCATCCTTGGCTGAGATTAGGATGTACAGTTCTATAACTGTCAAATACCTAGTCCATGCTTGTAAAATGACAAGCTACACTGAACAATTATGGACTATAGTCCTCTTTGCCTCTCCCTATTGTATACAGTACAGTATGTGTAAGTTAGTTGAAATGGAGACAGGGTGCACCTCGCCTGCTGACAATGTTCTTTCTCAGAGAAGTACAGCATGTAAGCTGACCAAGCACAAAGCAAAACCCTCCTGCAGACATGCATCAGCAATACCACTGAGACCACTGGGGTTCCGCAACTGGTGGCCCGTGTGATGAATTTGGACCGCGGGTTATTTTATTTGGCCCCTCAAGTTTTCTAAGCAAAACATAAATAAAGAAAAAATCAGTTCCAAGTGATTTACAATTTTTTGAAATCTATTTCAAATGCGTACTAGAGGGATATACACTATATATATATATATATAAGTATGTGGACGTCCCTTCAAATTAATGGATTCGGCTATTTCAGCCACACCCGTTTCTGACAGGTGTATAAAATCGAGCACACATCCATGCAATCTACATAGACAAACATTGGCAGTAGAATGTCCTTACTGAAGAGCTCAGTGACTTACCGTGGCACCGTCATAGGATACCACATTTCCAAGAAGTCAGTTTGTCCAATTTCTGCCCTGCTTGAGCTGCCCCGGTCAACTGTAAGTGCAGGTATTGTGAAGTGGAAATGACTAGGAGCAACAACTGCGTAGCCGCGAAGTGGTAGGCCACACAAGCTCACAGAACGGGACCGCTGATGTGCGTAGCATGTAAATATTGTCTATCCTCGGTTGCAACACTCACTACTGAGTTCCAAACTGCCTCTGGAAGCAACGTCAGCTCAAGAACTGTTCGTCGGGAGCTTCATAAAATGGGTTTCCATGGCCGAGCAGCCTCACACAAGCCTAAGATCACCATGCGCAATGCCAAGTGTCGGCTGGAGTGGCGTTAAGCTCGCCGCCATTGGACTCTAGAGCAGTGAAAATGCCTATTCTAGGGTGATGAATCATAGTTATATTTATATGTATATATGTATATGTATCACCATCTGGCAGTCCAACGGACGGAATATGAGTTTGGCAGATGCCAGGAGAACACTACCTGCATAGTGGCGACTGTAAAGTTTGGTGGATGAATAATTGTCTGGGGCTGTTTTTCATAGTTTGGGTAAGACCCCTTAGTTCCAATGAAGGGAAATCGTAATGCTACAGAATACAGTGACATTCTAGACGTCTCTCTGATTTCAACTTTCTGCCAACAGTATGGGGAAGGTCCTTTCCTGTTTCAGCATGACAATGCTAATGTGAACAAAGTGAGGTCCTTACAGAAATGGTTTGTTGACATCAGTGTGGAAGAACTTGACTTGCCTGCACATAGCCCTGACCTCAACCCCATCGAACTGGAACTGGAATTGGAACGCTGACTGCAAGTCAGTCCTAATCGCCCACCATCAGTGCCTGACCTCACTAATGTTCTTGTGGCTGAATGGAAGCATGTCCCCGCATCTAGTGGAAAGCCTTTCCAGAAGAGTGGAGGCTGTTACAGCAGCAAAGAGGGACCAACTCCATTTAATGCCCATGATTTTGGAATGAGATCTAAAGAAATCAAATCTTATTTGTCACATGCTCCGAATACAGCAGCCCTAGCGTGAAATGCTTACTTTCAAGCCGTTAACAAACAATGCAGTTCAAGAAATAGATTTAAGAAAAAAAAAAGTAAATAATAAGTAACACAATAAAATAACAATAACGAGGCTATGTACAGGGGGTACCGGTACAAAGTCAATGTGCAGGGTTACAGGTTAGTCAAGGCAATTTAGACAAGTAGGTAGGGGTAAAGTGACTGCATAAATAAAATAAACAGCGAGTAGCTGCAGTGTAAAACCAAAAACCAAAGATGTTTGACGTGCAGATGTCCGCATACTTTTGGTCATTTAGTGTATGTCATTTAGTGTATGTGATAGTAAACAAGGTTGTATTTAAAAATAAAAATAATTAGGTAAATAATATATCTGTTTGGGCTTCTTGCGGTCAATTTGCAGACTTCAAATCATTTGTAATTATGTTCCGTCCCCCTGACCATACGCTCTAGATAAAATGGCCAATGGCTGAATCTAGTTGATGATCCCTGCACCAGACTATGCAGCGAAGTGGGTATCTCTGGATCCAAGGTACAACTCAGCCCATCCATTCAGTTCTATGTACAGAAGGGATCCCCCCCCGGGAAAGTCCTTGGAACTGTATATTTCATCCATCAAATCAAACCAAAAATCCTCACAGAGCCAGGTTCCGTGTTCTTAGAATATACCTGGTTGTTGTCTGATTTAATATTCGTTAGTAACCGAGACACTGACACAAGCTTTTATTACCCAGAGGACTTCATTATCATAGCGTGCCACTGCCTTCCCAAAGGAGATGTAACCAGGGTGTTTAGATCACGTGTCTATCGGAGTAAACCATGTCACAGACCACACACACAGGGGAGAGGGAGAAAGACCGAGACAGAGATGCAGCATGTTATTGTTGCCTCTAAACCAGTTACAGAATTTGGCTGGGCCAGTTTAGCGTTGCTGTCTAATCGATGGCTCTAATCTAAACATAGGAATAGATCCATCTATTTGCATCCATCTGTGTTCTGGCCTTTCTAGAAGTTCACCTTATAACTGTATACTTTGTGTTCTGTTTGCCAAGCAACCTGATAATTTGCATAATGGACTAAGTAAGTAGTGTTAGTATTGTGAAACACCTATAAACTGATGAGTTAACATCCTCTGTCAGGGGTTCCCAAACCTTGTCCCCTCGGGGCCCCCTTTCCAGTATTGGGGAACATCACATACGGAATTCTGTGGGCACAAGCACTGTTCATGACAGACTGTTCATACTCCTCTTGGTGAAGAAAATTCAGCAAGTTTAAGGCTAATTTCCTGCAATTCTACACATTTTGTTATCGATGCAAAGAACATGTTGTAATTTCAAAGCAAATTTTCTTGAAATTCTATACATTTTTCCATGTCTGTGTATTCATGTGATATTTGAGTGACAAAAGAAATACTCATTGGCAAAAAACATTATGAATTAAAAACGTTAGCTGACATGGGCTAGTTAATCTGGACATTTCTGACAAGTTATACATGGCTCTCTAAGTTATGCAATGACTAACATGACAAGTGGAACTGATGATGCACTACCCAATTTTGAAAATGCATATTTTGTATTCTACTATTACACCTTTCAAGAGTAAGTTTAAAGCCGTTTTTTCAGTCCGGCTTTAAACTTACTCTTGAACCCCTCTCGCGCCCCGCCCCCTAGTTTGGGAACCACTACTCTATGTCACCTCTTATCTCCCTCCAGGACCGGGGCAGCTCCATGGGGAAGCTGGAGCCAATCTCCCCCGTCAGCCCGGCCCAGATGGACCCTGATCTGGACCTGGTGCCAGCCCGCTTCTCCAAGGAGGAGCTCATCCAGAACATGGATCGTGTGGACCGGGAGATTACAATGGTGGAGCAACAGATCTGCAAGCTACGCAAGAAACAGGTACAGGTACCGTACAACCATGGGTTATAGGTCCTCTTCACTACGGTTTGTTTGGTGCTTGTCTGTTTGTCATTTATGAGACTGTGTTTAGATAATGGTTTTAGAATTGGTACCAAATGCAATCAGGTATATCAATCAATCAATCAATCAATCAAATGTACTTAAAAAGCCCTTCTTACATCAGCCGATGTCACAGTGCTGTACAGAAACACAGCCTAAAACCCCCTAACGGCAAGCAATGCAGATGTAGAAACACTGTGGCTAGGAAAAACTCCCTAAAAAGGCCAGAATCTAGGAAGGAACCTAGAGAACCAGGCTCTGAGGGGTGCTGGGAACCAGGCTCTGAGGGGTGCTGGGAACCAGGCTCTGAGGGGTGCTGGGAACCAGGCTCTGAGGGGTGCTGGGAACCAGGCTCTGAGGGGTGCTGGGAACCAGGCTCTGAGGGGTGCTGGGAACCAGGCTCTGAGGGGTGCTGGGAACCAGGCTCTGAGGGGTGCTGGGAACCAGGCTCTGAGGGGTGCTGGGAACCAGGTTCTGAGGGGTGCTGGGAACCAGGCTCTGAGGGGTGCTGGGAACCAGGTTCTGAGGGGTGCTGGGAACCAGGCTCTGAGGGGTGCTGGGTGGAGATTATAACAGAACATGGCAAAGATGTTCAAACTTTCACAGATGACCAGCAGGGTCAGATAATAATAATCACAGTGGTTGTCGAGGGTGCAACAGGTCAGCACCTCAGGAGTAAATGTCATAGCCGATCATTCAGAGTGAGAGAGTGAGAGAGTGAGACATGTATATGCAGGGCTTATAGGTTGGCATGCTTTCTCTATATTCAGCTATTAGTAGACTACGTTTGGTTATTATGATATGCATTAAAAAGCTGTATAATATAATTTAGCAATGCCAGTCATTACTCTCATCTCTCCAGATGAAATCTCGCGTCTTGTGACGGCCGGCCGCCCAACAACCTGCCCGCTCGACCCTATCCCCTCCTCTCTTCTCCAGACCATTTCCGGAGACCTTCTCCCTTACCTCACCTCGCTCATCAACTTATCCCTGACCGCTGGCTACGTCCCTTCCGTCTTCAAGAGAGCGAGAGTTGCACCCCTTCTGAAAAAACCTACACTCGATCCCTCCGATGTCAACAACTACAGACCAGTATCCCTTCTTTCTTTTCTCTCCAAAACTCTTGAACGTGCCGTCCTTGGTCAGCTCTCCCGCTATCTCTCTCAGAATGACCTTCTTGATCCAAATCAGTCAGGTTTCAAGACTAGTCATTCAACTGAGACTGCTCTTCTCTGTATCACGGAGGCGCTCCGCACCGCTAAAGCTAACTCTCTCTCCTCTGCTCTCATCCTTCTAGACCTATCGGCTGCCTTCGATACTGTGAACCATCAGATCCTCCTCTCCACCCTCTCCGAGTTGGGCATCTCCGGCGCGGCCCACGCTTGGATTGCGTCCTACCTGACAGGTCGCTCCTACCAGGTGGCGTGGCGAGAATCTGTCTCCTCACCACGCGCTCTCACCACTGGTGTCCCCCAGGGCTCTGTTCTAGGCCCTCTCCTATTCTCGCTATACACCAAGTCACTTGGCTCTGTCATAACCTCACATGGTCTCTCCTATCATTGCTATGCAGACGACACACAATTAATCTTCTCCTTTCCCCCTTCTGATGACCAGGTGGCGAATCGCATCTCTGCATGTCTGGCAGACATATCAGTGTGGATGACGGATCACCACCTCAAGCTGAACTTCGGCAAGACGGAGCCTTCCCCGGAGTCCTCCCGGGGAAGGACTGCCCGTTCCATGATCTCGCCATCACGGTTGACAACTCCATTGTGTCCTCCTCCCAGAGCGCTAAGAACCTTGGCGTGATCCTGGACAACAAACTGTCGTTCTCAACTAACATCAAGGCGGTGGCCCGTTCCTGTAGGTTCATGCTCTACAACATCCGCAGAGTACGACCCTGCCTCACACAGGAAGCGGCGCAGGTCCTAATCCAGGCACTTGTCATCTCCCGTCTGGATTACTGCAACTCGCTGTTGGCTGGGCTCCCTGCCTGTGCCATTAAACCCCTACAACTCATCCAGAACGCCGCAGCCCGTCTAGTGTTCAACCTTCCCAAGTTCTCTCACGTCACCCCGCTCCTCCGCTCTCTCCACTGGCTTCCAGTTGAAGCTCGCATCCGCTACAAGACCATGGTGCTTGCCTACGGAGCTGTGAGGGGAACGGCACCTCAGTACCTCCAGGCTCTGATCAGGCCCTACACCCAAATAAGGGCACTGCGTTCATCCACCTCTGGCCTGCTCGCCTCCCTACCACTGAGGAAGTACAGTTCCCGCTCAGCTCAGTCAAAACTGTTCGCTGCTCTGGCTCCCCAATGGTGGAACAAACTCCCTCACGACGCCAGGACAGCGGAGTCAATCACCACCTTCCGGAGACACCTGAAACCCCACCTCTTTAAGGAATACCTAGGATAGGATAAAGTAATCCTTCTCACCCCCTCCCCCCTTAAAATATTTAGATGCACTATTGTAAAGTGGTTGTTCCACTGGATGTCATAAGGTGAATGCACCAATTTGTAAGTCGCTCTGGATAAGAGCGTCTGCTAAATGACTTAAATGTAAATGTAAAATTACTTTTTTCTTTAGAATTCTATTCTTTAGAGACGAAAACAGCAGGTCCGGGACAAGGTAGCACGTCCATTGAACAGGTCAGGGTTCCATAGCCGCAGGCAGAACAGTTGAAACTGGAGCAGCAGCACGACCAGGTGGCCTGGGGACAGCAAGGAGTCATCAGGTCAGGTAGTCCTGAGGCATGGGGCTAAGGTAGTCCTGAGGTCCCCCGAGATAAGCGGGAGAGGAGAAGGAGAGAAAAGAGAGAGAGAATTAGAGGGAGCATACTTAAATTCACACAGGACACCGGATAAGACAGGAGAAATACTCCAGATATAACAGACTGACCCTAGCCCCCGACACAAACTATTGCAGCATAAATACTGGAGGCTGAGACAGGATCTATATACTTTATCTTCTAAGGATGACCTAAGTGTCTATCCGTGTCATTATTTCTCATTGCGCCTGAATGTTTCTTTGACAGTGCGTGGCCTACACTGTGTGTTTACTGTCAGCGTGTTCTCTGAGTTCCAGCAGTCTCCCTGAAAATTCTCCCATCTGTGGTTAAATCCATTATCCCTCTCATTGCCTGTCTTCAGTGGGTTTTCACACAGTAAAGCCTTGAGCCCAGACATGGTTATATTGCTGTAATTATTGTACTAAGCTACTACTGTAGTTAGGGCTCACTCAGCCTGCCACAGTGCTCTGCTTCATGGCAGTTGCTTTCTCTTCTCCTTTAACTTTCTCCTCTCTTCCTTTTTTAAGGAGAAATGTAGGTAAAAAAAATAAATACACAAGCCATAAATAACAGCTCCCCCCGGGGGAGAGGAGGATTATGGTGGAGGTTTTGTGACTGCTTAACCACTCTTATTCCTTCCTCGCCGTCTCCCTCTTGGCTGCCTGCCACATCATGTTTTATAGAATTAAGTCACAGGCTTCGCTCAACCACCCAACCCCCACCACCCTAGACCATGCACACTACGCACGCTTGCCGATATCTCCAGCCTTCCCTACCCCTCTCACTTCTCTTCTCTGGCTGGCACTCAACACGCTTCTTCTTAAATCTAGGCCACCTGCAACCCATGACATGGCCCGCTTTGGGAGGGGAAAGGGTAGGGCGATATATCAAATTAATTTGATTCATTCTATTTAGTTTTTGCCCAATACTCCAAATGCCTCTGCCTCAAGAATGTATTGTATTTTTTCCCCCCTGTTCTTCTTTTTTGATGAGCGTTTATGTCCGCTTGTTCTCATGTTGTCTTTTAGGTCTCGTCTCCTTTGCGCCTTCTGTGCTGTGTGCACCTTCCCATTTACACCAGAGATGTGTATATTATGACGACATGCACTTGTCTCCTCCCTAATAATGGGATTCGTTGTCCCAAAGGCAAGAAGGCAGGTGACAAGCTTAGGTCCAAAATAAGCCCATAAAACGCGTTGGGCTTATTTTGGATGGAGTTTTAGTGAGTGAAGCCTCTCGCTTTTCCTCTTCCTCTACAAACACCAAGCCCCTGTCGCTCACAATAACAAAGAGGAGAGATCACTTTTTCCTCTCCGACAAGCGGTTTCAACTCGCTATTTGCAGTTGAGGTTTGGTCCAACAGAATGGGTCCTATGGACACCGAAACACATTGAGACATTGTTTTACTGTAGTAGAGGAGAAGTGAACCTTTATCTAACAAACCCTTTATGGTTCATCTACTCAAATTGCGCACAAAGCAGAAACTACTAAAACGACCGTATCAATGAACACGGATTCGGGAAAATTAATGCTCAGTTTGTCGCACACATTCAAGTACTGCTGATATAATTTTAGCCAAAGACTGTTATACTAGCTGTCCAGTCTGTTTTATAATTGTGCAATAAGCATAAAAAGGAATTGGCAACTCATTCTCGTTCTGAGAAACGAGGTAGGCCCCTTGATTTCAACATTTGAACAAAGTGGATAAGCTAGCATGCTGTTGAATCAGTTGAAGGACTGAAGGGTGTGTTCATTACAACTCAACTGTTATACTTTGTTAGCTAGCAAATAGATCCAAGTTGGTTCAACTGGAAATCTAAAGCTGGCTACTCACTAACGTGATTAATTCTCTCTAGCCTAATACCTGCTACAACAAGTTAGTCATTATTAGTGAATGTGCATTAGGCATGGTTCTGGACATTTCTTTTTTTATAAAAAAAAAAGGTCATTTTCATAGACCGACTTCAAAGCCAGATCAGTGATTATTGCAACGACTTCAAAGCCAGATAAGTGATTATTGCAAGAAGCAGGTTAATGGTTGTTGAAGGCTTATATTTAGCCTAGGTATGTCTTCATAACCCCTACACCCCGCCCTGTGCAACTGGGTACTGGACTTCCTGACGGGCCGCCCCCAGGTGGTGAGGGTAGGCAACAACATCTCCTCCCCGCTGATCCTCAACACGGGGGCCCCACAAGGGTGCGTTCTGAGCCCTCTCCTGTACTCCCTGTTCACCCACGACTGCGTGGCCACGCACGCCTCCAACTCAATCATCAAGTTTGCGGACGACACAACAGTGGTAGGCTTGATTACCAACAACGACGAGACGGCCTACAGGGAGGAGGTGAGGGCCCTCGGAGTGTGGTGTCAGGAAAATAACCTCACACTCAACGTCAACAAAACTAAGGAGATGATTGTGGACTTCAGGAAACAGCAGAGGGAACACCCCCCTATCCACATCGATGGAACAGTAGTGGAGAGGGTAGCTAGTTTTAAGTTCCTCGGCATACACATCACAGACAAACTGAATTGGTCCACTCACACTGACAGCGTCGTGAAGAAGGCGCAGCAGCGCCTATTCAACCTCAGGAGGCTGAAGAAATTCGGCTTGTCACCAAAAGCACTCACAAACTTCTACAGATGCACAATCGAGAGCATCCTGGCGGGCTGTATCACCGCCTGGTACGGCAACTGCTCCGCCCTCAACCGTAAGGCTCTCCAGAGGGTAGTGAGGACTGCACAACGCATCACCGGGGCAAACTACCTGCCCTCCAGGACACCTACACCACCCGTTGTTACAGGAAGGCCATAAAGATCATCAAGGACATCAACCACCCGAACCACTGCCTGTTCACCCCGCTATCATCCAGAAGGCGAGGTCAGTACAGGTGCATCAAAGCTGGGACCGAGAGACTGAAAAACAGCTTCTATCTCAAGGCCATCAGACTGTTAAACAGCCACCACTAACATTGAGTGGCTGCTGCCAACACACTGTCATTGACACTGACCCAACTCCAGCCATTTTAATAATGGGAAATGATGTAAATATATCACTAGCCACTTTAAACAATGCTACCTTATATAATGTTACTACCCTACATTATTCATCTCATATGCATATGTATATACTGTACTCTACATCATCGACTGCATCCTTATGTAACACATGTATCACTAGCCACTTTAACTATGCCACTTTGTTTACTTTGTCTACACACTCATCTCATATGTATATACTGTACTCGATACCATCTACTGTATGCTGCTCTGTACCATCACTCATTCATATATCCTTATGTACATGTTCCTTATCCCCTTACACTGTGTATAAGACAGTAGTTTTGGAATTGTTAGTTAGATTACTTGTCGGTTATCACTGCATTGTCGGAACTAGAAGCACAAGCATTTCGCTACACTCGCATTAACATCTGCTAACCATGTGTATCTGACAAATAAAATTTGATTTGATTTACATTCATTAGATTATTACTGACTGTTTGCACTGCATTTTACCTTTTTAATTGTACAACAAAGCTTATTTCTTTCTTTCTCTCTCTATCTATAAATATATATATATATATATATTTTATTTATTTATTTCTTGTGAATAGTCCATAAGTTTGAAAAAATTGAGCCAGCGGAGGAGGAATGCGAGGGATGGGCTGTGGTGGGCGGCAGCCGAGAAGAGAGCGAGCGTGGTGAGGTCCAGTGAATGATTGAGAGAGTAAGCTCTGCTACCTAGAAAAATAAATCAACCCCCTTCCCTCAACAAACGCTATGTTTTTTTTTTATGGATGTTTTCTTTTTTTAACTATTCACCCCCTCCCCCCCCGCCATAGTGCTTTCCTCTGCACAGCTTTCCAAGTATTAAAACATCTGGAGCAATTAAGTAGTGTGGTAAAACTTTATTTAAAGAGTTCTGGCAGAGTGTGGGCCTGGGGATCGGGTTACAGCCAGCCTGTGTTGTGTCAGCCAGGCTCAGGACGGCTAGTTTATTTTATTTTACTCCATGGTGGGTTTAGGAAGAGAAGGGGGTTCTGGGAATGTTTGTGTTTTCCTCCCCAGATGCTTATCCAGCTCGATTGGGGCACAGGATGATCCATCACGCGCCATTCTGCTGGGGATCCTCTGGGGGCCCAGGGCCAGCTTTTTCTCCCCCTATTGAGCCCCTGGCCTCTTTCAGGGGAAGGGAGGGAAGAAGGGGACTGGATCTAGTGTAGATCACCTCCCAGCACAGCAGGCAGCACACTGACAGGGTGTCCCAGCCCCCAGTAAAAGAGCTTCACTAACACCCCTGGCTGGGCCACTAACAGACCCGCAGCTCTGCTGCCACATACAACCAACACTGCGCCTTGTCTGTTTATGCCAAATGTCTTATTATTCCTACTTACCTATCCTGTTTATTGGAGCATCATACATTTATTCCACTTTAGAAATGTTACTTTAAGATGTAATCAACTGTTATGTCAGTTACTGGTGATCTACGATTGTGCCTTTGCACTGAGGAGGCCATAATGTCACTACTTAATACACATTGTGAACATAATGGATCAGTTCAATGGACGCTGGCATGACCACTGTGCCATTGCTTTGACTATGTTCTGGCAATTGTTACATAGGAACTTAACTGGGAGGAAAGATGTTTAAGTTTTTACATTTGTATCACAAGCAATTTTTGTGCAATTCATGATGACATTTGCAATAGTAGGCCCTTTTTAGAACTATACATTCTTTCAGTAAGACACTGATCTGTGAACCGTACATGATACAGTAACATATAGGTGTTCATATACTCCTTAGTGTTCTCTCAAAAAGGAAGTATGTCTGGATTCTGAAATTCACATTTTCACATTTGTAAAAAATATTAATATCTCAGCTAACCTTTTTGGTTTTTGCTTATTTAAAAAAATATATATCTTACTCTACAAACATGTCAAATTTCCAGAGTAGACTCTGTGGTACCTAAAAACGGACACTATAAGCTATTAACCAATCATAGCCCTCCTTTAGAATTGCAAGTTCAGCAAGTAACCAGCAGAGGGAGTTCTCTTTGAATCCATTTTCCCATTCACCGTGTTGGTGGTACTGATAAAATTGATCATACCTTCAGAATTAGCAGAGAGACAATTTGGCAAATTTGATTTACATGTAGAATATATTGTTCCAAATGATATTTCTTAACATGAACAAAATAAAAAAGGGTCATTTTGAGATATTAATATTTTGTTATGTTTCATAAATGAATGTGATTTGGAGCACACTATAAGGAGTATAATTACACCAAGATGTTACCTGTATCATGTACGGTTCACAGATCATAGGCTCATACTGGAAGGGCCTAAAATGGCCTCTGTCATCACGATTTTCTCAAATGGTTTGTGATTCAAATGTAAAAAAGCATTTAAAAATGCCTTCCTTCCAAATGAAGTTTCTATGTGAGAATTGCCAGAACATTCTGAGATACCAAAAATATGTTCCGCTCCCGCTGTTGTGGAATCGCCCCCAAATGCTTTGTCTCCTCAGTACTACTCTCACTCTCTTCTCTGGCATGGGGCCGGCCCTGGCTTTGTTTACTCCATGTTGTGGTAATCAGAATTAGAATACTGTAAGTTAATAGGATCTTTGTGGTGGTAAGTTAACTCCCCTGGGTCCAGTTAATCAGAGGGTTAACACTAGAACCGATGGGCCTTTCAGCCTATAAGTACCCGCTAGAGAATGTTGTTGGGCCTCCTCTTGAGCATACACATCAGATTCATAGCAACCCACAAGGCACCAACGCTTAATACATTGGACATAAACAATTGTAAAGGATGAATTGCATGACGAAATCGGCTGTTCGTGGGTATATGTTCATGAAAAGATATATTAAGACGCATCATTTGTTTGGATAGAGCCAGGGATCTGTTTTGTATTATTCTACAAAGGCTTACCGCAACATGTATAGCCTATTTCGTTTCCCTTCCAATAAAAACATTAGTGTAATACATCTGATCAATTGTATTTATAGATTTGACTAGTAATAGAGTTTATAGTAAGTAATACAGTTCAGTTCCAGCTTCTCACAGGCTCGGGCATAAGAGGCAGAGGCTCAAAGTCAACGTCGGAATCAGATGAAGTCCCCACATTTGACAGTTCAAATTCAATCACCTTCCTCATGCTCATCATTCAGTCCCATTTAAATTCAACTGGGAAGTCACGTCTCAATGGTCAGTTTTGTGTTTCTGTCGCCCATTCATCCGTTGACGTCATTCATTCAGTGAGGAAAGCAGCGTATTAGCGCCTGGGTACCGAGGCCCTACGGCAGATTTTGTCTTGGCACCTTAAGGTCGTAATCGTTGTAAAAAATAAATAAAAACTACAAACAACAACAGCCTCTAAATACTTTTCTGTTTGTGATTTGTAAAATTCTGACAACTGAGCAATGTACCAATATGTAGGAAAAGTCAGGGATGGAGGACGTAGCTTTTTTGTTGTTGTTGCAGATTGTTAATAAAACCAAAATCAAACGTCAGTGGCCGTTGTCCTATTTGGTATTCATAAGGATCCCCATCAGCAGCTGCAAAAGCATCAGCTACTCTTCCTGTGGTCCACGTGAAACATGACACGTAGTACAGAACATTTTATTAGTCATGGACTGAAATGCGTAGATGTAAAGTGGCACACAGCCTACATGTCAGTACATGCACACAATATCTAGGTCTAATACATAGTACAGTGAAAATTACAATACAAGATATATAAAATGGCTGCGTCTTTTCACAGTCCCCTTTGTGCGGTAAGGTGTTTTTTTTAAACTGGATGTTCAAGTGTTAAGCTATTTACAGTTAATAGGTCAGTTAGGCACATCACTGCTGGAGATGATGAGGAGCAAGAGGGGGAGGAGCTACACACTGCTTGAGTAACCTGTCTCCACGGAAACAGAGGAGCACAAAAGTGCTGCAGGATCGGGCCTTTTGCCTTTGTTCATGGCTTATGATGATAACCTTTTATCTGTCATCTTTCTCTATCATGTTCTTCTCCCCCAATATGATTTAAAGGGACATCTTATCTGCACACTTTGTTCACCAGTAAGTGTGTGTGTGTGTGTGTGTGTGTGTGTGTGTGTGTGTGTGTGTGTGTGTGTGTGTGTGTGTGTGTGTGTGTGTGTGTGTGTGTGTGTGTGTGTGTGTGTGTGTGTGTGTGTGTGTGTGTGTGTGTGTGTGTGTGTGTGTGTGTGTGTGTGTGTGTGTGTGTGTGTGACCTGTAGCAACAACTGGAGGAGGAGGCAGCAAAGCCCCAGGAGCCGGAGCGGTCCATGATCTCCCCTCCGCCCAGCGAGGCCAAGCACCGTAGCCTGGTGCAGATCATCTACGACGAAAACAGGGTCAGTACCATCGTACAAACATACACACTTACTGCTTTCTCTCTGTGTAATTATCTGCATCTCAATCAGTGCTTGGGGCTGGAATTGCTGTAATCAGTGCTAATAACCTCACTGTTGGCTAGTGTTAGAATACACATAGCAAGCTCTCCCCTGTGTCACATTGAGTACGTTTACATGCACACTAATAATTCGATAATCAACTGATTATGGCAATAGTCGCGTAAAAACTTCTCTCTGCTCATCTTGATCAGCCTAAGGTCAAAATCGACATAGGCATAAACCGATTAAAATAGCTGTTTTTCTGAGAAATCTTTAGAATTATTAGTACATGTAAACAGCTTAATCGGCGTTCTGTCTGTGTTTTTGATCTGCGCATGTACCGTAGCGCACGCCTCCCTCTTATGCTTGTGGGAAGTGAATTCTGACAGTATGCTTCTTAGAAATGGGTTTCACATACAAACTTTTTATGTCCCAACTCCGAATCAATTAGGCTTCACAAAAATAACACGGTTATTTGACATGACATTTATCGAATGTTTATTTTTATTGGGGATTTCCTGCACAAGTCCCATCAGGTAGCCTGATTTCAGATGTGTCCATGTAAACAGGATTATTAGGGAAAGTGATCTTCTTGCGAAGCATCTAAACATTTTAAAGAAACGATTCAATTAATCTGACTATCCACAATCTAATTGTGTGCACGTAACCAACCATCATCATTATGGCCTTTAGTTGTTGGCGGGATGATGATCTAAGATAATGAGCAAAACCATTACTAAAACTCACTCATTTTGAATGAATGTTGCTGTCTGACTGAAATTGTGTTATTTGAGTTTATCTGGTCTTTTTGGGGCCACAGAAAGGGGTTGAGATTGAGACGGAAGCTGTGGAGGAAGTAATATAATAATAATATAATATATAATATATATAATATATATAATATATATAATATAATAATATATATAATATAATAATATATGCCATTTAGCAGACGCTTTTATCCAAAGCGACTTACAGTCTTACATGACTTACAGTCATGTGTGCATACATTCTACGTATGGGTGGTCCCGGGGATCGAACCCACTACCCTGGCGTTACAAGCGCCATGCTCTAGAGTGGGAGCATCTGGATGAAGTGTAGAGGAAGTCTCTGACAGCTCTTTGATGATGAAACACTACTATGATAGACTGTCACTTGGCTTCTCCCTTGAAAAATAGGAATCCTGCTGTTTGAGAACCTAATTAATAACTTGAAGGGCACATGGAAGGTTTTTTTTTTGTTGAGTTTTGCTATGACCATGATTGATATTCTGTGAAGAGATAAAACTCTGAGCTCTGTCATTGCTGTTACTTGGCTCGACAGTACTGTCAAATGCCACTGTCAATAGAGAGGTGGAAAGGCTGTATTAGAAGGTATGCATTCATTAGCCTCCCAGTCTTATCCCAGTCTTATCGAAATACCAGGCAAAGTCCTCCTGTCTGATGGTGTAGTCTGCCAGAAAGGTCACCATCATTTAGCAGGTGAACCATTTTCTCTTTTTTTGACTTTAATTTAAAAAATAGTCTGAATGTAAGAATGTCATACAGATTTACGTCTACCAAGGTAGTTTGTTTTGATGAGTAGGATATTATGTAGTAGTAGTTAAAGCATTCATTTCCAATACTCTTAGTCCACCTAGTGGTGAGCACTGCTCCATGCACACACAAAACTGTATAAAAATGATTGTGTTGATTGCAATAGTATATCGTTGTACGGGGTCTTCTCCCACTCATCGTACAGACTCCAGTTGGCCCCCTCTGTATGTCCAGCAGCATACCACCCTGCATACCACCCTGCATCCCACTGCTGGCTTGCTTCTGAAACTAAGCAGGGTTGGTCTTGGTCAGTCTCTAGATGGGAGACCAGATGCTGTTGGAAGTGGTGTTGGAGGACCAGTAAGGGGCAGTCTTTCCTCTGGTCTAAAAAACATATCCCAATGCCCCAGAGCAGTGATTGGGGACATTGCCCTGTGTAGGGTGCCGTCTTTCGGGTGGGACGTTAAACGGGTGTCTTGACTCTCTGTGGTCACGAAAAGACCCCATGGCACTTATCGTAAGAGTAGGGGTTTTAACCCCGGTGTCCTGGCTAAATTCCCAGTCTGGCCTTCATACCATCATGGCCACCTAATCATCCCCAGCTTACAATTGTCTCATTCATCCCCCTCCTCTTCACTGTATATATTCCCCAGGTCATTGCTGTAATTGAGAATGTGTTCTCAGTCAACTTACCTGGTAAAATAAGGGTTAAAAAAAGTACTAATAATGTCCTGTATGTGTAAGGGCCAGGATGGTCTTTATTTGACTCATTATCTTTCCTGATGCCTAGTCACTTTACCCTGGCTTCATGTACATTATCTACCTCAAATGCCGTATTATTATCTATCCTGATGCCTAGTCACTTTACCCTGCCTTCATGTACATTATCTACCTCAAATAACGTATTATTATCTATCCTGATGCCTAGTCACTTTACCCTGCCTTCATGTACATTATCTACCTCAAATGCTGTATTATTATCTATCCTGATGCCTAGTCACTTTACCCTGCCTTCATGTACATTATCTACCTCAAATAACGTATTATTATCTATCCTGATGCCTAGTCACTTTACCCTGCCTTCATGTACATTATCTACCTCAAATACCTTATTATTATCTTTCCTGATGCCTAGTCACTTTACCCTGCCTTCACGTACATTATCTACCTCAAATACCGTATATCTTTCCTGATGCCTAGTCACTTTACCCTGCCTTCACGTACATTATCTACCTCAAATACCTTATTATTATCTTTCCTGATGCCTAGTCACTTTACCCTGCCTTCACGTACATTATCTACCTCAAATACCTTATTATTATCTTTCCTGATGCCTAGTCACTTTACCCTGCCTTCACGTACATTATCTACCTCAAATACCTTATTATTATCTTTCCTGATGCCTAGTCACTTTACCCTGCCTTCATGTACATTATCTACCTCAAATACCTTATTATTATCTTTCCTGATGCCTAGTCACTTTACCCTGCCTTCACGTACATTATCTACCTCAAATACCGTATTATTATCTTTCCTGATGCCTAGTCACTTTACCCTGCCTTCACGTACATTATCTACCTCAAATACCGTATTATTATCTTTCCTGATGCCTAGTCACTTTACCCTGCCTTCACGTACATTATCTACCTCAAATACCTTATTATTATCTTTCCTGATGCCTAGTCACTTTACCCTGCCTTCACGTACATTATCTACCTCAAATACCTTATTATTATCTTTCCTGATGCCTAGTCACTTTACCCTGCCTTCACGTACATTATCTACCTCAAATACCTTATTATTATCTTTCCTGATGCCTAGTCACTTTACCCTGCCTTCATGTACATTATCTACCTCAAATGCGTCGTACCTCTACACCTTGATATGGTACTGGTACTCCCTGTATGTAGCTTCATTCTTGTGTATTTTATTCCTCATGTGTTAGTATGGTGCATAGTTGGTTAGTTGGTGCATGTGACAAATAACATTTTGATTTGATTCAGTGGCCATGTCAGAGTCTTCTAAAAGGTAAACTCTTCAACTAGTTATCATCTATTATATACTAGAAAAAGTAATTATCTGATAGAGACCTGCTGAAGACAATAGTACTGTATACCTTTCACCCCAGAGCTAAATCATAATGGCATGATTGACTCCATGCCGCAAGAGTTTGCTGAGCACCCATGTGATGATCTCAAAGCCTGGAAGTGTGTGGATGACTCGTCCAATGTCCCTGACCTCTGGAACACTTTGCACCACCACACTGGCCCCACTCTCTCCCCAGACTATGTAAACAAAAATCTGACCTAATTATGTACGATTTGAGTTCTGTGTTCACCGAGATTACACCATTATATACACAGCCCTCTACAAGCCTCTACAAGTGATGGTGTGGCACTGTGACTGATGGTATGTTTGCAAATGCATTATGCAGGAAGGTGTATGTGAAGAAGGCATGGTAACATGTCGTTTCTGGATATGTTCTCTCCTCGTTTGTGTACCTGCATGGGTGTTGGTGTTTGTCTTTGGTCCCTTGCCCTCCTCAGCCTTTGTATAGGGTACTCTAGTATTGTTGGAGGGGTGTGTGTCGGGGAGGGGTGTGTGTCGGGGAGGGGTGTGTGTCGGGGAGGGGTGTGTGTCGGGGAGGGGTGTGTGTCGGGGAGGGGTGTGTGTCGGGGAGGGGTGTGTGTCGGGGAGGGGTGTGCGTGCGCTTGCGTGTTTGTGTGTGTTTCAGCACCTGGCTGTAATTACTCCAGCCTCAGTAGGTGTAGCACTATCATAGTCCCTTGTAACACACACACACACACACACACACACACACACACACACACACACACACACACACACACACACACACACACACACACACACACACACACACACACACACACACACACACACACACACACACACACACACACACACACACACACACGGTACAGAGAGCCCTCAAAGCACTGCGCCTTCATTCTGGTTGTGCCACTATTAAACCCTCTCATTTTAATTGCGTATCTTTTATGATGTAGCCCATATTTCCATTGTGTCGCTGGTGTCATCTGTCCCTGTGGGCTCAGTATCACCTCATCTCTGAGACAAGGAGACACCCACAGGCCTTTGTCAATGCCACAGACAACGCCACTCATGTTCACTCATCTCATTAGAACATGGCTGCCTTAGACACATACAAGAGAGACAACTGGGACTCTCACTGGAACTGCACTATCATAGTCCCTTGTAGCACCCACACACGGTACAGAGAGCCCTCAAGGCCCTGCACCTTCAGTCTGGTTGTGCCACTATTAAACCCTCGTTTTAATTTCGTATATATTATGATGTAACCAATATTTCCATTTTCTTTAGACGGAAAATGCTTCTTTGACTTCTGTTGGGGAAGAGCAGCGCAGTTAGTTTTCTGTTCAAGTGCCAGTCCTCCTGTCTAAGCACTAGGGGCATGTTTGAAGTGGACTGGCCTCACTCACAATCACTGGTAATCTCATGTCAGATGTGATTGGTTGAGATGGATTTGAGGAGGAACTGTAGGATGTCAAAGCTCCATATTGATCAACACGGTGTTGTCATTACCCCTCTTAATTTAGCCTACACCTTTATCCCCTTTGTTGCTGATGCCCTTGAGTATAGTCTTTGATGCCCTTAATCTGACATACAATTCATGGCAAATGTATAGGCTGCATTACAGGTATTTATCAGTATAAAGGGGACAGACCTAATCAGGAAATGGCAACATGTAGAGACGTTTCCAGTTCTCCCTCTTCTCTCACTCAGGATTAAATCCTTGTTAATTGCTGTTCATTAAACAGTCCTTAAAAAATACATATATTGGTCATCTGCAGAATGTTACAGCCTTCTTTTGGATGAGGAAGCATCGGAAAGAAAGGAAGGAAGGAAGAAAAAAGTGTGACCATGGGGGGGGCAGGGAGAGGGAGCGCACCAGAGAGAGAGAGCTCACCGGAGAGAGAGCCCACCAGAGAGAGCCCACCAGAGAGAGCCCACCAGAGAGAGGGAGCGCACCAGAGAGAGGGAGCACACCGGAGAGAGAGCCCACCAGAGAGAGGGAGCCCACCGGAGAGAGAGAGCCCACCGGAGAGAGAGCGCACCAGAGAGAGAGAGCGCACCAGAGAGAGAGAGAGAGCGCACCGGAGAGAGAGCGCACCGGAGAGAGAGCGCTCACCGGAGAGAGAGCGCTCACAGGAGAGAGAGCGCTCACAGGAGAGAGAGCGCTCACCGGAGAGAGAGCGCTCACCGGAGAGAGAGCGCTCACCGGAGAGAGAGCGCTCACCGGAGAGAGAGCGCTCACCGGAGAGAGAGCGCTCACCGGAGAGAGGGAGCTCACCGGAGAGAGGGAGCTCACCGGAGAGAGAGAGCTCACCGGAGAGAGGAGCTCACCGGAGAGAGAGGGCTCACCGGAGAGAGAGGCTCACCGGAGGGAGAGGGCTCACCGGAGGGAGAGGGCTCACCGGAGGGAGAGGGCTCACCGGAGGGAGAGGGCTCACCGGAGGGAGAGGGCTCACCGGAGGGAGAGGGCTCACCGGAGGGAGAGGGCTCACCGGAGGGAGAGGGCTCACCGGAGGGAGAGGGCTCACCGGAGGGAGAGGGCTCACCGGAGGGAGAGGGCTCACCGGAGGGAGAGGGCTCACCGGAGGGAGAGGGCTCACCGGAGGGAGAGGGCTCACCGGAGAGAGAGCTCACCGGAGAGAGAGAGAGAGAGAGCTCACCGGAGAGAGAGAGAGAGAGAGCTCACCGGAGAGAGAGAGAGAGAGAGCTCACCGGAGAGAGAGAGAGAGCTCACCGGAGAGAGAGAGAGAGCTCACCGGAGAGAGAGGGCGACAGAGCCAGAGAGAGGGCGACAGAGCCAGAGAGAGGGCGACAGAGCCAGAGAGAGGGCGACAGAGCCAGAGAGAGGGCGACAGAGCCAGAGAGAGGGCGACAGAGCCAGAGAGAGGGCGACAGAGCCAGAGAGAGGGCGACAGAGCCAGAGAGAGGGCGACAGAGCCAGAGAGAGGGGTCAGCAGGTTGACGTTTGTCATGCATCTTGCCCTAGAGGAAGAACTGAGCAATTTCTGCTAGATGGGCTAGATGAAAACAAACATGTGATTTCTGGTTTTAATTTAAGGTTAGGGTTAGGCATTAGAGTTGGCAGTGTGTTTAGGGTTGGAAAAATAATAAAATTTTGTGGCTGTGCCAGCTAGTGACCACTCTGCAGAGCTGCCTCCAAAACAACATTCAGGGACACTGCACACAGCATGTGACATGGCTAAATATAAATGTATAGAGCTCAGCTGAGTAGAGGTCATCTGTGATAGAGGTACAGAGATGGGGTTGTGCTTCTCTTCTTCACAATCACTGCCAACCAGCTCTGTTTTATCTCTTAAGCTTGTGTAGTGAAACCTCAACCTGAGCGCACTGCGAAGGACAGATCTTTGTCTCCTTATGAAGAAGCACAGCAGCCATGCAGTCTTGCACGCACTCTGTCCCAGTGTCTCACTCTTTTTCTTGCTCTTCCTCTCACACTCTCCCTCACCTGCTTGCTCTCGCTCTACCTCTCTGTCCAACAGTGTGTGCTCGGGGAGGTGAGTAATCTTTTCTCCGTTAGGAGAAGAGCGAGGGAGCGGATCGAGTTTTTGCCTTGTGTTAAAAGCTCTAAAAATAGTTGCTGCACACAGTGCCCATCCAAACGTCATTCATTGAGTGAGCTAGCTGCTGCGTTGCCTTGGTGATGGGAGACGTGAGGCTTTGTAGTTGATATGTGCTGAGTATGTTTGTGTGTTCTCTCCTCAGAAAAAGGCAGAGGAAGCTCACTGGATTCTGGAAGGACTGGGACCCCGAGTAGAACTGGTGAGCCTCTGCTGTTTTCTCACCTCTTAATGGTCATCTGAATAAAATACCTAGCAACTTGTATTATTTGACCACAGGGAGGAGGGACAAGTAGCAGGGGAGGAGGGTTAGAGGGAGGAGAAAGAAAGAGGGGGAGGAGTTTGTCGGAATAGAAATATGGCCATGTGTAGCAGGGGGTATAGGGAGCAGGCCCTGGAGACAGGCCGAGGTGGGTTTCGTTCTTCTGTTCAGGGATGAGAGCGAGATGGACGGGCAGAATGATGGCGCTGTCTGTCTCTGATGGCTAGGAGCCAGACACGGCCAGTGTTTCATAAATGAGCTGCTGCTGTCTGGAAGAGAGGATCTTACTGACAGTACTGTATATTATCAGTGGGAGTCAGACATCATACTTGCTCTTTTATAAGCTGATTTGGGTTTGACAATAATACCTAATGTTCGCTTTCGAAGAGTTTTGTCGTGAGCAACTGAAAATATAGTGGAGAACAACAAGTTCAGATTCAAATGTTTGACCCATGGTAAGGTGTTTGTAGTTCATTGGTTTAAACGACTTTTAATCCCCCTTGTGCCGTGAAATAAAAATATGTTTTGTTTGTTTTGTGGCCAAACTTATACAAATTGTACACAGAGATGGTCTCCTTCGCTTATGAGTCGGTTCTCACTCTGTACAGTCCAGTCTCTTGAGAGGGGCTGAATTAGGGTGTCATGTCCTCGTTGTACCCACTGCTTGTCGTTGTCAGCTTGGCACAGCATTAACAGTTATATACTATCATGGAGCAAAGCGCTTTGTTTCACTCTGTCTCAGACATAGATTTATATGGGCTTTTGATTGAATGAATAATAGATTCAGTAATACTTGAATGTAATGGTTCAGTTGGTTGAGTTATTGAATGATGGTGCACCAGGGTTTTCCCCAGGAATTTTTAAGAAGGTGGTGCTGCTGAGTACGACGGGGGGGTGGTCCGGACGGGGGTCCGGGGGGAGGTCCAGACGGGGGTAAACTCAACATATCTTCCCCTTTTTTTAACACCTGTAACTGCAATTTCCAGCAATCTAGAGCAGAACTTTGCTTTAAATGATAACAAATAAATTACATTCTTTCATTCTTCGGGGGAGAACCGTGTACACAATGTGAGCCAAAACTTTTTGACAGACCTTTCTCGGTTAGGTTGATAAAACATGCATGAATTCATAACATTTTTGTCTTATGTCCGACTCTGTTCAGCATCTTGTCGGTAGAATGTAATGGGTAAATTGCGTTGCTGCATTTAGCGTAGTAACTTTGCAGTGACACCAGACCGTGTGCAGGGAAGTCGTGTGGAAGTTGTAAACAGTATGTTTAACCCTCTAGAGTTGATGTTCCTTGCTGCTGTGAAACAGGATTCTCACCTCTGGCAGCATCACCTAACTTTTCCATCGGTTTCTTCTCTCTCCCAGCCTCTGTACAACCAGCCCTCTGATACCAAGCAGTACCATGAGAACATCAAAATGTAAGTTAGCCCGCCCTCTGGGGAAAGGGACTGGGTTTATGTTAGTGTGTGTGCGTGTCTATGTCATCTGTCACTGTAGGCTCAGTGTGATTGCTATGGTCCTAAATGCCATCACTGCGCCCCTCGTGCCCCAGAGATTCCCATCCCAACAAACGGCCACAAGAGAGTGAGTCACGTGGTGTCAACCACGTGTATGGAGTCTTTATAGCCGTGATAATGTGCTGAAACAATTCTTTAACCGTGCGGTCTGTGACAACCCGTTGAGATCATGTTTCTGCGGAAATGACTTTATGCAGTCATAAAATGAAAATCCTTCACTTAAGTGGAACTTAAAAATGTAATGCAGAAAGTGCAAATGGCTTAAGTAAAATGGCCCGCTTGAGGTTTAGCTCTGAGTTGTCAGTGGAGAATGAGTTAGATGGTATGCCACCTGACCTCTTACCCTCACTGCCACTCTGTCTCCGCTCAGTTTGATCCTTGCACTGTTTGATCAGTATTATTGCCTCAAAGCAATTAGCAGAAAGGGTGTGTGTGTGTGTGTGTGTGTGTGTGTGTGTGTGTGTGTGTGTGTGTGTGTGTGTGTGTGTGTGTGTGTGTGTGTGTGTGTGTGTGTGTGTGTGTGTGTGTGTGTGTGTGTGTGTGTGTGTGTGTGTGTGTGTTATTAAATGCCGCAGTATAGCTTTGATCCACCACAATTGACTTCTTTGTGCCCCTAACCGGTTTGATAACCTTGGCACCTGTCCCTGGTAAGAAAGATGAGTACCTTGGATTCATGGACACCACCTCTACATTTCTCAGGAATACAGTACACGCTTAGTGTTGGACAAAAGAAACTTTAGAAACGGACCAGAGCAGCTAATCTCTCTCTCCACCATCTGGTGTCCGGAGCACAATGCCATCTCTGTCCTTATACGACTTAATCTCTCAGCCCTGGTCTGGCCTGCCAGCCAGAGACTGCGTAATTAGGAGTTGCGGGCGTGCCCCCCTGGTTTGCGCATCTTTTGAAGTTCAGATGGGAACAGGAATAGTAACTGAAGTCTGGACACTGACTGTAGGCCTCACATGTAGCCTGTCATAATATCCATTCCAAGACGAACTGAGATACAAGTACTATCAGAAACATGTTGGATTGTTTTCACAGTCCTTTTCACCAGTCAAACCAGACATTTTGCACAGGAAATTTCCCCGGTAGTTCACAAACTGTCCACGCTCTGCAAGATAAGCAGAAATTAAAGAGAGAACTTTACAAATGTAAAATCGATTGTTGATTATGCATTAATTTTTATTAATTTATTATTATATTCTGGTGAGCAATGCTATTTAATTTTCTACAGCATGACAGAAGATCCTACCTACCTAATTAAGATTTTTCTGATTCCAAGACCTAATTTTTTACTGAAAAATATGTAAATGAGGCATAAAAAAGATCAACACAGTTAATGACAAGATAATTCCAGACTGTGCCGTTGTTGTGCTTATTTATGATATAATAGTCACGTTCTCATTAAATAATCTTATTATGGCCAAAAAATGAGGCTTAGTTAATTCAATTTGACTTGTCTTTCAAGATATTGATATAGCTTAGCTGATAAAAAGACACGGTTTTGATTTGTAAAGTTCAAATAGAATATAGTCTTGCGCATGATAGTCTTGCACTTCACAATGCTTCATCAATATTAAATATCTTAATATTCTATTTAATCATACACTGGGTGTACATTAAGACCACCTGCTCTTTCCATGACTTAGACTGACCAGTTGAATCCAGGTGAAAGCTATGATCCCTTATTGATGTCACCTGTTAAATCCACTTCAGTCAGTGTAGATGAAGGGGAGGAGACGGGTTAAAGAAGGATTTTTAAGCCTTGACAATTGAGACATGGATTGTGTATGTGTACCATTCAGAGGGTGAATGGGCAAGACAAAAGATTTAAGTGCCTTTGTTGAACGTGGTATGGTGGTAGGAGCCAGGCGCAACTGTGGGAAGCATTGGTGTCAACATGGGCCAGCATCCCTGTGGAACGCTTTTGAAACCTTGTAGAGTCCATGCCCTGAAAAACGGAGGCTGTTCTGAGGGTACAAGGGTGGTGCAAGGAAGGTGTTCTTAATGTTTTGTACACTCAGAGTATATTGTCCAATTAACACATGGAATAATGTAGTAACCAAAATAGTGTTAAACAAATCAAACATATTTTACATTTGAGATTCTTCAAAGTAGCCACCCTTTACTTTGATGACAGCTTTGCACACACTTGGCATAATCTCAACCAGCTTCACCTGGAATGCTTTTCCAACAGTCTTGAAGGAGTTGCCACATATGCTGAGCACTTGTTGGCTGCTTTTCCGTCACTCTGCGGTCAAACTCGTCCCAAACTATAATGCCTGAAGGTGTGTTTTGGGTCATTGTCTTGTTGAAAAACAAATGATTGTCCCACTAAGCGCAAACCAGATGGGATGGCGTTTCACTGCAGAATGCTGTGGTAGCCATGCTGGTTAAGTGTGCCTTGAATTCTAAATAAATCACACAGTGTCATAAGCAAAGCACCATTACTCCTCCTCCTCCATGCTTCTTGGTGTGGAACCACATATGCAGAGATCATCCGTTCACCTACTCTGCGTCTCACAAAGACACGCAGGTTGGAACCAAAAGTCTCGCATTTGGAATCATCAGTCCAAAGGACAGATTTTCACCGGTCTAATGACCATTTCTTGTGTTTCTTGGCAAAGCAAGTTTCTTCTTCATATTAGTGTCCTTTAGTAGTGGTTTCTTTGCAGAAATGTATCCATGAAGGCCTGATTCACACAGTCTCCTCTGAACAGTTGATGTTGAGATGTGTCTGTTACTTGAACTCTGAAGTACTTATTTGGGCTGCAATTTCTGAGCCTGGCGGTCCTCATGAGAGCCAGTTTCATCATAATGCTTGATGGTTTTTGCGACTGCACTTGAAGAAACTTTCAAAGTCCTTGAAATGTCCCATATTGACTGACCTTCATATCTTCTTAAAGTAATGATGGACTGTCGTTTCTCTTTGCTTGTTTGAGCTGTTCTTGCCATAATATGGACTTGCTCTTTGACCAAATAGGGCTGTCTTGTTTAGAGCAGCCCTACCATGTCACAACACAACTGATTCGCTCAAAACGCATTAAGAAGGAAAGAAATCCATAAATTAACTTTTAAGAAGGCACACCTGTTAATTGAAATGCATTCCAGGTGACTACCTCATGAAGCTGGTTGAGAGAATGCCAAGGGTGTTTATTTTGCAAAGTTTGTTTTGATTTAACACTTTTTACTACATGATTCCATATGTTATTTCATAGTTTTTTAACAAATAAAGAAAACCCTTGGAATTGAGTAAATTCTAAACTTTTGTGTAAATTCTAAGTCTGAACTTTTGAATTGGTATTGTACGTGTCTGAGTGTGTGGGAGAGGGAATCAGGGAGTTTAAATGTTTGTTTATATAGGAACATGTTTCGATGAAGAGATCACCGTGTCGTCTTAGGATATCTTTAGACTGCTTCTGTGCTGTTTTCTTCTATGCGCACGCACACACACACACACACACACACACACACACACACACACACACACACACACACACACACACACACACACACACACACACACACACACACACACACACACACACACACACACACACACACACACACACACACAGGCATGTGATGTGACTGTGGCATCCAAGCTGGCCGTCTAGTATGGACAAGTACGCCTCCAAACCACCCCAGTTCCCAACTCATTACATTCAGTTTTACATGAAAGGTATTTTGGTTTCCACAACAGCATAAATATCTCTGACTCACAGGTCAGCTCACATGTTAGTGGTGTGGGCAGAGTGTGGCACGCATGGAAATTTGGTGAAGTCACAGCTCGGAGGTGTGAAGAATAACCTTCCAGCCCCCAGACAGTAGCCATCCCCCTCCAAACTCAAACCACACACACACACACACACACACACACACACACACACACACACACACACACACACACACACACACACACACACACACACACACACACACACACACACACACACACACACACACTGCCTGCTTCTCCCTTGTCCACCTCTAACATCTTATTACTCAGTATAGAACTCTGCCTGTGTGTGTTTTTGTCCGTCTTGTATTTGACCTAGTATCTCTGCCTGTGTCTATGCACACGGAGTGATTGTGTGTGTGTGAATCAACGTTCATATGGGTCTCAGTATGTGTTTATTTGAAAGAGTTTAGATGTTTGTTTATATAGAAACACGTGTAGATGGCAGTGTTTTTGTTGTGATGTGGTCACCGTGTCCACTTACAGAATCTTTAGACGGCCTCTGTGCTGTTTTCTGCTTAACATGTGCGCGCGCTAGTACAGCCTTACTTAATTCCTGCTGTCTGTCTGTCCTTGCCTGTGGCCTGGATCCTAGCTGATGTGACTCACGGTGAATTAGATGGCACGTGACCTTAGGCACTGACAGGAATAAAAACGTCATCTTTCACCGAAGGCCGAGAGGACGGATGGAGCAGCTGCCTAAGCAGATTACTGCCCTGACCTTTATTTGAAGCACTCTGGCTGGGTCGCCATTCCCGGGCCGGGCCAGACAAACTTTAAAAGTCTGGCTCCTCTTTCTGCCCACCCCCGAAACTATTTGGTGTTTATCGATCTAGAGACCGGATTGTGTGCCTGTCTGTGTGGGGGTTGTAATAAAGGTCATACCTGGACAGCAGGATGTGTTAGCTACTCTTTACGGGATAGAAATACGTATTTTTATTTTTCCCAAACTGCCAAAAAATGTCATTCAAATCATTGTTGATTTTCCTCTGTTTACTTCTATCAATCTTCTGTCTTACTCCCTTTCATTTATCTTTCCTATGTATCCCTCTTTCTCCTTTCTTCACCCTTCACAGAAACCAGGCGATGAGGAAGAAGCTCATTCTTTACTTCAAGAGGAGAAATCATGCTCGTAAGCAGTGGGTGAGTACAGAACCGCTTCTCTGCTGGGACTGCTCTATGACCGATGACTAGATGTTAACTGGGCCAAGGAGCTCCTTGAAGTGTGTCCATGATCCACAGACTAAAGGGAAAGGAGCTCTGGGCCCTTGTGCCTGTTCTTTAGTAACACTGTAGCAGTAGCTACTCCTATGAAGTGTTAGACCACAGCTACTACGGCCTTTGAAAAATGAAAGGTAAAAAAAACAGAATAAAGGAGATGTCTCGGTGTGATTCAGCTCTCCCAGGACTTTCTTTTTCTCGGTCACATCAAGTCTGCTTCCTGTCTGGTGGTGGTAGATGGTACAGAGATGGTAGATGCTACAGGAGATGCACCACTGCTCGCTCGCTCTGCCCGTGTGTCAGTGATTGAGCAGGACCAAGGCAGTGGGCGGTGCTAAAAATAACCCTGCCATCGATCGTCCAGGCTCTAATGTCAGAGTTAGGCAGACATCCTCAATCACCCACCCTGACAGAAAATCTTTACCACAAATCAATTACTTTTCCTGTGGAATATATTTCCACAGGGATACATTATGTGTAATAACCAAGTTTCATCTCAGAAAAATGACTTCCTCAACAATGCAGGAGAATTGGGAATAATTTAATAGTTGCACAGTTACACTAACCCTAAATGCAGAAACCATATCTAAACTGTAATTTATAGAGAGGCACACCTACCGCCCCATAGTGCTATTTGCCGGCCCATGTGCTGCAGGGTCATATATCCACCAGTCATGGTGTGTAGTGTAAGTAGAGGTTCCAGGCCAGCGCCAGGCTGGAGAGGGGAGCGCAGGCTGGAAAAGACATGGGCAGCTATTTTAAGAGGCCTCAGAGGGCTGTGTCTCCTCCAGGGTTAATGGTCTGCTTTACAGCCTGCCCTGTCGAGCAGCTGGGAAAACATGGAGCTCTGTTCTGGTCATGACTCAAGGTTAGACTCAGTCCCTGCAGAAGCACAGCACAGCACATCATGTCACAAAAAGGGACACTATTTGTATTTTGGAGGAGTTGGTTGTATCAAGTTATTTATTTTTTTCCCTTCAGGAACAGAAGTTCTGCCAGCGCTATGACCAGTTGATGGAGGCCTGGGAGAAGAAGGTGGAGCGCATTGAGAACAACCCCCGGCGCCGAGCCAAGGAGAGCAAGGTGCGCGAGTACTACGAGAAACAGTTCCCTGAGATCCGCAAGCAGAGGGAGCTGCAGGAGCGCATGCAGAGGTGAGTCAAGGCCTGGGGCCTCCTGCTCCGTCATATACTAGATTGGGAGTCTAGTTTACTGCATTTGTCAAAACATTAGATGGAGTGATTCCAATCAGTTAAAGAGTCTGATTACGTTGAGTTGTTACTTGGTTACAGTATGGAGGGAAGTGTGTGTGAATGATGTCAAGGAGGAGGATATCCGCTCCTGTACATGCAGTGTGTTGACATGTCCTCTGTGTTCCCCCGGTGGGGAGTAGCCGGGTGGGGCAGCGTGGAGGGGGATTGGCCTCGTCTTCAGCCCGCAGTGAACACGAGGTCTCTGAGATCATCGACGGCATATCAGAGCAAGAGGTGAGCTCTTCCAAATCAAATCAAGCATTATTTCTACAGCACATTTCAGAAATAGAATGCAACACAATGTGCTTCACAGGAGAAAACAAATACAAACAATTAAATGTTTTACTGCACAACAAACATAAGAGGATAAAAAACAAAAAAATAACAATAAAAAACTGAACGACTAAAAAGCACCCGAAAAGCAAAGCTAAAAAATAATATTGTATATTTTTTTAAAGATGTCTTTTGAATATGTCCACAGTTTCGCCCCCACAGCATTGGGGTGCACAATCGTGGATTGATTTAAAAAACAGTTGAAGAATCTTAAAATGAATTCTAAAACTCACAGGCAGCCAGTGCAGAGACTTTAAAGCCGGTGTAATGTGTGCTTCCTGTCGGGTCAGTACCCTTGCTGCAGCATTCTGTATGTTTTGCAATTGACAAATGGCTTTCTTGGGTAGACCAGACAGGGGAGTATTACAGTTATCAACCCTGCTTGTAATAAAAGCATGTAAGAGTCTTTCTGTATCAGCCTGAGGGGGAAAAACGGGCGCACCGTGGCAATGTTCCTTAGGCGGTAATAAGCTGTTTTGGTCACATTCCTAGTGTGGGATTCGAAATTGACTTCAGAATCTAAAATATACCTAGGTTTTTTTACCTGGTGGTGGTGTTACTCCCTGTGAATTAAACATGTGGCCAGATTCTCTTTCTGTGCTTCGGCTCCAACAATAAGTACCTCTGTCTTGTCTTGATTAAGCTGGATGAAATGTTGAGCCATCCAAGTATTTAAATCACTAACACAGTCTAATGTATCCGTGGAGCTAAATTCCACTGGTGACACAGATGTAAAGTTGTGTATCATCTGCGTAGCAGTGAAAATCAATGCTGTGCTTTCTGATAACACTGCCAAGGGGTAACGTATATAAACGGAACAGTTCAGGACCCAAAATCGAACCTTGATATGTATTTTCTCTGAGTTATGTTCACCAAGGGTGACAAACTATCGACCGGTTAAATAGGTCCTAAACCAATTTAGAACCGGACCGGAGAGGCCAACCCACTGGACCGGAGATTGGCCGAAAATGGTTAGGAGCTGAAGAATCTAGATGACTTTTCTTCAGAAGGGGTTTCACCATATCAGTTTTTAGTGCAGGGGGGAGGAGTGCCTGTGAACAAGGAGTGATGAACAATACCTTGCAGTTCTTCAGATTTGCGTTAAAAACTGTTTTGAAGGTGGTGGGGATAGGATCGAGAAGGCGGATAGAAGTCTTAAGTTGTGATATCACTTTCCTGTGCACATCTGTGTCAACCAGGGAAAATAAATCCATAGTGCATTTGCGTTCGTAGGCTAGGGCACATATCATAACTCTCATCAGGTCTTGCTTGACTGATACCCAGCCTAACTTTTATCTTATATCTGAAATATTCCGCAAAGGAAAGTTCACAGGTTTGCGAAGGTAGGATTTATCAGGCCGTCAATGGTCGAGAAGAGCACTCTCTCTAAGTATTCTGATTATTAGTGGTGAAGTTAGAAAAATTTGCCCGTCTGGCATTTCCAATTGCCTTGTTATATATGCCAAGTGTCTCTCTCAGAATATCTTAATGGACCTGCAACTTTGACTTCCTCCACTTCCGACTATGCCTTTCTGCAATTTATCTTCAATCAATTAGTTTCATTTACATTTACATTTTACATTTAAGTCATTTAGCAGACGCTCTTATCCAGAGCGACTTACAAATTGGTGCATTCACCTTATGACATCCAGTGGAACAACCACTTTACAATAGTGCATCTAAATATTTTAAGGGGGGAGGGGGTGAGAAGGATTACTTTATCCTATCCTAGGTATTCCTTAAAGAGGTGGGGTTTCAGGTGTCTCCGGAAGGTGGTGATTGACTCCGCTGTCCTGGCGTCGTGAGGGAGTTTGTTCCACCATTGGGGAGCCAGAGCAGCGAACAGTTTTGACTGAGCTGAGCGGGAACTGTACTTCCTCAGTGGTAGGGAGGCGAGCAGGCCAGAGGTGGATGAACGCAGTGCCCTTATTTGGGTGTAGGGCCTGATCAGAGCCTGGAGGTACTGAGGTGCCGTTTCCCTCACAGCTCCGTAGGCAAGCACCATGGTCTTGTAGCGGATGCGAGCTTCAACTGGAAGCCAGTGGAGAGAGCGGAGGAGCGGGGTGACGTGAGAGAACTTGGGAAGGTTGAACACTAGACGGGCTGCGGCGTTCTGGATGAGTTGTAGGGGTTTAATGGCACAGGCAGGGAGCCCAGCCAACAGCGAGTTGCAGTAATCCAGACGGGAGATGACAAGTGCCTGGATTAGGACCTGCGCCGCTTCCTGTGTGAGGCAGGGTCTTACTCTGCGGATGTTGTAGAGCATGAACCTACAGGAACGGGCCACCGCCTTGATGTTAGTTGAGAACGACAGTTTGTTGTCCAGGATCACGCCAAGGTTCTTAGCGCTCTGGGAGGAGGACACAATGGAGTTGTCAACCGTGATGGCGAGATCATGGAACGGGCAGTCCTTCCCGGGAGGAAGAGCAGCTCCGTCTTGCCGAAGTTCAGCTTGAGGTGGTGATCCGTCATCCACACTGATATGTCTGCCAGACATGCAGAGATGCGATTCGCCACCTGGTCATCAGAAGGGGAAAGGAGAAGATTAATTGTGTGTCGTCTGCATAGCAATGATAGGAGAGACCATGTGAGGTTATGACAGAGCCAAGTGACTTGGTGTATAGCGAGAATAGGAGAGGGCCTAGAACAGAGCCCTGGGGGACACCAGTGGTGAGAGCGCGTGGTGAGGAGACAGATTCTCGCCACGCCACCTGGTAGGAGCGACCTGTCAGGTAGGACGCAATCCAAGCGTGGGCCGCGCCGGAGATGCCCAACTCAGAGAGGGTGGAGAGGAGGATCTGATGGTTCACAGTATCGAAGGCAGCCGATAGGTCTAGAAGGATGAGAGCAGAGGAGAGAGAGTTAGCTTTAGCGGTGCGGAGTGCCTCCGTGATACAGAGAAGAGCAGTCTCAGTTGAATGACTAGTCTTGAAACCTGACTGATTTGGATCAAGAAGGTCATTCTGAGAGAGATAGCGGGAGAGCTGACCAAGGACGGCACGTTCAAGAGTTTTGGAGAGAAAAGAAAGAAGGGATACTGGTCTGTAGTTGTTGACATCGGAGGGATCGAGTGTAGGTTTTTTCAGAAGGGGTGCAACTCTCGCTCTCTTGAAGACGGAAGGGACGTAGCCAGCGGTCAGGGATAAGTTGATGAGCGAGGTGAGGTAAGGGAGAAGGTCTCCGGAAATGGTCTGGAGAAGAGAGGAGGGGATAGGGTCGAGCGGGCAGGTTGTTGGGCGGCCGGCCGTCACAAGACGCGAGATTTCATCTGGAGAGAGAGGGGAGAAAGAGGTCAGAGCACAGGGTAGGGCAGTGTGAGCAGAACCAGCGGTGTTGTTTGACTTAGCAAACGAGGATCGGATGTCGTCGATCTTCTTTTCAAAATGGTTGACGATAGTTTCCTCACTCATCCAAGGGCCTCTACATTTGGATGTGGCCTTTTTCAACTTCACTGGAGCTATGGCATCAATGGTTGCCCTGAATTTGCTACTAAAGTTATCAACTCAATCGTCACGAGGAAGTCAGGATAGGTGATGGAGTATTGTTCAGACACAATAAAATCTGTAGCAACTTCAGAGGTAAGATGGTGTTTCTTAATAATGTGTTCAGCATTACCCTGTGCTATGGGCAACAAGGTAATGAAAAATCCACAGTGGTGATCAGATAAAGCAATTTCAACTATAGAGGATATGTCAATAGAAAGCCTCTTGTCTTGAAACCAGGTCCAGAGTATGGCTGCGGTTATGGGTAGGCCCAGTATCATGTTGGATAAAGTCCATAGAGCTCAAAAGATTCATTAATTCAATGGTCTTGGAGTCGGTCTCTTTGTCAACATGAATATTAAAATCGCCCAACACCAATGATTTTGTCATAGTTCTCAAGGACCATAGACAAAAGCTCTTACACTACTTCACCTCCCTCCTTTTTCCTCTCCCTCCATTGTCTCTCTTCTGGACCTGTCAATCCCCATATCTCTCCCTCTTTTAGTGCCCTTTCTCTTACTCATGAATATACAGTGTTCTTGTCATGCCTGTTGCTTGACCCTCTCAATCACCAATTTCTTTGTCACGTGAGGCTGAATGACACAGTTACTGTAGCTGCGTAACACTTACAACCATTTCAGGAAGCATGTGATGTGGCTTTTTTAGTATCATGGCCCGGAGAAGATGGCTGACGTTTTACATGCTCCTGCCCGAATGTATTTTTTATTTTATTCTTTGATGCGTCGTTTAACTTTTTAACATTTTGTAACTTAATCTGTGCATAATGTTGCTGCCTCTGTCTCTTATGACCGAAAATAACTTCTGAACATCAGAACAGCGATTACTCGCCACGAACTGGCAGAATCTACACCCCCCCCACGTCTAGCCCGACGTGAAGGCGATGAAGGCGATCGAATAAACCCCCACTGCCTTCCGCTCTACTAGCTAACATGCAATCATTTGAAAATTAAATTGGCTACCTAAGAGGAAGATTAAACTACCAACGGAACAGTAACAACTGTAATATCTTATGCTTCACGGCGTTGTGGATGAACAATGTTATGATCAACATTCAACTGGCTGGTTATACGCTGTATCGGCAGGATAGAACATCGGCGTCTGGTAAGACAATGGGGGTGGACTGGATATTTGTAAACAACAGCTGGTGCACGATATCTAAGGAAGTCTCGAGGTTTTGCTCATCTGAGGTACCTGAGTATCTCATGATAAGCTGTAGACCACACTATCTACCTAGAGTTTTCATCTGTATTTTTCGCAGCTGTCTACATACCACCACAGACCTATGCTGGCAATAAGACCTCACTCAATGAGCTGTATAGCGCCATAAGCAAACAGGAAAACGTTCATCCAAAGGCCGCGCTCCTAGTGTCTGGGGACTTTAATGCAGGGAAACCTACATCCGTTCTACCAAATTTCTATCAGCATGTTAAATGTGCAACCAGGGGTGAAAAACTCTAGACCACCTTTACTCCACACACAGAGATGCGTGTAAAGCTCGCCCTCACCCTCCATTTGGCAAATCTGACCATACCTCTATCCTCCTGATTCCTGCTTACAAGCTAAATTTAAAATCGGTCAATAAAAAAGTGGTCAGATGAAGCAGATGCTAAGCTACAGGGCTGTTTTGCTAACACAGTCTGGAATATGTTCCGGGATTCTTCTGATGGCATTGAGGAGTAGTGGTAAGGGTAGGCAACAACACATCTGCCATGCTGATCCTCAACACAGGGACCCCTCAGGGGTGCGTGCTCAGTCCCCTCCTGTACTCCCTGTTCACTCATGACTGCACGGCCAGGCACGACTCCAACACCATCATTGTTTGCCCGATGACACAACAATGGTAGGCCTGATCACTAACAATGACGAGACAGCCTATAAGGAGGAGGTCAGACACCTGACCACGTGGTGCCAGGACAACAACCTCTCCCTCAACGTGATCAAGACAAAGGAGTGGATTGTGGACTACAGGAAAAAGAGGACTGACCATACCCCCATTCTCATCGACGGGGCTGTAGTGGAGCAGGTTGAGAGCTTCAAGTTCCTTGGTGTCCACATCACCAACAAACTAGCATGGTCCAAGCACACCAAGACAGTCGTGAAGAGGGCATGACAAAACATATTCTCCCTCAAGAGACTGAAAAGATTTGGCATGGGTCCCCAGATCCTCAAAAGGTTCAACAGCTGCACCATCGAGAGCATCCTGACTGGGTGCATCACTACCTGGTATGGCATCTGCACGTCCTCCGACCGCAAGGCACTACAGATGGTAGTGCGTATGGCCCAGTACATCACTTGCCATCTAGGACCTCTATACTAGGCAGTGTCAGAGGAATGCCCTAAAAATTGTCAGACTCCAGCCACCCTAGTCATAGACTGTTTTCTCTGCTGTAGGACGGCAGGCGGTACCGGAGCGCCAAGTCTAGGTCCAAGACGCTTCTAAACAGCTTCTACCCCCAAACCACAAGACTCATGAACACCTAATCAAATATCTACCCAGTATAATTGCATTGCCCCCAGCCTTCTATGCTGCTGCTATTCTCTGTTATCATCTACGTGTAGTCACCTTAATAACTACCTACATGTACATATTACCTCAATTACCTCGACTAACCAGTTCCCCTGCACATTGACTCTGTACCGGTACCTCCTGTACAGTATATAGTCTCGCTATTGTTATTTTACTGCTGCTCTTTAATTACTTGTTCCTTTTATTTCTTATTCTTATTAATTTTTTAAAAACTGCATTGTTGCTTAGGGGCTTGTAAGTAAGCGTTTCACTGTAAGGTCTACAGTCTACTGTTGTATTCGGCGCATGTGACTAATACAATTGAACTTGATTTTGATGTGTGATCCAGACAGATACAGTTCCTTCAGAAAGTATTCACACCCCTTGACTTTTTACACATTTTGTTGTTACAGCCCAAATTTAAAGTTGATTAAATTGAGATTTTTGTGACGCTGGCCTAGACACTATCCCATAATGTCAGTGGGATAATGTATTTTTCGATTTTTATTTTGTATTTTTAAACAAATTGCTAAAATGTCTTATCCCTTTGAGAATGGTGAAGTTATTCATTTTGCTTTAGATGGTGTATCAATACATCCAGTCACTACAGAGTCACAGGCGTCCTTCCGAACTCAGTTGCCGGGGAGGATGGAAACCGCTAAAGGATTTTACCGTGGGGCCAACTGGGACTTTAAAACAGTTAGAGTTCAATGGCTGTGATAGGAAAAACCTGAGGATGGATCAACAACATTTTAGTTACTCCACAATACTAACATAAATGCCGGAAGCCTTTACAGAATAAAACATATTTCAAAACATGCATCCTGTTTGCACTTAGACACTAAAGTAAAGCTGCAAAAAATGTGGCAAAGAAGTTAACTTTGTCCTGAATCCAAATCGTTATGTTTGAGACAAATCCAACACATCACTGAGTACCACTCTTCATCATTTCAAGCATGGTGGTGGCTGCATCATGTTATGTAGATTCTTGCCATCAGCAAGACTGGGGAGTTTTTTTAGGATACAAATAAATGGAATAGAGCTAAGCATAGGCAAAATCCTAGAAAAGAAAACCTGGTTCAGTCACTGGGAGACATTCACCTTTTAGCAGTACAATAACCTAAAACACAAGGCCAAATATACAATCCAGATGGGCAAAGCTCTTAGACACTTACCCAGAAAGACTCGGTTGTAATCCTTGCCTAAGGTGATACTAACAAGTATTGACTCAGGGGTGTAAATACTCATGGGATATATTTCTCTATTTCATTTTCAAAAAAACATGTTTTCGCTTTATCATTATAGGGTAATGTGTGTAGATGAGTCAGAAGAATTCTGAATTCAGGCTGTAACACAACAAAATGTGGATTAAGTCAAGGGGTATGAATACTTTCTGAAGACTGTGTAGATGTACACACACACACAGAGTAAAGAGACTCTAGCTCTGCCACTTGCACAACCGATGAGTTTGAACTCTGCACAGTGGTTAGAGATGTCACTTCCTCTCTACCCCAGTCACCCTCATTCCTCCATCCCCTCTGAAAGGCATGCTGAGGATGAAAGAGGGAGAGATGTCAGCCACAGGTTCCCTGCTGTGAGTGTTCCACAGGACAAGCAGAGCTGGTTTGTGAATAACAGGGCTAGTCATCACACTGAGTACAGTACAGAGGCAGTATTTATCTGTAAGCTTAGCCCAGGCCTGGATAAGCACTGACTGCTCACCCTAGGCATGCAGCATCGCCCTCTTCCCCTCCTCCTCCCTGACCTCAAACTTCCTCTAAATCGCATGACCTCTTACACACTTAACACAACACGACTGTTGTGCCTGTGTCACCGACGTTGCCTCTGTGCTGTGTTTATCTCAGCCTCCTGTATTTGGAAAGCTCTGCTTTGGTGTAAACTAACAGCCTACTCACCCCAAGACATTTTGTCTGTTTGTCTGATTGTGTGTGTGTGTGTGTGTGTGTGTATTTACACGTGTGTGTGTGTGTGTGGGTGCGTGTTTGTGTCAGAACACCGAGAAGCAAATGCGTCAGCTGGCGGTCATCCCACCCATGCTATTTGACGCAGAGCAGCAACGTATCAAGTTCATCAACATGAACGGCCTGATGGACGACCCCATGAAGGTGTACAAGGACCGGCAGGTCATGAACATGTGGAGCGAGCAGGAGAAGGCCACCTTCCGTGAGAAGTAAGTCACTCACTCCGGTGTAGAAATACACTTCATAGAATGGCAGAACTGTGTGCTGTGCAGGAGTAGACAAAGTGTTGTTTTGTGTTTCTGAGAGCAGTGAGAAGTGGCATGCGTGGTGGTTTGGTCAGACTGAGATTTGGAATAGAAATGTCTTTGACCTATCCAAAGGTCCGGGAGTTTTTGAGGAAGTGAATCTTCCCTCTTTGTGAGAAATGAGAGGATATATCAACCAGACAAACGTAAACCACAGACGGAGATCAGAGACTGTGAATGCTGCCCCGATGCAGAGAGAGAGAGATGTGGATGTGATGCCTGCTGCTGCAGACTGCACAGTGAAGTGTCTTACCCTCTCAGCCTCAACACTCAGTAAGAGAGAGCTGGGAGAGATGTAAGCAATGCTCAGTAGTGGCTATGTTTTCCTATTGGGATATAAAGTCATGTCAGGTAGGATACACTGATAGTAGTATGGTGAAGGAGCTGGAGGTTAGTGTGGATGAGAGCATGCTATAGATGAATAATAGAGAGTGAAATATATCTGGAGAGATGGATGTGTGACTGAAGTCATCGCTGATGGGAGCGTCTTCTCCCATCAGGCAAACTACACATACGTCATTCTCCACAATTTACCTGCATATCACAAGGAAGAGTGCCTGTAGATAATTCATTTGATAGAAAGTGTTGAGAATGTATCTGTCTGCTTTGTGCTCACAGGTTCATCCAGCACCCAAAAAAACTTTGGCCTGATTGCTTCTTTCCTGGAGAGAAAGGTACGTTTGGGAAGACCCCCCCCCCCCCCCCCCACTCACTCCATGCACAATGGTAGACCCCAAGTTCTGACACCTGAGTAGTCTTGTATTGTCACCCTGCTTGGGAGATGAGGTCCTAGTAATGTTGTTTTGTTTCAGACGGTGGCAGAGAGCGTCCTCTTCTACTACCTGACCAAAAAAGAACGAGAACTACAAGAACATTGTGCGCAGGAACTATCGGCGCCGTGGCAGGAGCCAGGTACTGTACCTAGAACCTTACGGAACCTAATCAAACCACTTCAGGCATTCTCAAGGTGAAAGACTGTTGTCAGTTGTACACTGGATTATGGGGCCTCCCGAGTGGCACTGCGGTCGAAGGTGGCGCTGCGGTCGACGGTGGCAACGCCTCACTCCATTCTGCATGGAGTGAGACGTCACTACAGACCCGGGTTCAATCCCAGTCTGTGTCCCAACCGGTCGTGACTGTGAGTCCCATAGGGCGGCGCACAATTGGCCGAATGTTGTCCTGGTTAGGGGAGGGTTTGGCCAGGGGGGCTTTACTTGGCTCATTGCGCTCTAGCGACTCCTTGTGGCAGGCCGGGTGCCAGCAGGCTCACGGTCGTCAGTTGAACAGTGTTTCCTCCGACACATTGATGCGAAGACTGGGTTGAGTACCATTTGCATGGAGAAGTAAAACAGCCGTGGGACTCTGTGTAGTGGGATCAGTAGAGGATAGGTCGTCATGCAAGCAGCACACCAATCATGTTGGCCCACTGTGCACCTTAGCAATTACGCATGCTACACACACACAGACACACATTCATGCTACACACACAGACACACACACACACATGCATTCATGCTACACCCACACAGACACACACATTCATGCTACACACACAGACATACACACACACACACATTCATGCTACACACACACAGTCATACACACACATACATTCATGCTACACACACACATCACAACTGCTGCTACCAGACTCTTATTATACTAATCAGTTTATACACTTGCCCCCTATCCCCATATTCCCCAATACAAGTGTAAATGTTGGACTATAAATTGTGCCTTCCTGTATTATACTTATGCTAAAATGTTTATTCTGTTCTACTGAGCCATTTACTTTACTTGATCTTTTATTATTTCTTATTGTTGCATTGTCGAGAAGGAACCTGCAAGTAAGCCTTTAGTTGGACGATGTATACCATGTGGATCCCGTACAGACGACTAATACAACTGGAACTTGAATGTGACCGTTGTGCCCCCGCCCTTCGTGTCAGCACTAATGTGTCTATCCACGTGACTTTTATTTAACAGGTCGTTTTCATTGCTAATGATCTCCCAGTTATCACTTAGGCCCAGACCAGGTGTTAGGCAGTTAAACTCCAGCATCGTTGCAGTGTGGTGGGCGCTAATGAAATGGTCCAGTAATTAGCCAGTGACCTTTCCTGTGGGCGTCAGCCGGTTGGCAGTGTCTCTTCCTAAACTCTCCCAGAGACACCTCAGATTATTACCTAGCTAGCCAACGCTCAGCTCAGTGCACAAACACCACGGGCTCCTAACGCTAATAACACAGGGAGAGAAAGGGAGACACAGGAGCGTGTGAGAGGGGAGAGGTACAGAAGGGAGTCAGCGAGTGAGAGATTTGTAGAAGGAGAGAGGAGGAGGGGGGGGGAGCAGAGAATCGTCTCCACAGGGTAACGTTAGTGAGCACAAGAGAGGAGGGAGCACACGACAATACGTACCAATAACAACACAAAAGCGAATGAATGTCCAGCCTTATTGAGTCTGTTGTAAAGCAAAGCAGACCATAGATAGCAGGCTGCCTGAGTCTGACTCATTTAAGACTCCTGTAAATGGCTGTGTTTTTGGTTTTTTTCGATCTGTTTTAGGTGCATGACACCGAGCTAAGAGAGAACAAATGGAGATTGTGATAGTCTATGGAGATGATTAGGCTGCTGTTTATAGTCTCCAGGTCCTAAGAGGAAGACAACTCTGACCATGTTCATCCACTAGTGGGTCACTCAGTGCTGTTATTGAGTTATGGCTTTTTATTTGTTGTTTTTTGCGTTGCGTTCATCTTTGAGAGAGGAAACATTACATCTGGTGACATGGTTCAAATGGAGTTATGCTGTCTCTGTGAGAATGGTCCATGTTGATGTAGCCTGCTCTCTGTCTTTTTGTGTTTCCTTGTCCAGAGCTGGATGTAATGCCTCTGTTATTAGAGTAGACATGAGAGGGATTGAATAGGCTTCAGCTAGAAATTCATTTACTTAGTGCTTTCATTAACCCATTAACACACAGCACACCTCCCATACACTTCGGGAACTGTGCTTTCCAATGCATGAATAAGTGTAGTTACCACCAGTTATACCAGTGTTAGTTGCCAGACTTTGGCAGTCTGCAGCATTTCTTTCATGATATGAACCCTCACCCTGAGCCCAGACAGGAAGTGGAAGAGGAAGTGGTGCTGGGCGCCAGATGAAGGCATATGGGCTGTTTTTGTGGTGTATGTACTGGCATGCATGGCAGAATGACCTCAACACTACTACATGGTTCATGTATCTGTTTGTGTGTTTCTATATAGGTTCTTATACATGTGTTACATGTGCTTACATATTTGCAAGTCACCAGGGATCATGTTTGTGACAAGTGTGTTGCCTTGTATTCCACCCCAACAGCATGGCCAGCAGCAGCAACAACAACTGCAGGTGAACCGCAGCAGCCAGGAGGAGAAGGAGAAGGAGAAGGAAAAGGAGGAGAAGGAGAAGGAGAGGAGAGGGAGAAGGAGAAGGAGAAGGAGAAAGAGAAGGAGGGAGAGAAGGATGAGGAGAAAACTGAGGGGGAAGACAAGGAGGATGTAATGAAGTGAGTCTGCTTGCATTCGGTCTCTCTCTAAATTTAGGGGTGTCAAACGTATTTTTCCCTGGGGGCCGCATCCTGTCTTCAACGAGGTCTGAAGGGCCACGCAGAAAATGTTTTATATTTACTTGCTGTCGAAATTAGCAGAAAATAGTTCTCCGTCCATCGTTTAGAACATTTTCGATGCTCCCTGACTGTCTATCTTTCATTTCGGTGACTATTAGCGAGCTGGACACAGTCAAACTGTATAAATGTAGGGCCATTATCATTTCTCTACTGTTTAGATGTGGTTTTAGTCATTTTAAAGTATATTCAGTTCACACCCCTGCACTAAATCACGTCTGAATTGGTCCAGGTCAGTTCATTGGAAATGGAGTGGAAGTTAGATCTGCCCTGACTAGATCTGGAAAGGTAATCATCAGATGGAGCTTTTTTCACCCCTGACTAGTTACTCCTCTACCTTCAGCCAGAATTTCCATCCAGTGAAAAATCTGTATTTTCCCCCTTTACAAAACTGCTGTTTTCCTGTTTTTCTTCTCTCACTCCCAAGAGGCCACTAAAAGTCACATTTGTAACATTCCTTCCTGATTTTCTTTCTTTTTCCGATGGGGGTTAGTGGCATGGCTGAAACACCATTACCGTACTGTCTGTTGCTACAATAATCCAGCTCGTCTCCTGAGCTTGGAGTGTGCCGTGCGTGACCCTGCCCTGGCATCTTCCCGGGCACGGTGCCAGCGTAAAGGAGAGGAGGATGGGGGAATCAGTGGATGCCTCTGAACACTGCAATCTGTGTGAGCAGAGACGCGGAACAGATGGAGAGCTCACTCACTGCCGTGTGTTGTCCTCACGTTGACTCACATATTTCACAGGGAAGAACATTGAAGGATGGAATTCTATAATCATGTCCAATCCTCTAGCGTAGCTAAGCCCCCCAGCTCTCTGAATGGAGTCACGGTTGGATAGGTTGTTGTTCGGTGCTACTGATTGAAAGAACATTGAACAGGTGTTTCCCTCCCTGACTGAGTGTTGTTGATCATGATTAAGCATCTGCAGTGCTTCCAGTACCTGGGCTGAGGAGTCCCTGACTCCCACAACACCCTGGTTGGCACAGCTGGCACTTCTATATTTAGTGGGCCAGGCAGCAGAGCAGGTCGCCTCTAGAAGATAAATGATGCAGGACAAGGGGAAGATGAATTGAAGAACACTGGCTACAAAATCACTGGCCTGTCATGACGCGGACAGGATATATTGCCTTGCTTGCAAAACTTAAAACGACGCTCTCCTGAGCCTCGAGTCATTTGTGTGTGTGTGTGTGTGTGTGTGTGTGTGTGTGTGTGTGTGTGTGTGTGTGTGTGTGTGTGTGTGTGTGTGTGTGTGTGTGTGTGTGTGTGTGTGTGTGTGTGTGTGTGTGTGTGTGTGTGCGCACATTTTTTTTACCCAGACAAACCTCTGCACTTTTTATCAGGTTTTAAGTTAACAAACTCAACAGTACACATGTGCTGTGCAGGCCAGGCAGTGAGGAAGAGGGTGATGAAGGTGGTGTGACTGACTGACTGACACTCTTCCCCCTGCAGGGACGACACCTCCGGCGAGGACGGGGAGGACAAAGAGCCCACGGTGGCTTTCAAGGGTCGACGCACGGCCAACAGCCAGGGCCGGCGCAAGGGCCGCGTCACCCGCTCCATGACCAGCGAGGTGGAGGAGACCGCCACTCCACCGCTCAGCAGCGAACTCGGTACGTCTCGCTCTACTACTATCGTCTACACTGCTGCCTGATGTCTTTTTACGGAGTGTTCATGGTATTTAACACACGCTGCTGTTTTCACCTGAGAAGCCTTTCAGCACTGTGTTGATGGTAGCTACACACCTCATAAACCAAAAAGAGACAGGATTTCTCTGAGAAACATTTCATGGCTGTGTTTTTGGCCTGATTCGGAGGTGTTTGAATGAAATATATGTCTGTTTAGTAGGTCCACCTGATTTTGAATTGAAACTGAGCATATAATCACACAGAGTGTGGATGGTTTGATACCTGCTGGCGCTAGAACAGTCATCATACATTCTGTCAGTCAGTTCAGTCTGCTCTCATTGCTGTGTGCCCCCCCCTTGTCATATCCCACACCACAAGGGTGCACTGTGGCTCTTTCTCCAAACTCTTCTAAACACACAGACCGTGGCCAGGAATAGAATATAATACAACTTTATTGTCCATCCAGGATGGACATTTTTTATTTTGCATCGCCTCACATTAAAAGGATCACATAGGAATACATTCTCACGTCACACGCGTTTAAATCAGTCACTCCACCATGCTGCATACACTGAGAACATAGAACATACAACATAGGCTATTAAACGTTCACAACTGACTGCTGCCCCAACTTCACTGGATAGATGAATACATATACCAGTACAATTTACATTGCAGTAGTCCACAAGGAGCTACCGAATGCTTGAATAGCCTTCGCCATGGGCATTCTGAAGCGCCGGCCAGAGGGAAGCCTCGGCCAGAGGGAAGCCTCTCGAGCTGAGGGTGTAGAAGGTGGTAGTGGTCGCCAACAACAGCCAGTGCCTTCCTTTTGGTTGCCTTGTGGAACCGACTGTGCATGTGGTCGACCAATTACTTTGCTGGCTGTGCTTACTCTTCTGGTTAGTTTGTTAGAAGCTGCCATTTTAAGATTATTTCTTGCTTAAACGAGATACGATGCCAGTAAATGGATCCTTGTGTAAAGAAATTCTGCCTGCTCTCTGGCTCATTACATAATGATCTGGATCCAGACATTCCTAAGGTTGATAATGGGTGGTAGAATAATACTTCATGACAAAATACCCAGTAAGTCAGCAATACTCCTGCCTCAGTTTTTATTCCCTCGGCAGTTAGCACACACTACACACACACACGCACACACACTGTAGCTGCAGGCCATCCGAGTTTTGATGTTTCAGCACTTTAGTTGGTTGTTGCTTCTGCTGTGGGTTAGTCCCAGGGAATCCCCAGGTGGTCTGAGCCAGCCAGAGGGGCTCTGTTCTGATCAGCAGGTCGGGTCACTCATTTCCTCACTGTGACTGGGCTTGTTCCCCTTCCCCACCTCGCCTGCAGTTACTGTGCCCTTCACAGCCTCACTGAGAGGACACAACAGCACTGGAACTGCAGCTCTTCTCTGTTCTCCGCTCTTTCTCATTTTCTTTCCAGTCTCTTCCACTCTGCCAGGGTAAGGCTGGCCTCTACTGTAGACAGAGAGAACAGCCTCTTATGTCTATAATCATTAACTGACTTTCTCCTGGGCTTCCTGCTTCCTACCTCTTAAACAAACAGCCCCTGTTGACCGGCTGTACCGTGCTGCACCAGCAAGGAGCAAAGGCAACCCTGCCCCCATAGATTTTCTCTCTTCGCTTTATTTTCTCTCTCTCTCTCTCTCTCTCTCTGTCTCTCTCTGTCTCTCTCTCTGTCTGTCTGTCTGTTGGATCCTCCCCCTCCCCCTCATGCCCACTCTGCGCTCTAACCTGGGGCTTCTGTTTTTTCCCTTTCAGCCAATCTGGAGATGAATGAGAGCTCTCGCTGGACTGAAGAGGAGATGGAAACTGCCAAAAAAGGTACAAATCAACCAAGAAAAACATTACCTCTGCGTGTGATAGAACCCGGCAGCACCATTCATTCAAAAGAAAATGTACCTCGTCAAAGACAAAACCACCCGTAGGCTTGGTGGTGTTTTTGTGTGTGTTTTTTGTTTTTTTGAAAGTGGTGACAAGTGCATGTGCCTGTGACTTCCTGTGACATAGGCTGCAGCCACGTGCTGCTGGGTCCTGTCTGTCTGCAGCGCTGTGTAGGGCTCCACTCTGCTGCTCCGCTGTGTAGGGCTCCTCTCTGCTGCTCCGCTGTCTGACTCAGGGCCGTGTATGAAGCTTGCTGTAAAAGTCCCACCCTCGGGTCCTTAGCCAAAACAGCTTCAGCTGCAGGAGGAGGCTAGCTCTATTTATAATGGACTGATTGTCTGACTGAAGATACAACCGGGCCTTGTCTGGGGGGGGTTTCCCCCACTGTGGGTCCTGCAGACCAAAGACGGCCGTGGGTTTTGCCTGTCTGTTTGCTGTAGCGCGGTTGGCGTTGTGTTGCCTGCTCAGCTCAGTCTACAGCTCAGTCAATGATTGACTGACCTTTCTGTTTCTTCCAGTAACCCCATTCTGGAGAGGGATTTCCGTCTGGTGTATTACACAGGATTTGTTGATCTTTCCAATTTTTCAAATGTTTGGGATTTTCTCAGAGTATTTTAAGCCTATTAGTAACTTTGTATATGTCTGGTGAATATTTTCACTGTGCTTGTGTTAATGCGTTTTTGAGATTGTTGCTTGAAATGCTATGATCAGTCACTGTACTTGTTACTATATTGGAGCGATAAGAAGATAAATGAGTGCTCTTGTCTATTTCATGTTTTGGTGTGAAAATGATTGCTTGTGACCTCCGGTACCGTTTGTATATCTGACGGCATGTGGTTTCTCCGTGAGCCTTAGTTCTTGTTTTGTGGCCATGTTTAGATGAAGTGTCAAAGATTCTCAATGATTTTCAGTTCTGTTAATGACTAGTACCTGTCTTCTAATCTAGCAAAACAGTAGCCTATCTGTTGTGTAATCCGGATTTTAATCAAGAAGTTCCTCGGACACCATGAATGTACTACTGAAGGCAGAAGTCTGTTACGTCTGTCTGTCTGTCTGTCTGTCTGTCTGTCGGTCTGTCGGTCTGTCTGTCTGTCGGTCTTACTGGGTGTTATTTCTCCTGCTGCAGACTGTTGTGATGACTGGCGCTGGCCCTTGGAACATGGCCCTGCGTAGTAATCCTGGTTAATGTCTTCAACTCCATTCTCTCGCAGTGGGATTAGTGGACCTCTCCATCCCAGGGGATTAGTCCTGCAGCCCGGTGGGAGCTGGGCTTCTATGAAGAGATTATATAACCACAACTACAGGGCCCCCATCTGAGAGGGGCGGGGATATTTTACCTCCCCTCTCTCTAACCCTAACCATGAGTGATACCCATGCCTGCCAAAAGGGCTTCCCCCTCCATTGCTCCTCATATGTAGGCTAGCCCAGTAGCCCACCCACCCCCAGCCCCGCTCCCCTAACCCTGGCCTGAGTAGTCCGCCAGCCCGGTTGTCAAGATACACACACCACTTCCATGAGCTTGACCTGTATATGTATTAAAGAGGCTTACACCTCCTCATGCTAATGTGTTTATCCCGTCTTGCTAAAAAGATAAAGGCATTTATAGCGCCTGTCAGGCGATCAACATTTCGCCATGGCCGCACTCTGATGGATTACCACGGTCTTCTCTGGTCATAAAGCCTGGCATCTTTAACAAGGGATGGCAGAGCTTTTGAAAGCCTCCGTCTCGTGTCTTTCTTCTCTGTGTGCTTTGTGTGTGTGTGTGTGTGTGTGTGTGTGTGTGTGTAGTTAAGGTAGGCTTATGGAGAACAGGAGTGTTGAGCGATAAGACCTGTGTGTGTGTGTGTGTGTGTGTGTGTGTGTGTGTGTGTGTGTGTGTGTGTGTGTGTGTGTGTGTGTGTGTGTGTGTGTGTGTGTGTGTGTGTGTGTGTGTGTGTGTGTGTGTGTGTGTGTGTGTGTGTGTGTGTGTGTGTGTGTGTGCTCCTTGGCTAGTGTTTATGTAAGTGCTCTAATCTGGCGGGCTTTGCTTGGGCACAGTGAGGCAGCCAGGCAGCTGGGTAATCGTCTCCCTCCCTCCCACCGCCTGCTGTAGTGTACAGTACTGTACAGGTCCATTTATAGGAGCAGCAGGTAGAGCTGGCTCTCTGCTCTGTTCTACTCTCTCTGTGTTCTGCTGTGCTCTGGGCTGGATCAGTCTACAGCATTCTCTCCCCTCTCTCCCATCTCATTCTTTCACTCTTTCATTCTCTCGTTTTTCCATCTTTCTTTCTCTCTCTTCTCTCTTTCTTTCTCTCTTTCTCTCTCTCCCCCTCTTTCTCCTCTCCTCTGGGCACCCAGTCAGTGTATGCTGAGATGGGCGGAGATGGCAAAGGCCCTAATTGGCCGTAGCTGTGGAAGAAGCGTCTTTTTTTTGTTATTACTTCCGCTCTCTCCCTCTCTCGGTGTTGTTCTAGACTGGAGAGGGGTCACATTCAAGATGAAAAGCAGGTCAGTCAGTAAAAATGTGAAACCCTTTATGCTTTCTCATGGTATCAACATCAACTCTCTCTCTCTTTCCTCCATTGTCCTAGCTCAAACCCCCCTAGTTGCTCTAGCTCAACTCCCCTGCTCTCTCTCGCGCACAGCCTTTCTCTCTTCGCTGTTTACCCTCGGACTAGCTCTGTGTGTATGTGTTAGTGAGTGAGAGAGAAGCCGAGTGAATGTGTACCAGTGCATGCGTTTGTGTGTTTATGTGGATGTCTGTGTGTGCAGCTCTGCCTGCTAGCCGAGTGAGTGAGTGGGAGGGTGAGAGGGGTAAACGGGGAGAGATAGAGGAGAGATCAGATGAGGAGAGAGAGAGAGGCTGAGCACGTAGCACCGCCCCACAGTCCCACTTTCCTCGGAAAGTCCTCCCAGACGGCAGCCATTGGGGAAAGACACGGCTGAGAGCAATGGACTAGCCCTGACAGAGAAAGAGCGTGTGGGGGGGGACAAAGGGCGATCAACGAAAAAGCGAGGGAGAGGCGAGGAGCGGAGTATGTCAACCTGACACCGGCTCCAGTATCAGGCCAGCAGGAGGAGGGGTGTGGAGACTGAGCTGGAGCCTTGCCGTTTTCTTTCTCTGCCCCTCCGGAGTGGAATCACCGGGAAGCTCCAGCCTGCCTGCCTGCCGTCACGGAGATCAGACGGCCGATAGCGTGATACAGACCAGGGACACAAGGGACGGCTGGAGTGACAGGCACGTGAGAATGGGGACACTCACTCCCCGGCCCAGCTAGGTGTTGATTGGGCCGTAGGCGGGAGGAGCTTATGGAAATGAATGGTCATGATTGGTTGAGGGAGTTTACCACCTGCTGTAGTTGAGCAGCAGCTTCATTATTGGGATACTGCTTCCTCTTATGTGTTGTCCACCAGCCGGGACCCTAATGGATCTAGAGCTGCTTGGGATTGTTCCTGTGCTCTGGTTAAACTGAATGGACCGGATCTGTGAGATGGAGTCGTAACAAAGTGACCCTTGACTTTCAGTGAAGAATTGCAGTGTCATTGCTTCAGGTTCACTAGGTAGAGCAAAGTGTGTGGTGTGACACGTAGCAGGGTGTCTGGCTGGACTTGTATGCTCTGGGCTGTAAAAGGAGAAGGCTGTAAAAGCTTAATAGATGTTAATCACGTGTTCCTCTCTCTTGGAACAAGCCCGGCCGACCGGCTCTGTCCCTTTCTCTCTCTCCCTCTCTCGCATCTCTCCTGCTTTGCCTTCCATGCCTGTAATGAATATTTCAAATGAAGTACACCGTTTGTATTTTCTAACTCTTGACGGATTGTCCATGCACAAAGACCCTGAGAGGGAATATGACAGGCAAGACTTGGACTGAGGCCGTGTTTGTGTGTATATGGGTAATCTCATGGAAGCAGTAACTTCGTGGGTAACATGCTCTCACCTCTTTCTACTTTCTATTCCATGAAGTGTTATTGTTCCTTGTGTTCCTGGAGGGTACTGTAATCTGTATTTGATACACTTGTGGTTTAGGTACGATATCTAATCTGAGGTAAAGTTTAGTTAAAGATGGATATGAGCTGCAGGCTGGGTGTTTCCTAAAGGCTTGTCTTATCGTGTGGTTGTTGTCAGATCGTTGTCCCACTGCATCCGCTTCGAGGCAATATCTTGGAACCTATAAACCCCTGTCCGTTGTCGTCCCAGGAGGTTGTTGGGTCCATGTTCACTGATAACAGAGCGCAACATCCGTCAGTGAGTCTGTCCTCGTGCCAGAAGCTGTCAGGCTGGCACAGGAAACGAGTGGGAGGTATAAGCTCCTTATAGTGTCTGCTGTTAATGAGCTGACCTTAGCTTACTGGAG